>NC_052962.1:3630035-3964535 GCF_013358895.1 Oreochromis aureus | reverse complement strand
GTCGCTTTGTTAGGGAGATATGACGATTCGAATATGCCTCTCATTACAGAAATCAAGCGGTGATTTTGAACAAACTCTCCATTGACTTTCTATGGAGAGTTTCAGACTTTGTGTTGGTCTGAGGAGATTTGCCAAAATTCTATGAATTCCACAACAATGATAGTAACATTTTCTGAAAGCCAGCAAAAATACCTACGTTTTGATGTATAAATTGTGGAAGTGGAGTGAAGATTGAGCAAGTAACAAGAAGTTGTTCGGACATGAAGAGGAGACTGCAAAACTTTCAGTGGCACACTGAAAGCCAAGTGCATAGCAACCATAACAACGCATGTATTTTGTGAAAAATCACAAAATGAAACTCAAAACTTAAAGAGGGATAAGATGAAAACGGTAACAGATATGAAAAAGCTGAATCATTCATGAATAGCCCAATAATTTGTGAACATTTTAAAATTTGAATGGTTGTTCTAGGCAAAAGTATGAGAAAGTAGTTAAGTTTCAAAAACAAGCAAGTTTTAGCAGAATTGTGGAAGTTTCCCATTCATTTCAATGGGACAAATTAAAGGAAAAAAGCTTAATATTTTAAAAAGTATAATAGTTAAAAATACCAAAAGTCATTGCCATCATTAGCAGAAATAGCAGAATAGTTTAAAATTTGAACGGTGAAAATCGGCTGAAAATTGTGGAAGTAGTTAAGTGCCAAATAAAGTGCAAAAGTGGCAACTAGAATAATAATAATAAAGTATAATAATAAAGTAGAACTAGAAAAATTTGCATTTCCTGCGAAAATGCAGTGTGGATGCTTTAAAGCTGAAGCTTTCTGCTGAAACTAGCTGAAAAAGCTGAAAAGTTGCAGAAATTGTAAAATCTTTGCAGAAGCAAAGGAACTTTGCTAAAATGTAGTGACTTAGCAGAACTGCAATACCTTAGAGGAAACGTAATACTTGGCAGAAATACAATAGCATAGCAGAACTTAGCAGAAATATTGTAACTTACCAGAAACACGATAACTTCTCAAAAATACAAGAATTTAGGAGAAATAGTATAAGATAACAGAAAGAATATATTTAGCCAAACATTCTTAAACATTACAGAAATACTATGATTTAGAGAAACAGTACAACATAGCAGAAATGCTGTAATTTGACAGAAATACTATATTTAGCACAAATCTTATAAAATAGCAGAAATGCTGTATTTAGCACAAATACTGAAAAGCAGCAGAAATGCTATGACTTAGCACAATAGTAATAACTTAAATAGAAAAATTGGAAAAGCAAAATGGACAGCTGAAAAAATCCTGAACATGCTAAGGGTCCCTCAAATGTAATTGTTAAATGAAAAGAAAATCAGCAAAAAAAAAGTATAACAGTCACACAATCACAAATATGGACACATATTGAAACACACATGCACAGAGAGACACACAGGGACCAAATTCAGTCAACCAGTCTAAATATATTGAATTAAAATCATACAATAAGATGCTCCCATAAAAACTCTCTCTCGCCTCCCCTTTCTCTCTCTCTGTCTCACACACACACACACACACACACACACACACACACACACACACACAGCAGCAGCAGCAGCAGCAGAAAGTGAACAGGGGCTGTTTCTAGGTCAGTCAAACAGCTGTGACCTTCTCAATTTGAATCCACCAATCAGAAAGGCTGTGTGCTTTTTCCCGCCAAAACTTGTGCACCAAGTGCAGGCTTTTACACATGCAGCACAGAGAGAGACAGGATTTTTGCAGTCTATTTCTCATAGTGAGAATTCCCCTCAAACAAACAGCCATAAATTTCTAACCGTAGGGGCTAAAACAGTCATTCTTAGACCATTTTATTCAGAAGACATAGGGGAATCTTGAAATGCTGACCATTTAAAATAAAAACATGAAATATTAGAGATATATGACATAGATGATTGGCTGGCTGGGAAGCCATGAAGGTCCCAATATGCAAATTTGAATGTGCCAGGACTCAGATATGATTGGCTGGCTGGGAAGCCATGAAGGCAACAATATGCAAATTTGAATGTGCCAGGACTCAGATATGATTGGCTGGCTGAGAAGCCATGAAGGTCCCAATATGCAAATTTGAATGTGCCAGGACTCAGATATGATTGGCTGGCTGGGAAGCCATGAAGGCAACAATATGCAAATTTGAATGTGCCAGGACTCAGATATGATTGGCTGGCTGGGAAGCCGTCCAGGTCCTGATATGTAAATTTGAATATTAGGACTGACTCCCTGGGGACCTGGCAGAAATATATAGAAATACAATGATTACCCAGAAATACTGCATTTAGTAGAAATACTATGTTTTAGCACAAATACTATAAAATGGCAGAAATACTATAATTAAGCAGAAATATTATATTAAGTACAAATCCTATAAAATAGCAGAAATAGTATGATTTAGCACAAATGCTGTATTTAGCACAAATACTGAAAAGCAGCACAAATGCTATGACTTAGCACAATAGTAATAACTTAAATAGAAAAATTGGAAAAGCAAAATGGACAGCTGCAAAAAGTCCCACAAGCACAGAGAGACACACACAGGATCAAATTCAGTCAACCAGTCTAAATATATTGAATTTAAATCATACAATAAGATGCACCCATAAAAACTCTCTCTCGCCCTCTCTCTCTCTCTCTCTGTCTCTCTCTCTCTCTCACACACACACACACACACACACACACACACACAGGGAGAGAAAATCAAGTTTCTAGCTCAGTCAAGCAGCCTGGGAGCTGCTAAATTTGAATCCACCAATCAGAGAGGCTGTGTACTTTTTCCCGCCAAAACAGGTGCAGCCGTTTTACACACACAGAGCACAGAGACAGGATTTCTGCAGTGAATTTCTCATAGTGAGGATTCCTCTCAAACAAATGGCCATAATTTCCTAACCGTAGGGGCTAGAACAGTCATTCTTACACCGTTTTGTTCAGAAGAGATGGGGAATCTTAAAGTGTTGACAATTTATCATTAAAATATGAATTATTGAAGATATTTGACTTCTAATGCACCATAACTGAGTAGAGGCAAGTGAAATCTGCCTTGACTTGCCCTCAAACAACGCTTTCTAACTCTAAATCTATTTGGAGTATAGATATCATTCTTTCACCGTAAGAGACAGCAGGCTTTGGTGAACAGTCATGGAAATTTTCAGGTCTCTGTGGAAATCCAACAAAGTTATGACTCCTCCGGAGTGAGAGGAGTAGGAATATTTTACTGCTATTATTTGCTGCTATTTTATAATCATCATTACCATTTCATGTTAATAGTGATGTTGCATTCAGGGGCATTCAGATGTTCAAATATATGGGTATTATATTAGTCTTTATTACAGGTCCAAGAAGAACCACTTTAAACGGTTGAGTTGAATCTATAATTTTAAATGTTTTTAATGCTTCTATGATCTCAGTGTTTCTGTGTAGAGGGCAGAGACAGGAAGTTATAGGCTTTTGAAGTTGCAGGCTTTTGCAGAAGTGAAACTGAAAGCAAAGAGAGCATTTAAGGGCGAGACACACATACAGACACATATAGTACGAGAGGTCATGACACGTCACGCAGTACACAGCATGCACGCTTCCCGCATGCGCACACACACACAGATAGACTCAGTTAGTAGGTAAGAGTTTATAACTGCAAAGTTGTGCCTGTATGAGTGACATTTTGTGCAGAACATGGACTTGATGTTCCAGGAAGATAAGCCTGGGCAGGATGGAGACAGGAAGCACCTGCCGTCGACGCCGACGACGATGTTGTTTTAGACTATGTTAAGAGTCATTGTGGTTTTGGAGTGACGTATGCTTTGTTTAAGTCTGCCTGGTAACAGGAAGACTGCAAACCCTATAAAGCCTTTGTCTAATGATTGTAAGTTCAGTTCGACGCTGAAATCTGCACAGCGGTCAGACTCACACATGTGTTTATTAAAATGCTGTCTAATTGCACACCGGACCGGATCTGTGGTTATTTTTGGATTCCTCTCTCAACATTGAACCTTAACACCAAACATTCTTAAACATTACAGAAATACTATGATTTAGAGAAACAGTACAACATAGCAGAAATGCTGTAATTTGACAGAAATACTATATTTGGCAGAAATACTATATTTAGCACAAATCTTATAAAATAGCAGAAATGCTGTATTTAGCACAAATACTGAAAAGCAGCAGAAATGCTATGACTTAGCACAATAGTAATAACTTAAATAGAAAAATTGGAAAAGCAAAATGGACAGCTGAAAAATCCTGAACATGCTAAGTGTCCCTCAAATGTAATTGTTAAATGAAAAGAAAATCAGCAAAAAAAAAAAGTATAACAGTCACACAATCACAAATATGGACACATATTGAAACACACATGCACAGAGAGACACACACAGGACCAAATTCAGTCAACCAGTCTAAATATATTGAATTAAAATCATACAATAAGATGCTCCCATAAAACTCTCTCTCGCCTCCCTTTCTCTCTCTCTCTCTCTCTCACACACACACACACACACACACACACACACACACACACACAAGATCCAATTCAGTCAACCAGTCTAAATATATTGAATTTGAATCTTACAATGAGATCATCCCATAAAAGGCTTTCTCTCTCTCTCTCTCTCTCTCTCTCTCTCTCTCTCTCTCTCTCACACACACACACACACACACACACACACACACACACACACAGGAGAGAGAAGTAAGTTTCTAGCTCAGTCAAGCAGCCTGGGAGCTGCTGAATTTGAATCCACCAATCAGAGAGCCTGTGCACTTTTTCCCGCCAAAACAGGTGCATGCAGCACAGAGAGACACAGGATTTTGCAGTCTATTTCTCATAATGACGACTCCCCTCAAACAAATGACCATAATTTCCTAACTATAGGGGCTAGAACGGTCATTCTTACACCGTTTGTTCAGAAGAGATGGGGAATCTTAAAGTGTTGACAATGTATCATTAAAATATGAATTATTAAAGATATTTGACTTCTAATGCACCATAACTGAGTAGAGGCAAGCGAAAACTGCCTTGGCTTGCCCTCAAACAACGCTTTCTAACTCTAAATCTATTTGGAGTATTGATATCATTCTTTCACCGTAAGAGACAGCAGGCTTTGGTGAACAATCATGGAAATTTTCAGGTCTCTGTGGAAATCCATCAAAAGATATGACGAGAGAAAAAGTGCCTCATTTCCAGAGTTTGAAATCTGAAGAAATCTGAGCGAAGGACGAATTTCCTACCCTCAAACAAACCCAATTCATGGCCAAATGGTAATAGATGAGAAAAAATTCTTGAATTGTGAGCGTCAGGAGTGTCTGAAGATATATTGGCACAAGCCTCATGTCTTAACTTCGCTTCGTTAAGGAGATATGACGATTCGAATATGCCTCTCATTACAGAAATCCAGCGGTGATTTTGAACAAACTCTCCATTGACTTTCTATGGAGAGTTTTCAGACTTTTGTTGGTCTGAGGAGATTTGCCAAAATTCTATAAATCCCACAACAATGATAGTAACATTTTCTGAAAGCCAGCAAAAATACCTACGTTTTGATGTATAAATTGTGGAAGTGGAGTGAAGATTGAGTAAGTAGCAAGAAGTTGTTCGGACATGAAGAGAAGACTGCAAAACTTTCAGTGGCACACTGAAAGCCAAGTGCATAGCAACCATAACAACGCATGTATTTTGTGAAAAATCACAAAAATGAAACTCAAAACTTAAAGAGGGATAAGATGAAAACGGTAACAGATATGAAAAAGCTGAATCATTCATGAATAGCCCAATAATTTGTGAACATTTTAAAATTTGAATGGTTGTTCTAGGTGAAAGTATGACAAAGTAGATAAGTTTCAAAAACAAGCAAGATTTAGCAGAATTGTGGAAGTTTCCCATTCATTTCAATGGGACAAATTAAAGGAAAAAAACGTAATATTTTAAAAAGTATAACAGTAAAAAATACCAAAAGTCATAGCGCACATTAGCAGAAATAGCAGAATAGTTTAAAATTTGAACGGTAAAAATCGGTTGAAAATTGTGGAAGTAGATAAGTGCCAAAAAAGTACAAAAAGTTGCAACTAGAATAATAATAATAAAGTATAATAATAAAGAATAAAGAGAAACAGGAACTCAATAGTGTGGATGCCTAAAGCATCCACACAATAAAGAATAAAGAGAAACAGGAACTCAATAGTGTGGATGCCTCCAGCATCCACACAATAATAATAAAGTATAAAGAATAAAGAGAAACAGGAACTCAATAGTGTGGATGCCTCCAGCATCCACACAATAAGAATAATAAATCCGACGAATAGTAATATGTGTGCCTCTTGGCATAGGCACACATAATAATAATAAATCCGAGGAATAGTAATATGTGTGCCTCTTGGCATAGGCACACATAATAAGAATAATAAATCCGACGAATAGTAATATGTGTGCCTCTTGGCATAGGCACACATAATAATAATAAATCCGACGAATAGTAATATGTGTGCCTCTTGGCATAGGCACACATAATTAGATACACCCAAAGGGAAGGAAGGGGGACTCCCAGTGGCTGACTGTCAGCTGACAGCTGGCTGTCAGTTAACTGTCAGCCGGCTGACCTTGGGCTGAAAGCAGCAATTTTGAGTGGCTGTATCTGTATCTGCGCGTTTTATAGTTCGTCTTCTGCATATTCTAGTTTCCAGAGGAGACAAGTGTAAGGAAGTTCCAATTTTCAGCACGTTCCCCTCCTGTACCTCTAAACCAGGCTCCAACACCTGATGCAGTCATCAGTGGGTGAATAGGAAAAACTGCTTGTATGAATGACTGAATGAGGCATGGCATTCTCATATAAAGTAGAAAAGTGCTATATAATAACCTGTTCATTTACCATTTACAAATCTGTCCAAATACATTTGGATTGATGGATAAATATATTTGCATTCAGAAACACTAAAGTTATTTGTGCCATAAAGTGCATGCAGACACAGGTCCTTACAAAGCTCCATTTGCAGCAAAGATAAGACCAATTAATTCTTATCCAGTCCTCTATAGGGGGTTTCTGTGGCTGGGGTATTTTAACAGTAATGTAATGTCCGGTCGAATTGACGCACGCACGCACTGCTTCTCCAGCTAGTTTTGAACTAGTTTTTGTGGATTTCTGTGGATTTCAGACCAGAACCAGTGAGTAGCACATGAGTACAAACCTCGGTGAACATTGCTTAATTTAAATCATCGCTCCTGGAATATTTTAGACGAAGGACGCTAGTGTCAAACTAGCTAGCGGGTCGTCACGGCAACGCTACAAGAGCGTCTCTCAGCATGGGCCCGAAAAAAGTTCTGTCAGCCGAGGAAGGCGACGATATTAAGAAGTCGCTGGAGTTTATGACAGAGGAGATTTCTGCTGTCAAACTGCAGATGAAAGTCATCCTGGACCTGGTCGAGGAAGTTAAGGCTCTCCGCATCCAGAACGCCGAGAAGGATCGGCGGCTGGCGTACCTGGAGAACAGAGTGGCGGATTTGGAGCAGTACACCCGGATAAACGATGTCATCATCACGGGGCTTCGCATCAAACCCCGGTCATACGCCCGGGCGGTCGCCGCTGACAATGTAGGAGGGCCAGGAGAGGAAGATGTCAACTCCACGGAGCTTCAAGTGGTTACCTTTCTACGGTCCAAAGGTGTGGAAGTGGATTATAACAACATTGAGGCTTGCCATCCTCTACCCCGAAAAAATGACAGTGACAAACCAGCCATCATTGTGAGATTTGCTAACAGAAAACACAAAACAGCACTGTTAAAACAAGGAAGAAACTGAAAGGATCCGATGTCTTCATGAATGAACATCTGACAAAAAGAAATGCGGACATCGCCAGGAAAGCACGTTACTTGAAGAAACAGGGAAAAATTCAAAATACATGGACCACCAACTGTAAAGTATTCATTAAACTCAATGGAACACCGGAACAAGCCAAAGTGTTGGTCATCAGAAATATGGAGGAGCTGGACAAATACTGAGGTTCAACTTACACTGGAGGTATGAATACACACGTGACGTGACACACAACACAACACATGGCACAGTCTAAAAGAACTTCATCTGCATCCGGCAACAATATCAATATAACTCATTGGAATTCTGTTTATGATAATCTGGAACTGAGAACATTTCGATACACAGACCATAATGTTCTAGACTTAGAAAAGGATATAGACCCGAAAATAATTTCTTCTACAATATCAGCAATAACTGCTGCTACTTCACTGATGAACAGTTTAAACACACCATCAACACGGAAAATAAATTATCAATAATCCATTTTAATAGCAGAAGTCTGTATGCCAATTTCAACAATATAAAGGAATATCTAAATGAGTTGACAAATCCATTTGGAATTATTGCCATTTCTGAAACATGGATCAATGCTGAGAAAGGACTGGACTTTGGACTGGAGGGATATGATGTGAATTTTGTAAATAGAAGGAACAAAAGTGGAGGGGGAGTGGCTGTGTATGTGGATAAAAACCTAAATTACAAGGTGGTGGAAAGTATGACAACTGCAATTGATAATTTATTAGAATGTATAACAATTGAAATTTATAAGGAAAAAGAGAAAAATGTAATAATTAGCTGTATATATAGAACACCTGGCTCTAGTATTCAAGTATTTAATGACTTCATAGAAGAAATATTCTCTAAAACTAATCAAAAAGTTATGTTCATCTGTGGTGATTTTAATATTGACCTGTTGAATCCGAAAAAGCATAAAATGACCAACGAATTTCTAAACACTATGTACAGTTTGAGTTTACATCCTAAAATAACCAGGCCTAGCAGAATTACACCACATTGTGCCACCTTACTTGACAATATTTTCACCAACAATATGGAAAACAACATCGTGAGCGGATTATTAATTAATGACATCAGTGATCACCTACCAGTTTTTGCAGTTTATAACACTAATTATAAGAGAAATCAGCATGAAGAACAACTGAGATACAGACGAGTAAGGACAGAAGAAACTATGAATGCACTTAAGAACGATCTATTAAATCAGGACTGGGACACTGTGTACAAAGAAACTAATATTGATATTGCATATGGCATATTTTTAAAAATATTCATGGAATTGTACGATAAAACTGTCCAACAATAAAATACAACAGAAAGCACAAATATTCAGATAGACCATGGATCACTAAGGGTTTACAAAATGCATGTAAAAAGAAAATACACTCTATAGGGAATTCCTAAAACAAAGAACAAAAGATGCTGAAAATAAATATAAAAATACAAAAATAAGTTGACCAATATTATACGTGTATGTAGAAAGGAGTATTATAGTAAAACATTGAACAACAATAAACATAATATGAAGGGAATATGGGATGTTTTAAACGGTATCATTAAAAATAATTCTGGACAACAAAGTTATCCTCAATATTTTATTGACAACGGCAATATTATGGAAAACACTGCTGATGTGGTCAACAGCTTTAATCATTATTTTGTAAATATTGGACCAAATCTGGCAGAACAAATTCCTGAGTCACTGCCATCAGTAGACTGTAGTGAAAGCCTGATTGATAGGAACCCTAACTCAATGTTCCTCACAGCAGTGGAGGAAAAAGAAATAATTGACACTGTACACATGTGTAAATATAAAACATCTACTGATTGTAATGATATTGACATGATAATCATCAAGAAGGTCATTGAAGGAATTGTAGGACCTCTAACATATATTTGCAACTTATCATTTCAGACTGGAAAAGTTCCAAACAAAATGAAAATAGCTAAAGTTGTGCCGCTGTATAAAACTGGGGATAGACACCACTTCACAAATTACAGGCTGGTTTCTTTACTACCACAATTCTCCAAAATCCTAGAAAACCTGTTTAATAAACGATTAGACAAATTCTTAGATAAATATAAATTACTCTCTGACAGTCAATATGGATTCAGATCAAAAGATCAACATCTCTGGCATTAATCGAATCAATTGAGGAGATTACAAATGCTATAGATCAGAAACAGTATGCAGCTGGACTATTTCTGGATCTCAAGAACGCATTCGACACAATCAATCATGACATATTAATTAATAAACTAGAACGGTACGGGATCGGGGTTGTACTGCACTGGGTGAAAAATTATTTAAGTGATAGGAAACAATTTGTGAAGCTGGGTGTCCATTCCTCATCATGCTTGGACATTGCTTGTGGTGTTCCACAAGGCTCTGTACTGGGTCCAAAATTATTTATTATTTATATAAATGATATTTGTAAGGTATCTGATATATTAAAATTAGTATTATTTGCAGATGACACAAATATTTTTTGTTCTGGGGGGAATCTAAAGGAACTGCTGGATACAATTACTTCAGAAATGTGCAAAATTAAAAATGGTTTAACAGGAACAAACTATCTCTAAATCTAAGTAAAACTAAAATAATCTTATTTGGGAATTCCTTAGAAAGGCACAAGCGCAGATTCATATAGATGGTGTGGAAATTGAAAGAGTACTTGAACATAAGTTTCTTGGTGTGATTATAGATGATAAATTAAACTGGAAGTCTCATGTAAATCATATACATAACAAAATTTCAAGAAGTGTTTCAATCTTGAGTAAAGTAAAACACATTCTGGACCACAAATCACTCCACATTCTCTTATTGTTCCCTGATTGCACCGTATTTGCATTACTGTGCAGAGGTTTGGGGCAATACTTACCAATGTTCGCTATCATCAATCTTTATATTACAAAAAGGGCCATAAGGATAATCCATAAAACTGGTTACAGAGATCATACAAATCCACTATTCTTAAAATCAAAAATTCTAAAATTCACAGATCTGGTTCATTTTCTCACTGCACAAATTATGTATAAAGCAATAAATAACCTGCTTCCTGACAATATTCTAAAACTGTTTTCTAAAAGGGATCGGGGATACAATTTGAGGGGGGAATTAATTTTAAAACATCCTTGTATCCGCACAACATTAAAAAGTTTTTGCATCTCTGTGTGTGGAGTGAAGCTGTGGAACAGACTAAGTGAAGATATAAAAGCAATGTCCGAGCATGGTGCAGTTTAAAAGCGGTTTAAGGATATGGTTTTACAGGGTACAGGGAGAAGGTAGAGAGTTGATAGGGTGTTCTTGTCCAATATTTTCATGTGTGTGCGGGTGCACGGGTATGTTGGTATGGGTATATATATCTGTAGGTTGTGTATCCTTTGAGGTGTTACTGGGGTTATTGAAAATGTGTATATGTGTGTATGTGTATATACGTAGGTATGGATAGATAGAAACATATATATATATATATATATATATATATATATATATATATATATAATTAATAAATAAATAAAAAAAAAACACATAACATATAATGTAATTGCAAGGAGGTATTTCTGTAGTCTATTCATTACTACATAGTGGAAAAGGGGTGGGATTAAATAAGCTTATGCTTCTTCCTGCTCCTTTTTGAACATGAAAGTTATTTGTAGTTGTGGTTGCTCGTTTTCCTTTTGTTTTGCTTTGTTTATTTGTCTCTTTGAATTCTATGTTGTTGTACTTTTTTAACATGTTCAAAATAAAGATTCAATCAATGTATATAGGCTGATTATTTTCATAAAGGAGAAAATCCTTGATTAAGGCTTACTTTACGGGTGATATCTATATGAATTGCATCTTTCATGAAGCTGTAATAAGAAGGGCAATGAGCAGCTTTTGTCTGTCCAGTCTTACAGGGTGTTTACCATTTTATATGTGTTTGACATTTGACATGTGCCAAATGCAAGCCTCTTACCAGATGTCTTTCCTTTTTGTCAGTTGTGTTTGTAAAGGGACATCAGTTAAAACATTTAATGCATATATTTAAAATATAAATATTTAATATGACTTTTGGTGCTACCTAAACTAAAAAGATATTTCATCACCAAATTCACAGATAAAAAGGAATCACATATAGACTGGTAAGACCATTATAATTAAAATAATGGGCTTGTTTGTTTGATGAGAGAAAGAACAAAGGTGGGGTAATACATATGGTCCAAACCTCTGTGGATTAAGATCACAATCACATTACATTACTGCAAATGCACACTATATTGCCTAAAGCAGCGATTCCCAAAGTGTGGATGGAGACCCCTGGTTAGTCACAAAGGCACTGCAGGTGGGCCTTAGTTATAACAGAAATTCAGTCTGAAATAGAAAGCATCCCAAGTTATACATATTTATATACGTTTATTATTTATTTTTGAAGTTATTTTATATAAAAGGTGATTTAAAGCTTGTAATAGGAGGTGGTTAGCTTGTGTTATTACTCATTACTTTGACCTATATTTCTTTTGCTCTTGTATTTTAGTTTGAGTCCCACTGGGAGGTGAGTCACTCATTGACCTTAACACTTTGCATATGACCGGGTAGTTTAGAGCCAAAAGCCTGTGTTATGTTTTTTAAATGAAATTTTCAAAGAATTACACCATTGCATTTTGATTAGAGTAAAGATTTAAGAGATTTAAGGCGAGTCCAGCGGGATTTTCTAGTTTCTAAGTGAGCTACAGCACTCTTGGCTGGCCTAAAGTATTTACTCAACCATTTAAATTATTGAATTTAAGTGTTCCAATCAATTCCATGGCCACAGGTGTATAAAATCGAGCACTTAGAACATGCTGACTGTGTCTATAAATATTTGTGAAAGAATGGGTCACTCTCAGGAGATCAGTGAAGTCCAGCATGGTACCATGATGCCACCTGTGCAACAAGTTCAGGTGTGAAATTTCTTTGCTACTAAATATTCTCCACAGTCAGAGTGGAAACAACTCATGACAGCAACTTAGCCATGAAGTGTCAGGCCACAAAAAATGACCGAGCAGGGTCAGCAGATGCTGAGGCTCATACTTTGCAGAGGTTGTCAGTTTTCCTGCAGAGTCCATTGCTACAGACCTCCATTGCTACACCCACCCCACAAAAAAAATTAACATGAGGGTTCCCGATAGTTAGGGTCAAATGCAATTGCATGGCAGGATGCTGTAAACGGACCAAACTTCAGTCAGGAGAACAGCTGAGATAATCCGTCCACAATACATTAAGTCATTAATATACTGCTGCATGGGCTGGGCTGTAGTTACATCGTAAGGTTTTAAAAACTGAGCTTTAAATGGTGCTGCTGATAAATAGTTGCAATAAAAACTGAGAGAGGGCGACGGCGATCACTTTTTTAGGGGCTTGTTCAGATTAAATAGAGAAAGATACAAAGCATTAAAACATGTTAAAAACACAACAGCCTTAATAAACGCAGAGTAGCTTGGACCCGGAAGCAGAGTTCATATGTCATCACTTAAAGACCGGATATCCCACCTGCTGTGAATGTTTTAATGCAGTACAGTTGTTATTATTATCACTTGTCACTCCTATTTATGACAATTAAAATAAATAACATTCATAAAAGAAATAAAATTGTCTCATGTAAACTGTATGTGGTGTTAAATAGGCCTATAGTACTGTACTTTAATGTCGGTCAGAAGGGTGGTACTTCAAGAGGCATAGTCAAAGGAATTTGCAAAGAAAAGCGTCTGGACTTCTTTGAGTTGCTTGAAGACGTTTCACCTCTCATCCGAGAAGCTTCTTCAGTTCTAAGGTCAAATGGCCGAGAGTCCCAGATTTAAACCCAGTGGGAGTATCCCCCCAAAGAGGGACAAAGGACCCCCTGGTGATCCTCTAATCACATGAGCCAAGGTGTGAAAGCGGGTGTGGTACCTAATCAGCCAGGGTTTCGGGTGAGCTCATTGTGAAACCTGGCCCCACCTTGTCATGTGAATTCCTGAGGTCAGATGGCCCAGGATGTGAGTGGGCGTTAAGGCGTCTGGGGAGGGAACTCAAAACTGGATTATAGATGGCAGACAGTTGGTGTCGTAAACCACCGCCTCTGTTCAAAGATGGTCGCTCACAGTGGACATAGGTGGCCTCTTTCACTCCTCTTTCAAACCATCTGTCCTCTCTGTCCAAAATGTGAACATTGGCATCCTCAACGTCTTCAAGCAACTCAAAGAAGTCCAGACGCTTTTCTTTGCAAATTCCTTTGACTACGATGACCTGGATGACTGAGAACCTTCACAGACATTCAAGAGGCATATATTTTTTGAGGTGGTACTCATTGTGAAAAAATTGAGAACCACTGTAATAAAGAATTAGACTTTTATACCAGATGAGTGTGGGCCCGGGTTAACATGGAACACCTTCACTGCTGTTGGCCTATAGGATGCCAGTGGGCTGACACACTTTTGGGCCAATGGTCAACTGAAGGGCCACTGCACACTAGCCATACACACACTGACAGCAGCTCATTCATTCATTTCCATTAAAACACTGCATTATCCAATCAAATCGCTTAACGCAACTAGGCCCTGCCCTACCTTCGTTGCATGCTCATACAGCTTGTCGATTTCTAGACTTGGTCCCACAATTACAGTGGCTTGCAAAAGTATTCGGCCCCCTTGAACTTTTCCACATTTTGTCACATTACAGCCACAAACATGAATCAATTTTATTGGAATTCCTCGTGAAAGACCAATACAAAGTGGTGTACACGTGAGAAGTGGAACGAAAATCATACATGATTCCAAACAATTTTTACAAAGAAATAACTGAAAAGTGGGGTGTGCGTAATTATTCAGCCCCCTTTGGTCTGAGTGCAGTCAGTTGCCCATAGACATTGCCTCATGAGTGCTAATGACTCAATAGAGTGCACCTGTATGTAATCTAATGTCAGTACAAATACAGCTGCTCTGTGACGGCCTCAGAGGTTGTCTAAGAGAATATTGGGAGCAACAGCACCATGAAGTCCAAAGAACAGACCAGACAGGTCAGGGATAAAGTTACTGAGAAATTTAAAGCAGGCTTAGGCTACAAAAAGATTTCCCAAGCCTTGAACATCCCACGGAGCACTGTTCAAGCCATCATTCAGAAATGTAAACCTACCAAGACAAGGCTGTCCACCTAAACTCACAGGCCGAACAAAGAGAGCGCTGATCAGAAATGCAGCCAAGAGGCCCATGGTGACTCTGGATGAGCTGCAGAGATCTACAGCTCAGGTGGGGGAATCTGTCCATAGGATAACTATTAGTCGTGCACTGCACAAAGTTGGCCTTTATGGAAGAGTGGCAAGAAGAAAGCCATTGTTAACAGAAAACCATAAGAAGTCCCGTTTGCAGTTTGCCACAAGCCATGTGGGGGACACAGCAAACATGTGGACGAAGGTGCTCTGGTCAGATGAGACCAAAATGGAACTTTTTGGCCAAAATGCAAAACGCTATGTGTGGCGGAAAACTAACACTGCACATCACTCTGAACACACCATTCCCACTGTCAAATATGGTGGTGGCAGCATCATGCTCTGGGGGTGCTTCTCTTCAGCAGGGACAGGGAAGCTGGTCAGAGTTGATGGGACGATGGATGGAGCCAAATACAGGGCAATCTTGGAAGAAAACCTCTTGGAGTCTGCAAAAGACTTGAGACGGGGGCGGAGGTTCACCTTCCAGCAGGACAACGACCCTAAACATAAAGCCAGGGCAACAATGGAATGGTTTAAAACAAAACATATCCATGTGTTAGAATGGCCCAGTCAAAGTCCAGATCTAAATCCAATCCAGAATCTGTGGCAAGATCTGAAAACTGCTGTTCACAAACGCTGTCCATCTAATCTGACTGAGCTGGAGCTGTTTTGCAAAGAAGAATGGGCAAGGATTTCAGTCTCTAGATGTGCAAAGCTGGTAGAGACATACCCTAAAAGACTGGCAGCTGTAATTGCAGCAAAAGGTGGTTCTACAAAGTATTGACTCAGGGGGCTGAATAATTACGCACACCCCACTTTTCAGTTATTTATTTGTAAAAAATGTTTGGAATCATGTATGATTTTCGTTCCACTTCTCACGTGTACACCACTTTGTATTGGTCTTTCATGTGGAATTCCAATAAAATTGATTCATGTTTGTGGCTGTAATGTGACAAAATGTGGAAAAGTTCAAGGGGGCCGAATACTTTTGCAAGCCACTGTACATCAGTAGAAGATGTTAAATCAAAGGTGGAGATCAAGAGGCCAAAGCACAGTGGGAACCACAGTGTAGTGAATAGCATGGATATAATGAGCCACCCCTACTAGAAGAGAGCACTGGAATTGAACAGGATGATGTCCAAGCTGCCTGCAGTGATCGATCCATCTGTTGTGCTGAGAATGAAGTTTTGGCCAGACTCAAGATGGCAAACCAAGAGCACAACTTCTCAGGCATCAGAGAGATGCTATCAGTATCATGTATAAATATCTTCTATATGACCAACAATCATTTACTATTAGGCTGAAAATGACAATTGTTGTCAGAATTCTTTAAACCATTGCTTTCAGAAAACAAGCAATTATGAGTGCATTAATGGAAAATTGTGCATAAAAATATTATTTTGGAGAAAAATGTTCTTCATCTGTGTTCAGTGGAATAATATTACTGCTTCAGATGTTTAAGAACATTTTTGAAATATTCATTATTTTGTTTATGTCCAGCATCACATTCTACCAATGATATTTTTGCAGTAGCAATGCTGTAGTGTATCTCTGAAAAAATCGGTTGTTTGTGAGCTTAAACACAGGCCTACATGTTGATTGTTCAGAAAGTGTTTTAAAATATTATTAAATATGAAATGACATATGAAGGTGGAGTGCTGGTAAAACAGCCTGTTAAACATTTTACATTCAGATAGTTTCACTGATGTTAATTTCTTACATGCTGCTGAGCCTGGACCTGGTCATGGTGCTTTGCCCTCTCCATCATCGTCAGAGCTTTGCTTGCAATGCACTGAATGCATTACTGGCAGCTTTTTAAAACTCCATCTTTTCTACCTCAAACATGTTAGCCAAGGTGGTTAACAAGAAGAAACTCATCTGTTATGATGTGAAATCGCTGACAGTAGCTTACTTGCTAATGCTAGCTTTGTTTCCACAAAATTTCTCTAGCCACACCCAGCCTTTATTACTGCCACACCTGTTCTCAATCAAGAAATAATTTAAATATTATCTTTGCCTAATGTTTTAATATTTTTTCATGATCTGAAAGATTTAAGTGTGACAAACACACAAAAAAGGAAATCAGGAAGGGGGCAAGCACTTTCACACCACTGTAAATGCAGCTTTGAGTGACAATAGCTGACTGTGGCCACAAGATGCCAGTAATGTAAAGGCTAGATGCACATATTAATTGGCAGGAGAGGAGATTTATGACAGCACTGTCTGAGATCAAAGAAGAGAGATCGCTGTACTTGGTAGTTTTAATTTATGCTTGTCCTGACAGAACACCGTCTATTTTTCTCACTCTCTCATTATCTATCTATCAAAAGATAGACAGAATAACGCAAAGAAAACACTAACAGAGAAAACACCAACAGTTGTATAACCCCCTGTGAGCAAGTGCTTTGGCAACAGTGGGAAGGAAAAACTCCCTTTAAATAGGAAGAAACCTCCAGCAGGCCAGGAAGGGGCGGCAATCTGCCACAACCAGTTAGGGTGAGGGGAGGAAGACAGGACAAAGACATGCTGTGGAAGAGAGCCAGAGATTAATAATAACTAATAATTAAATGTGGCGTATAAACACAGTGGGTGAAAAAGGTGACTGATGAAGAAACACTCAGTGCATCATGGGAATCTCCCAGCAGTCTATATCTATTGCAGCATAACTTAAGGAAGGATTCAGGGTCACCTGATCAAGTGATAAGTATATACTTTATCAAAAAAGAAAATTTTAAGTCTAATTTTAAAAGTAGAGATAGTGTCTGTCTTGCAAATCCAAACTGGAAGCTGGTTCCATAGATGAGGGGCCTGAAAACTGAAGGCTCTGCCTCCCATTCTACTTTTAAATATTACACAAGTAAGCCGGTAGTGCGAGAGCGAAGTGCTCTATTCGGGTGATACGGTGCTGTTTTTAAGACATAATAATGGCCAACGTAGAATGTAATAAATGCATGAGCTAGTTTTTTTCAGAGTTACTCTAAGACAGGATGTCTTGATGCATAGAAATGGCAATGAGGACCTAAGGGTACATCTTTCAATGCTGTGATTGCAGCCATTCTCCAACATTGAATTGTACTTATGGCCATTGATTAATAAACAAACAACCTTTATTTGTCACATACACAATTATACAGAGTACAACATATAGTGAAATGCTTGTGTCCGAGCTGTGGACAGGCTGCAGACATAGTCCCACCATTCCAGAACACCTTTGGAGTGGAACTTGTGACTCCCGGTCCAAAGGTGGGTAGTCTTACCACTACACTATCCATGGTCGCTGATTTATGATCAATGACCTTTTTATTAGTGGTTGTTGATCAATGGTCAAGGATAAGCGGAAGCGAATGGATGGATGGATGGATGATCAATGGTCATGACAATTTGCATATTAATGATGAAGAAACTGACCTCACAGTCAACTGTTCCTTCAGTGGTGCTAGTTTCAGTCATTGTGCAAAAGTACTGTTTATAAGGTTAGGAAAACCTGCAGTCATCTGAGACAGGATTTTTCTAATTTCGGAGATATTGCACAAATATAGGAAAGCAGTCCTGTGTTTTTGTTTAATATGTGCATTAATATCCATAGTACAGCACATATCCTGGTCAAAAACCACTCCAAGATTCCTCACAGTGTTATTGGAGGACAAGGTAATGCTATCCAGAGTAAGCGCTTTTTAGATTGGTCTAGTCTGGTTTTATATCTCAGGGTATTAATATAAGGAAATATAATATTCCCTTTCACTGTTATGCTAATGACATCCATATTTACTTCCCAATGAAATTGGATGTCTCTGTCTCACTGCAGCCTCTGTTTAACTGTCTACATGATGTCAAAGAGTAGTTAATCTAAATGAAAACAAGACTGAAGTTATTGTTTTTGGAAGTCATATCCCTTTGGATAAGTTCACTGATACCCTTGGTCCTCTTGATTGCCATCATTCCCAGAAGGTTAGAAATCTTGGAGTGTTTTTAGTTATCTCTTTTAAATTAGAAAAGCAAGTCTCCACAGTTTTAATAACCTGTTATGTGAAATGACCAAAGCGAAACGTTATATCGTCCTTCAAAAGACCTTCAAAGACTTTATTCATGCCTTCATCACCTCTAGATTGGACTACTGCAGTTCTCTCTCGCCATTTGCCCAGAGTTTAGTCTTGCTATTCTTAGTTAACCTTCTTGTTTTGATTTAGCCACACCTTATGGCTCTGTAGTTTGCAAACATTTGCTATCACGGGTTGTTTATGTTTTTTACTTTTACAGATTACTTAATATAACATCTTCATTTAAATCAGCTTTGACAAGTTTTGTTAACTTAACATTTTGTTTCTTGTTTAAACTGTTTATCCATTTTACTTTGTCTGTGAACTCACCTGACTTACCTGTGTTCCAGGAGCAAAAGGAAGAAGTGCTGCCTCACCTGTTTATTGCTGATGTCACAGGAAGGGACCAGGTGAAGAGGGGGAAGAAAATTGTTGTATTTTATAAAAGTCAATTTTAGAGTTTTGTTTGCTTTATTGTTGTATGTATTATTGTAAAATGTAATGGATACACTTTAGAAGTGTGTGCTTTGTTGCTGGTAAAAAGTAGTATCATAAGTGGATGATTGTAATGTTTAGTCTTACTTTAGTCTTGTACTGAATATTCCATTGGAGAGTACTGTGTTTGGATAGTTTGAGTATTTAAACAGATGAACTCAGTTATTCAAGAGAAGAGGACCAGGTCAGTGTAGCGGAGTGCACTTGACATTAGTTTTGGTTGGTTTAAATTCAGTTATGTTTATTTGTGCCAACTTAACTTTTTAGTTATTGTTACGACCCGGCTCAAAGCCGCAACATAAAAAAGGAGATGAATATCAGAGTGAGTGTGAGAAGAGGTTTTTCTTAAAATGGCATAGCAGGTTCGCTAAAATGGCTGGTGCCACCAAGGCAAAGACAAGTGAGCTCCCGGGAAGCTTGCCTCAGGTAAGCTTTTATGCACACCTGACTAGGTGTGGCCAATTAGCACCAGCTGAACACTCTGAGCAGATTAGAGGCTGCAGAGGGACGTAACACCTCCTCCCTCAAAAGGGTTCCTCTAGGACCCCTAAATTTATTAAAAGGCCCTCTGAAGCCTTGATCCCTCAAAAAGCATACACTTGAGTACTTTATTACCAGCTCTCCTAACACAACTAAATACTCACATTTCGTTAGTTAGCATCTTTAAGCATGGATGCCCCTGCATGAGGATCTGAATTTGCCACACTGAACACACACAAAGTAACATGTGACCAACACAAAGGAGTACAACAGTCACAAACCCAAAATGATTATTCAGCCTGCTACAACACAAAATGAGAGCAGCCATGAATAATCACACACACACACACACACACACACACACACACACGTGATCTGTGGTCTCCACCACACGAACGGTCACATACGAGTGGCCCTATACCACACCAAGTTACTTTAATCCAAAAAGTTCAGTAAAGCAAACACACTAGTGACCAACCACAAATGGAGAGCTATGGCCACACAATGATCACAACAAGGGTGGCTCAGCACCCCTCAGTGTTATTGCCATCACCTGGCCAACAACACTCACAAGTGATCCAACAAAAGTAGCCATATTCCCCACAATACTAACGGTCACAGCACAAAACACTCACCTCATGAGGATCTCATTAGCATCCATCAACACGGACATATGCACACACAGTACACATTATGCCAACTTAAAAACAACCTACCTGCCTCAGCTACAAGACCATAATTACTGAGTGGTCTCAAACCTCTAGCCAAGTTTGGTGCCACCGGTTCACTTTGAGCAACTTCCACCCTAAAACTTTACCTATCTAGTCTTCAGTGGTGTACCGGGCTCGAGGCACCTTTAAACGCAAACTCAAGGGTAGGCAGCAGACCAGGGGTACAGTCTCCCACCAAACCCTGAAGCGTACCCCCACCCAGGATAACCACCAAACACAACAAATTAAAACAACAAAGCAAAACAACAAACAAGTGCTTCGATGGAAGGGCAGCACAGCCACCCAGCTGAAACACACTTACTAAAGGGACGTTACTCAATCACAGTGAACACCTTCGCTCACCCATTTAAAAGTCAAACAAACTGATATTCAGACTCCACTAAAATGTCCAAACAATCCCGGACGAGCCCCCACTTATGTTACGACCCGGCTCAAAGCCGCAACATAAAAAAGGAGATGAATATCAGAGTGAGTGTGAGAAGAGGTTTTTCTTAAAATGGCATAGCAGGTTCGCTAAAATGGCTGGTGCCACCAAGGCAAAGACAAGTGAGCTCCCGGGAAGCTTGCCTCAGGTAAGCTTTTATGCACACCTGACTAGGTGTGGCCAATTAGCACCAGCTGAACACTCTGAGCAGATTAGAGGCTGCAGAGGGACGTAACAGTTATTGATTTCTTTAAAAAAAAAAATTTTTTGGTCACAATGAGTGTAAATCACCTGCTACACTGGACAGCCTCTGTCTCCTGCCCTTCATTTTCGTATTGATTTTAAGATTCTTCTAATTACTTTTAAAGTTTTAAAAGTTATGGCACCCAGTTATTTAAACAAATTCTTCAGAACTTGTTCCTGTGCTGCCATGATTAGTGCCTCTGTGCTGTCTTTCAGACCACCTTTGTCCAGCCACAGGTAGGATTTCTGGATATCAGAAATCCTACCTGTGTATGTACCACTCTATCCACCAGTGGTACATACCGTGCAGGGGCCTATCCTTCCATGATCGTTCCTCTTCTTCCTCCTCTTTCTTGGGTTTCTGCTGCCTGAGGTATTCACTGAGCAGGTAGTTGGTTGGGGGCATCTTCCTGATGTATTCGTGGATGTTCGTTGTTTCATTGTGGAGTGTGGTGCTGACACTCACTAGTCCCCGGCCTCCTTCCTTCCGCTTAGCATACAGCCTCAGGGTGCTGGACTTGGGGTGAAACCCTGCATGCATGGTCAGGAGCTTCCTTGTCTTGATGTCAGTAGCTTGTAGCTCCTCCTTCGGCCAGCTTATTATCCCAGCAGGGTACCTGATCACAGGCAGGGCGTAGGTGTTGATAGCCGGGATCTTGTTCTTACCGTTCAGCTGACTCCTCAGGACTTGCCTGACCCTCTGCAGGTACTTGTTGGTTGCAGCTTTCCTAGTGGCCTCTTCATGGTTCCCATTTGCCTGCGGGATCCCCAGGTACTTGTAGCCGTGGATCAGTGAATCAATGTCTTGTTCACTCTTGGCATACAGCTTGATGTCATCCATGTATAGGAGGTGGCTGACAACCAGAGATGGGCAGTAACGCGTTACTGTAGTCTGATTACTTTTTTCAAGTAACGAGTAATGTAAGGGATTACTATTGCAAAAACGGTAATTAGATTACCGTTACTTTCACGTAGGAACGCTGCGTTACTGCGTTACTAAAACCGTGATTTTTTGCAAGAATGTCTCATGACAGTGACGTAAGCCAGTGTGACGTTCGTGACAACAGCTGTCTGCAGATCAACAATGGATAATATATCGAGTGCGGGAGAAAGTATGAGCATGCAGCGTTTAAAGCGTGGAAGTACTGACCTTACTTTGAGTTTGATTCCATAAAAAGTGACAAAAACATTAGTGTCCACTGTTCACTGCGTGGGAAGAAAACTTCTTTTTAAACCCCTAAACTTCCAAGCAAGCACCGAGTACGCTACGATGTAATGTGAAATTCACAGAGAAACTCGCGGATTCTTCCACTGACCACTGTGGCACACCTGCACCAGGGTAAACCTCCGCCTACCCCACTCCTGCTTTATAGGTGAAAATAGAGCAACAGGACCGCTAGTCTTTGATTTTATTTATTTTCTGCTGTGTTTTACTTGCATCTATTTGAAAGAGTGAGTGTAAACACAAAAACATATTTTATTTTATGTGCTGGAATATGCAGAAAATAGGTTTAAATGTTAAACAAATTTCTTCCAGTCAGAGAATGTTGCATATAATTTAATTTTTGCTTGATGCATAAAGTTAAAAGATTAAAACTAATAAAACAAGTTTTAAAAAGAGACTTTTCCATTTGATTACATTTTGTATGATGGATTATGCAGAAAAAGTAGAATTGGGCTGAAAGATCTATCGCTTTATTACCTATTCAGGTTGTAAATCGTGTTTTTAAAAAGTAACTAAGTAACTAAGTAATTAATTACTTTTGAAAATAAGTAATCAGTAAATTAACGGGATTACCTTTTTGGGGAAGTAATCAGTAATTAGTTACTGATTACTTTTTTCAAGTAACTTGACCAACACTGCTGACAACTGCTTCATTCTATAGTCGGTATCCGTAGCCAGTCTTGTCAATGATCTCACTGAGGGGGTTCAGGCCTATGCAGAATACCTGTAGGGATAGAGCATCTCTTTGGTAGATCCCACACTTGATGGTGACTTGTGCTATGGGCTTGAAGTTGGCCTCTATTGTTTTATGCCACATCCCCATTGAGTTCCTGATGAAGGCTCTTAGGGTCCTGTTGCTCTTGTACAGTTCTAGGCATTCCAGGATCCAGGTGTGGGGCATTGAGTCATAGGCCTTCTTGTAATCAATCCAGGCAGTGCACAGGTTGGTCAGCCTACTCTTGCAGTCTCGGGCGACTGCTCGGTCTACAAGTAGCTGGTGTTTTGCACCTCTGGTATTCTTGCCAATCCTTTTCTGTGGCCCACTCATATATTAAACCATGTGCCTGTTCATCTTAGCCACTATGATGCCTGACAGGAGCTTCCATGTGGTACTGAGGCAGGTTGTTGGCTGATAGTTGGATGGGACTGGTCCCTTCTGGGGGTCCTTGAGGATCAGGACTGTCTGGCTTTCATTTAGCCAATCTGGGTGTCTCTTATCGACTAGCAGCTGATTCATTTGTACTGCCAGACGCTCATGGAGTACAATCGCCCCTTAAACTTGAAGCAGTCAAACATATTCCTGGATGGAGTAGAGCTTGCATTAGCTCGAGAATTTAAATATCTTGGGGTCATTCTAGACCCAACATTATCCTTCAAGAGTCACATAAATAAAGTGTCCCAGGTACTTAAATTTAATAATCGAAATTTTAATCATATACGTAATAATTTAAATATGAATGTTGCAAAAACTTATTTTTACTCAATGATCATCTCTCATATGGACTATTGTTCGACGTCCTGGTCACTTGCTTGTCCAACAACACTTAAAACTATTGAAAACATTTATAAAAGAAGTTTAAAACTACTTGACAAAAAACCGACTTCCCACCACCACTGTCATGTGTTAAAAAAACATAAATTACTGAACTTCAATAACTTAGTGAAACTTAAAAGAGTGTGTTTAATATATAAAGTCTTACACTCCCTTGCTCCACCACCACTAAAGGAGTTCATTAGGCATAAAGAAAGGGCGGCCATCTGTGGAACAGTCTTCCTCAATCCATTCGAGAATGCTCTACATTCAATTTGTTTAAGGCAAAGGTTAAAAACTGGTTCTGGACAAATCAAGTGTGTGATCATGTATAAGTTGTATAGTTTTAATGTTTTATTTGGGAACAGAATGGTGTGTATGTGTAAGTTTGGTGATAGAGTTTTTATTATGAATGAATGATGAATTTTTATGAATTATTATGTCTATTTTTTTATGTTTAAGGACAACAGATGGAAATTAGCCCTTGGCTATAATCTGGTATGTTTACATTGATTACATTGCACTGTCCTAAATAAATAAATATAATCAGCTTCTTTAGCCAGCCAGAGCACCAGGCCCTGAATCATGTCAGGGCTTGAAGCTCTCCACCTCTTCATACTGGAGGTGCTTTCTTTGATTTCTGCCACTGTGATGGTTAATGGACCCTGTTCAAGAAGGTTGCTGTGGTCTGCTTTTAGATCCACTAGCCACTGAGCATTGCCGTTATGGGTCGCATCCTTCTCCCATATGCTCTTCAAGTATTGCTCCATCTCTAGCTTTGGTGGTGCTTTGGTTTATTCTCCTACCTTCATTTTCTCTGGTAAACCTCTTCAATTGTCTGGCCTAGGCTGTGAGTTTTTGCTTGTACTTCTTAGGTACCTTCTTCATAGCCCCTTTCTGCAGCTCTGATAGTTAGCTAACCTCCCTCCGTGCTTCCTTGATCTTGGTCTCTATTCCAGGGGTCTAGGGTACTGTCTAGGGTACTGCTCCTTGTGGCTGTTCATCTTGTAGCCAAGCATCTCACTGATCACTGCTGCTGTAGTGTAGTGCCAAGCTTCACCGTGATCCTGTCTTTCAAGTCAGTTCCAGTTGCACTCAATGATCATTCATACATCGCACCTGGGGCTTTGTACTCAATCTCGTGTCGGGATGATGATATCTCTCCGCTGACCTGTCAGCCCGGCTCCCCCTTGCTGTAGCATTTGTGTTGTACCTCATCAATCTCTAGCTGTGAGAGCAGTTCCTTCTTCCAGATGATGGAACACTGAGCTACTAGTTGTTACGCCACCAATCTGGATGCTCTGTATTGAAGATACGTCCCTTATCCTAATCATGTAACCCCTTCCGCTGGAGTTACTTGCATAGTCGCATTTCAACAGCACCTCATTTTCATTTCTTGCCCACTTATGCCTTCTTGTTCCAGTAGCTCACTTCTCATCAGTGTGTTCTGGTTCCTCAACACCTGACATAGAACTTGTTAATCCAGTTGACGTCAGAGCCGGCCGGTATGACTTCAGTTTTGTCTCTCACTATCCAGCTGCTATGAAATTATAATTAAAAATGATAATACTGCATAATATCTGGTAAGTTGCTACAGTAATTTTAATGAAAAAAACATTTTTACAGACCGGTAAGAGAGTTCAGACTAAAATTAGCAGTACAGCGGATTCTTTTGTCTGCTTTGAGGCAACCATTCAAACAGCTCTCACAGACCCCCACAGAAGGGCAAAAACCTCGAAATCCCAGCCAAAATATCACTCTTTTCCCAGCTGTGCTTTTAACACACTAAAGGGTCCACTTTTGAAGACTCATTGACAGAAAGTATTTACTAACACTGTTATAAAAATATATTATTATTCTTTGCATTTTTCCAAACTTTAGGACAACAGTAAAAAACGAGGGATTTTTGCTTTTCTCATTTTAGTGCTTGTTGTTCAGCTGTCACGCATCATTTCGCCCGTCATCACACTGAAACTATCATCACGTCTTAATGACGAAATAAGAGCCTTTGTTCTATGGACAAGCAGCAATCCCATTTCTCCATGTCTGAACAATTTCTTAGTGAATGCCATTGATGTGTTTTGTCCTTTAAAAAAATTATTCATGAAAGATTTGTCTATTTTTTTAGACTACTGTCAAAATCCTGTTTTTAAAAGTTTGCAATCCAGAGTATATTCATAAAACTGTTGTTTACACATGTGCAAACTGAGAAGTCAGAACATCCCTGTGTGGTCTATTGAGGATGTCTCAGTAAGAGAAAATGGTTTACAGTGCAGAGCTGCATTCAAAAAAATACTCCAGCATCGGAATATTATTCTTGATATCTTGGGGGAATTGTGACAACATGTACTCTCCTCAGGAGAAACTGACATTTTCAATGGAAACCGAAAATTTGTAAAAGGAAAAAAAAATAGGAAAACCTTCAAATGTTTGGAATTTACATAGTAAGATAAGATAACTCTTTATTGTCATTGCAGAGTCATATTTAGTACAATAGTACAACGAAATTGGAAACTGTCCCACGTCAGCACTAAACACAATACAACACAGTAGACTGTGAAGTGGATTTATAAAAACTGCAAGAAAGGTATGAGCAAAATAGGAATGAATAAATAAAAGAATGAGTGAATGTTTATTGCACATTATTACTGCCACTCCAAAAAAGTCCAGGGAGGTAGCCAATCAGGTCAGCTGTTAGCACTGATTAAGGCTATTGCCCTGTTGCAAAAGCTGTCCTTGAATCTGTTTGTCTGTGACCTCAGCAACCTGAGTCTCCTGCCAGACGGCAGCAGCTTTAATACCCGGTGTCCTGGGTGCGTAGAGTCCAGTAGGATGCTGCATGCCCTCTTGAGACAGCGAGTGCTGTACAGGTCCTTCAGGGAGGGAAGAGGAAGTCCAATGAGTTTTTGGGCTATATTAATGACCATCTGAAGTGACTTTTGTGTGCCACACACAGATGCCTTATGTCAGGACACTTTCAATGGAACAACAGGTAGAAGACAATCAGCAGTTCTTTCTTCAGGTCCATTTTTCTGACGATTCTCTAAATGTTGAGACACTGTTGGGCCTTTTTTACAACTGCTGTGGTGTTTGAGCTCTGTGTCTATGTGCACACCCAGGAACTTGAAACTGGACACCCTTTCCACACACTCCTTGTTGTGCTGACAGGCTGCAGCTCAGACTTCCTCCTGAAGTCGACTACCAGCTCTTTTGCTTTGGTGATATTGAGGCCCAGGTTGTTGTTTACACACCAATCCAGCAGCCTCTGAACCTCAGCTCTGTATGCTGACTCGTCACCTCCAGAGATGAGCGCCACCACGGTGGTATCATCTGCAAACTTAATGACTGCGTTGTCTGGGTGGGTACTGACACAGTCATGTGTGTACAGAGTGTACAGTAGGGGACTTAGTACACAGCCTTGTGGAGAGCCAGTGTTAAGGCTGAGACCTGAGGAAAGATAAGGACCCATTTTAAGTTTCTGTACACAGTCCAAGATTATAACAATAACATTATAACAAGTGTTAGAGCAACTGGTCAGCTGCTAATGTTGGTCTGTTTAGGCAGTGGGACAACTGTGGCCGACTTTAGGCACGGCGGGATGCAGGACTGGGACAATGAAGCGTTGAAGACCTTATTGAAGACCCCAGCCAGCTGGTCTGCACATTCTTCTAGGACTGTCCTGGTCAAACCATCTGGACTGGTGGCCTCCCTGGGGTTCACTGCCCTCAGTGTGCATCTCACCTCATAATCCTGCACCATGAGGCTTAGGCTGCGGCTGCCTCTGGTCTCTTCACCTCGAAGTGTGCAAAGAAGTGGTTCAGCTCCTCCACAAGCACCGCATTGCCCTCAGTCATTGTGGTATTGCCAGGCTTGTAGTTGGTTAAGTGCTGAACTCCCTGCCGAAGTGGTCTTCAATCTTGCTCTTGTGCGATGCCTTGACCTCTCTGATACCTCTTTTCAGATCTGGCTGCACTGTACTGCATACCATCCCCGGATATGAAAGCAGTGCCACGTTGCTTCAGCAGGACCTGGACCTCTTTAGTCATCCAAGGTTTCTGGTTGGAATACACCCGGAAACGTTTGTCCACAGTGACACTGTCGACAAAGAAGTTGATGTGGGAGAGTTGTGTGCTCTTCGAAGTCCTGGTGTTCAAACACACTCCACTCTGTGTTTTCAAAACAGTCCTGCAGCTGATGTGATTCACCTTCTGGCCAGGTTTTCACAGTCTTTGTGTCTGGCGGGGCTCTCCTCCTAACGGGAGTGTATGCAGGGATCAGCAGCATGGACATGTGGTCTGACAAACCTAGATGTGGTAGAGGGGTTGCTCTGTAGCCTTTTTAGATGTTGCTGTAGGCTTTATCCACTGTGTTTACCCCCCCCCCCCTTGCACATTTAATATGCTGTTCACATCTGGGGAATACTGACCGTCAGCCAGCATGGTTAAAGTCCCCAGCTATTATGTGCACTGCATCAAGATGGGAGTTCTGCTGACTGCTTATTGCCTTGTGCAATAACTCGTGAGGTATGTAGTCAAATATCATAGTCATAGTCAAATATTCCAAATGCGGGGAACAGTGGCTGTCTACAGTCTTTGTGTTTTTACACCAGCTGCCATTGATGTAGATGCATAAACCCCCTCCACTGTTCTTACCTGAGTGACTGTTTCTGTTGTGACAGAGGACCATGCGGCATGCTAAAGCTTAAGTGGTTGTTTCTTTCGCTGTGCTAGAGGGCCCTCCCTGCAGCCCCGTTTTTGCCTCCTTTGTTTGCATTTGCTCTTGGGCTTGCCGCTGAGAGGAACCAACCACGGAGACTCTGGAGTTCTTATTCTGTCCTCCGGAATGCTGTGGAAGTGTTAATAGTCCGATGTAAAATTACAATGCGTAATCCCAAACTCAGAAGGTCCTGACAACTGTAAGCAAATTCTACTCAACATACATTGGTAAACACATACACCCACACATATACATGTAGACAATATAGAAAACAAAGCACCGAACGTGAAGAGCAGTAAGCAGCTGCGTGCATGCACGCTGCCATCTTTGCTATCCTACTAGTAACGTAGACATCATTTTATTGGTAGTTTACAATAAAACGTCATCTACATATTAATGTAGACTACATTACTGGGGGGGGGGACTGGCTGATAGCGGGTATCAGAATTGAAAGCGGCAATTATATGTGTGTGCATGCGTGTACGTGTATATACATAGATATATATACAGTACTTTGCAAACGTTTTAGGCAGGTGGAAGTGAAAGATGGAAGTGTTGATCATTTATTTTCATCAATCAACAAAATGCAGTGAATGAACAAAAGAGAAATCTAAATGAAATCAATATTTGGTGTGAACACTCTTTGCCTTCTTCTAGGTACACTTGCATACAGTTTTTGAAGGAAGTTGGCTGGTAGGCTGTTCCAAACATCTTGGAGAACTAAGCACAGATCTTCTGTGTAGGCTTCCTCCCATCCTTCTGTCTCTTCATATAATCCCAGACACACTCGATGATGTTGAGATCGGGGCTCTGTGGGGGCCGTACCATCACTTCCAGTACTTGTTGTTCTTCTTTATGGTGAAGATAATTCTTAATGACTTTGGCTGTATGTTTGGGGTCATTGTCCTGCTGCAGAATACATTTGGGGCCAATAAACAATCATTTATATTTCTGAAATCATTCTTTGTTTACAGCATTTTTTCCACACCTGCCTAAAACTTTTCCACAGTACTGTATATATATATACATACTATATATGGGTAAATCTTAATTATATCTACTTTTAGATTTATCTAGTTTTAGATTCCACAAGAAAAGCACTGGTTGAAAGATTTGTTAGTGTGACGTTGAGACAGAGAACCTGTATAATCAAGAGAAGTATGTGATAATGTAACGAACATGTCAAAGTGAGCGGTGTTCCCTTTTGTTGCTGTGAGAGCTGGCTGTTAAGCACTGCTCCATGCTCTTTGTACTATTCTCATCATCAGGAGCTGTTTAGTATGCTGCGGGTGTAAATGGGAGATTGCCGGGGCACTGGGCTGCAGAGCGGAGCCACTCTGTCATTAATGTGCCCATTGCTGTTATCATACGCCTAATGACATCGCTCTCAGATGGCACGCTGGGAGCTCGACCGCAGGGAGCCCGGCTCAAATGTCTGCAGGCGCCTACGCCTCCCATCATCAATTCCACATGTCTCTTTCCCAAAATCTCAAGCTTCCAGATAATGTCTTTCACGCTTCGGCAGTCTTACAGGGTTTCCCTCCTGCCTGGCCCTGAAATGGGCAAATTAATAGTTCCTTTGAAACAAATTGGAATTACACCCCTCGATGCCTTAATGTCAAAATACAAGAGCGCTGGCATCCCAGATCTGACTGCTGATGAAAGAACCCCTCCAAAAAAACAACAAAAAAAAAGAAACAGACACAGACACCCATCAGCATGGACCGGTACAGTGCTTTGTACAAAAGGAAGCTTGGAAATGTTTAATCTTTTGCATTACGAGGACAAATCCTTTGAAACAGACTAGATAGTTTCATGAGACATTCACATCATTTATCACAGAGTTGTTTGCATGGCAACAGAGAACTTCACCTGACACTGCCGTGCCTATATCTTTGATATTTTATGTGTGTTCATTGGCATTACAGAGAATGGTTTGCCGTTTGCTTTATGGGCATCTCTAACACTTTTGTTAAACTGCGGATTAAAAACTTAATTTGATACTATTATTATGGTTCAGCTTACTGCTTCATGGTGAATATTAAGGAGGTGAAAATCCCGATTTTGTTAGCACTCAATCATTAGCACCTTTAGAAATATATTTACTTAGAGAAATGGTGACGTATTCAATAGTTATTTTACCCACTGTATACATAGAGAGAGAGTGAGTGGCATTCTGTCAGGACAAGCAAGGACAAGCAAGGCAAGCAGTGGATCAACAAGGTGCGCGTCAGGTGTTGAGGAACCATGGCACCCTGACGACAAGTGGGCTACTGGTACAAAGCCCCAAGTGCGATAGGAGAAGGATCGTTGAGTGCGAGAGGAACTGACCTGAAAGGTAGGATCATGGCCAAGCTTGAAACCTGGATCCCCCATGGCCGGTTACCAAGATTACGTGAAGTACCCTCAGAAGGTCTGCTAGATGATGTTAATGCAGCACTACGGATGATACCTACAGCCACGCTTACCGAGACTAACAAGCTGATCTACAATACGGCAGCAGTGATGAGTGAGATGCTTGGCTATAAGTTGAACAGCCACAAGGAGCAATACCCTCCATGGAGAAGGAGGCTAGAGGGCAAGATCAAAGTAGCACAGAGGGAAGTTAACCAACTAACGGAGTTGCAGAAAGGTGCAACAAAGAAGGTGCATAAGGTGTGTAAATACACAAAATACAGCAAGCTGTCCATACCTGAGGCCTTGGAAACTGCCAAGCAAAGACTCACAGCCTTGGCCAGCCGCTTGAGGAGGTACACCAGAGAGATAGAAGGCAGGAGAATAAACCAGCTGTTCTCCACAGAACCAGCAAAGGTGTACTCTCAGTGGCAAGGGAACAATAAGAGAACAGCACCACCAAGGCTGGAGACGGAGCAATACTGGAAGAGCATATGGGAGAAGGACGCAACCCATAACGGCAATGCTCAGTGGCTAGTGGATCTGAGGGCAGACCATAGCAACCTCCCTGAACAGGGTCCAGTAACCATCACAGTGGCAGAAATCAAAGAAAGCACCTCCAGGAGGAAGAGGTGGACAGCACCAGGCCCCGACATGGTTCACGCCTACTGGCTGAAGAAGCTGACTGCACTCCACGAGCATGAACCAGCTGCTAGTTGACGAGAGACACCCGGAATGGCTAACCGAAGGTCGGACGGTCCTGATCCTCAAGAAGGGACCGGTCCCATCCAACTACCGACCAATAACCTGCCTCAGTACTACATGGAAGCTCCTGTCAGGCATCATATCGGCTAAGATGAACAGGCACATGGCTCAATACACGAGCGGGGCACAGAAAAGGATTGGCCAGAATACCAGAGGTGCAAAACACCAGCTACTGGTAGACAGGACAGTCAGCCGAGATTGCAAGAGTAGGCTGACCAACCTGTGCACTGCCTGGATTGATTACAACAGACGTTCCCAAAGTGTGGGGCCCATTGCAGGGGGGGCGCGGTATGAAAAGAAAAAGAAAAAAAGAGCGCTTGGACACTGTGGACAGGTTTTTGACAGGGCGCCCACATAAACGCAAAGCAGGAGATGAAGCATCGCCAAATATGTTTCCAAACCAACTTCCTTCCAAGCCAAAGACAGGAAAATATGGTGAAGCATATCTTCCCTTTTGCTTCACCTGCACAAGTGCCAAGGTAGGTCTCCCCTGCAGAATTAGTTTCCCTGCGTCGGGAGCACGCGCTGGGCTCTCCAAATCACGGACAAACAGTATCCCACATTCTTGATTTTTAGTTCACAAACACTTCTTGTAATAACTAACTACTCCTGACATTTTGGACATGTTAGCTCTTTATGCAGTAAAGTTACAGCGGGATACAAATAATATCAGGCTGATCCTGCAGTAATTTGTTCCCCCTGTTCAAATCACGGACAAACAGTATCCCACAGCTGTTTATGTGTTTAAACCCGTTTTGCACGGACAGACATTTTTTGAAAAATGTATTGATAGCAATGTTGAAAATTATTACACAGGAAAAAACAACTACACGTAAAATAATTACACCGTGACACCTCTGCCTTTCTAAATGGAGGGACAGTAACTGCGTGTGTGTATGTAAGCGTGTAAAACCTGCAGATAGTCAGATTAACAGTAACAGTATTTTGTCTCTATCTGCCATTCTGCAATTCATCTCATGTAAACAATAACGTGGCGCACAGCGTGACGTGAAAAGAGGCACATACCTTTGACGTTATGTGATTTAACTCTGTAATCCTCGTCCCACACGTAAACGCAAAAAGGAGTTTTAAATAATCTCCGTTTTCGGTGAATCGCAACGCCGCTTTACGTGTTGACGAAAAGCTCAAACGCATAGAAACAGCTGAGTTTTCAAAAATACCCGTGTAGGTGTGGACGAGCGTAAAAAAGAGTTAGTAGTATATTTTATTACTACCTGTAATTTATTGCCGCTTACTTGTATTTGCTTAATTGTTTACTAAATGTTTGAGGTGTGAAATAAACCGCAATGGAGTTTGTAAACAAAATATGGGTGTGTGTGTTTGGAGGATGTGTTTGTGCGGGGAGGGCGCAAACATTTTTCTTGTAAAAAAGGGGGGCATGGCAAAAAAAGTTTGGGAACCACTGGATTACAAGAAGGCCTATTACTCAATGCCCCAAAGCTGGATCCTGGAATTCCTAGAGGACCCTAAGAGCCTTCATCAGGAACTCAATGGGGATGTGGCATAAGACAATAGAGGCCAACTTCAAGCCCATAGCACAAGTCACCATCAAGTGTGGGATCTACTAGAGCTGGGCGATAGAACAATAACGATATGTATTGCGAAATAACTTTTTCTCGATAGAAAAATTAAACTATTGCGATAGGCCTCATCTCTCTTGTCCTCTTAAAAAAAAAAGAAAAAAGAACAGCCAATCAAAATTAAGTAGCGCAGAGCCGAACCAATCACAGCCGCAACGTCACGTCACGTGACTTGTTACGTACAGCACAAGTGCCAAGGTGCACATGTGTATTTGTTTGGGAAGCAGCCAGCCGGGCTGCCCAGGTAATGAAGAAAATGAGTGCGCCGACTAGAGAAAAATCAACCGAGAGCGTGAGCGAAGGTTACCGAAGAAAAAACAGATGATGGTTCCAATGCCGGAGAGCTTGTCAAACGGAAGGGCCACAGAAGTTCCGTAGTGTGAAGGTATTTCGGCCATTTCAAGTCTGACGAAAAACAGAGTAGCGCGCACTGTAAATTGTGCCGAAAGCAAGTCTGGAAATACAATAAACCGGTGCATGCTCAATCTCTGACTGAAAGCGCTGATTCGTCATTCGGCTTTTGTCAGACTAAAGTAACTGTTAAAACTGTTTGAAAAGCTAAGCTATGCAACAAGGAGAGATTGAGAATTTCCTTTTAGTTCTCAGTTTATTTGATATTGACAAAAGTTAGTCAATTTTGTCTGTTCTTCTGTAAAACAAACTAAGATTTATTTTTAGAATTAAAATTTTGTTTCTAAGTGGAATTGACAATTTAGTAGTCTGTTTTGTTTGTTCTATTTTGAAACTTAAACGCTTTAGCGGCTGCCTTTTGTGTAGTTTGCAATATTTGCCTTTATTTATCTGAAACTGAAGTCTCATGTTACTTAAGTACATCTACCCTGTTGAACTTATTATGGGAAATAAATATTTAAATCAAAACAAGCTGCTGATTATTTCACATTTTACTTGTGAGCAACGGCACATTTAAATCTTACAAATATAGTTATATCGTGATATATATCGTGATATGAAAAAATCTTATATCGCCCAGCTCTAGGATCTACCAAGGATCTCTATCCCTACTGGTCTTCTGCATAGGCCTGAACCCCCTCAGTGAGATCATTAACAAGGCTGGCTACGGATACAGGGTTCGTATGCCTTTTTCATGGTTAAATTTAAGCACTTTGTAAGCACTTTCACGGTCCCTTTTCAAGCTTTTCCAGCACCCCCCCCCAAAAAAAGAATGCATGTTTCAATTCGCATCACCTATGTAAGACAGTGTGAAAAGATGCCTTAGCTCCCCTTTTGTTAAGACATAGAAAAACGCACCACACAAAAAAGAAACAGTCACCTTATGTACATAGTGTATAAACTCAAAATGCACATTTCACTGAATAATTAATATGTGAAAATGTGAACAAATCAACTTGTTAGATATTCTTCTCCTGTTGAAAAAAACAAAAATAAAGAAATAAGTCTTCTCATCAGATATTGATGCTTCTTTCCTGTGTGACAAAAAATAGGAGACAGATGTTTGTTTGTTTGTTTGTTGTTTTTTAAGTTAATTCCCAATAAAACTGTTTTATTGCTAACTACATTGCTGTCTGTATTATTGCTGAAGTCCTAAATGATCACCTTTAAAGTGTTTGTGCTAATAACATCAAGTCAGACAGGCATGGAGAACAGCACTGACTGTTTAAGTAGTTTAATGTGCAGGTGCTGATGATCAGTGTTGGTCAAGTTACTTGAAAAAAGTAATCAGTTACTAATTACTGATTACTTCCCCCAAAAAGTAATCCCGTTACTTTACTGATTACTTATTTTCAAAAGTAATTAATTACTTAGTTACTTAGTTACTTTTTAAAAACACGATTTACAAACTGAATAGGTGATAAAGCGATAGATCTTTCAGCCCAATTCTACTTTTTCTGCATAATTCATCATACAAAATGTAATCAAATGGAAAAGTCTCTTTTTAAAACTTGTTTTATTAGTTTTAATCTTTTAACTTTATGCATCAAGCAAAAATTAAATTATATGCAACATTCTCTGACTGGAAGAAATTTGTTTAACATTTAAACCTATTTTCTGCTCATTGCAGCACATAAAATATTTTTTTGTGTTTACACTCACTCTTTCAAATAGATGCAAGTAAAACACAGCAGAAAATAAATAAAATCAAAGACTAGCGGTCCTGTTGCTCTATTTTCACCTGTAAAGCAGGACTGGGGTAGGCGGAGGTTTACCCTGGTGCAGGTGTGCCACGGCGGTCAGTGGAAGAATCCGCGAGTTTCTCTGTGAATTTCACATTACGTTGTAGTACACTCGGTGCTTGCTTGGAAGTTTAGGGGTTTTTTCGCTGTAAAAAGAAGTTTTCTTCCCACGCACAACGGACACTAATGTTTTTGTCACTTTTTATGGAATCAAACTCAAAATAAGGTCAGTACTTCCACGCTTTAAACGCTGCACGCTACACTCTGTCCCGCACTCGATATATTATGATCTACAGACAGCTGTTGTCACGAACGTCGCACTCACTTACGTCACTGTCATGAGACGTTCTCGCAAAAAATCACGGTTTTAGTAACGCAGTAACGCAGCGTTCCTACGTGAAAGTAACGGTAATCTAATTACCGTTTTTGCAATAGTAATCCCTTACATTACCCGTTACTTGAAAAAAGTAATCAGATTACAGTAACGCGTTACAAGTAACGCGTTACTGCCCATCTCTGCTGATGATAAACACATTTTGAATGAAAGCCGGGGAACTTTGGTAGCACAGAAACAAGTGGCTATTCTTTGTGACCATATGGATCAGTCCCTCATATCACCATTATTTCACCCAAAGGCACCAAATTAATACTCAAAAAAGCTGCAGCAATACACACAAATATAAACAGTACTTGGTGACAACTTTGCTTTTAGCCTTTAACCCTCTGGTGTCCAGGGTATAATTGGCTGTTTTTGACTACTTTTGATTTGGCCTCTGTATTTCACCTTTAAAAACTGTTTATCTTGCCAATCTGTTATTTTCTCATTTTGACATAATGTGTCAGCACAATTTATCTAAATTCAGACAAAATTTAAAATACAAGTAGAAAGTGATATTTTTGACTGTAAAACCCACAAGCATGTTTAATGAATCATTTTCATAACTTGAAATGCAAATAGAAATTGCACATTTTAAAAAAATATGCATGTTTTGCAAACAACAGAGTTATATGGTACTATTTACCTAAAAATGCAGCCAAGGCTCAGACGTTTTTCATATAACCATTCAAAACTATTTACAGAACAATCAGGTGCTCTTCGTCAAATAAGAAGGCACACAAATTATTTATGCAACGCCAAAAAATAGTTTGTGTCCACTATAACACAGATGAGAATAGCACAAGGATAAATCCTGCAGGTCTGATAGTAGGTGTGTCACTCAGCGTTTACACTGCAATCTGCCTTTGGTGGCTTTTTTGCAGCAACTGTGACATTCACTAGTAGAACTGACACACAAAACAAAACAACGACTACACTACACAGTAACTACACAAGACAACACACTAACTTGAGACTCCAAACACGTTAAACGTCACAAATCTCTCACGTATCAAAACTCTCTCTCTCTTTCGCTCACTCGCGCTCTCTTGCCGGTCACTCCTAAAACTTCCCCTCTCTTCCCAAACAAATACCACATGTTGCCGTATCATTTTTTGATTGGTGGACATGGTACATTTTTCCACCAATAGGGAAGGAGTGTTTTTTCTTTTTTCACTCACAGGCAAAGCGTGTATGCTAGCGCTCTCCTTAGAAAACGCTGTTTTTACCGTTTCTTCCCGGAGTAAACGCCACTGTTTTACTCAGAAACCCCCGCAAAAAATCGGTTTTACGTGACCTATCAACACAATTTAAAAACTGGTATATAGCTTGAAGTCCGCACGTTCGACCCAAGTTGAAATGGAGACTCTGGGTCCGTCGACCCCAGAGGGTTAATCAGAAAGCCTTAAGTTAGCTAGTTATGTACCAGGCTAATGTTTAAAGCTTTCACTTGAGTAAATTAACTCATATTACTGCTAAGTAATGTTAGCTAAGTTTACAGCATATTCCATAATAGCGCTGCCATACTGCATCACACTCAGTGCATTTCAATCATTTCTCCAGCGAGTTTGATAGCTAGCAAAATAATAATCATAATTAAAAAAAAAATAGCATGTGTAACGTACACGTACTGGAAAATTATTTACTAGGACTCACATATCATGCGACTGGAGAACGAAAACTCCGCCATTGTTGTTTTCCATCAAATACTCATTAAAACAGCAACCTATTAGTGCACTCATGCCCAACTGTCTGAGGGAGGGGCGGGGTCACATATTGAAACAGACGCAAGGCAGCCCAGGCTGGGAAATTTTGCTTTTACATTTTGCGACTCATTAGTTTTCTTATCAGATAGAGAAATATATCCAATCAGATAGTTATTTATTGTGAATGAAATACAGTTACATTTTCAAGCACTTTTAAGCACCACATCTGAAATTCAAGCACTTTTCAAACCTTGAAAAGACAACATTAGAATTCAAGCATTTTCAAGGATTTCAAGCACCCGTACGAACCCTGCGGATACCGACTACGGAACGGAGCAGTTGTCAGCCACCTCCTGTACATGGATGACATCAAGCTGTATGCCAAGAGTGAACGAGACATTGATTCACTGATCCACAGCACCAGGATATACAGGAATGACATCGGGATGTCATTCGGGCTGGAGAAGTGTAGTCGGATGATAATGAAGACAGGGAAGGTAGTCAGAACTGAAGGGATCGAGCTACCAGAAGGCACCATTGCAGACATAGAGGACAGCTACAAGTACCTGCAGGCGAATGGGAACCATGAAGAGGCAGCTAGGAAAGCTGCAACCACCAAGTACCTGCAGAGGGTCAGGCAAGTCCTGAGGAGTCAGCTGAACAGTAAGAAAAAGATCCGGGCTATCAACACCTACGCCCTGCCCGTGATCAGGTACCCAGCTGGTATAATAAGTTGGCCAAAGGAGGAGATAGAAGCCACTGACATAAAGACAAGAAAGCTCCTTACCATGCATGGAGGTTTCACCCCAAGTCCAGCACCCTGAGGCTGTGTACGCTAAGCGGAAGGAAGGGGGCCGGGGACTGGTGAGTGTCAGCACCACAGTCCAGGATGAGACAACGAACATCCAAGAATACATTGGGAAGATGGCCCCAACTGACCGAGTGCTCAGTGAATACCTCAGCAGAAACCCAAGAAAGAGGAGGGAGACGAGGAACCATCATGGAAGGACAGGCCCCTGCACGGTATGTACCACCGGCAGATAGCAGAGGTGGCTGATATCTAGAAATCCTACCAGTGGCTGGACAAAGCTGGACTGAAAGACAGCACAGAGGCACTAATCATGGGAGCACAAGAACAAACTCTGCGTACAAGATCCATAGAGGCTGGGGTCTATCACACCAGACAAGACCCCAGGTGCAGGCTGTGTAAAGATGCCCCTGAGACAATCCAGCACATAACAGCAGGGTGCAAGATGCTAGCAGGCAGGGCATATATGGAACGCCATAACCAAGTGGCCGGCATAGTATACAGAAACATCTGTGCCGAATATGGCCTGGAAGTTCTGAGGTCAAAATGTGAGACGCCCCCAAGGGTGGTGGAGAATGACCGAGCTAAGATCCTGTGGGACTTCCAGATACAGACGGACAAAATGGTGGTGGCTAACCAACTGGACATAGTGGTGGTAGACAAACAGAAGAAGACGGCCGTAGTGATCGATGTAGCGGTTCCGAATGACAGCAACATCAGAAAGAAGGAACACGAGAAGCTGGAGAAATATCAAGGGCTCAGAGAAGAGCTCGAGAGGATGTGGAGGGTGAAGGTAACGGTGGTCCCGTGTGGTAATCGGAGCACTAGGTGCGGTGATTCCCAAGCTAGGCAAGTGGCTCCAGCAGATCCCGGAACAACATCGGAGATCTCTGTCCAGAAGAGCGCAGTCCTGGGAACAGCTAAGATACTGCGCAGGGACCCTCAAGCTCCCAGGCCTCTGGTAGAGGACCCGAGCTTGAAGGATAAACCGCCCGGAGGGGCGTGCTGGGTGTTTATATATATATATATATATATATATATATATATATATATATATATATATATATATATACAGGGAGTGCAGAATTATTAGGCAAATGAGTATTTTGTCCACATCATCCTCTTCATGCATGTTGTCTTACTCCAAGCTGTATAGGCTCGAAAGCCTACTACCAATTAAGCATATTAGGTGATGTGCATCTCTGTAATGAGAAGGGGTGTGGTCTAATGACATCAACACCCTATATCAGGTGTGCATAATTATTAGGCAACTTCCTTTCCTTTGGCAAAATGGGTCAAAAGAAGGACTTGACAGGCTCAGAAAAGTCAAAAATAGTGAGATATCTTGCAGAGGGATGCAGCAGTCTTAAAATTGCAAAGCTTCTGAAGCGTGATCATCGAACAATCAAGCGTTTCATTCAAAATAGTCAACAGGGTCACAAGAAGCGTGTGGAAAACCAAGGTGCAAAATAACTGCCCATGAACTGAGAAAAGTCAAGCGTGCAGCTGCCAAGATGCCACTTGCCACCAGTTTGGCCATATTTCAGAGCTGCAACATCACTGGAGTGCCCAAAAGCACAAGGTGTGCAATACTCAGAGACATGGCCAAGGTAAGAAAGGCTGAAAGACGACCACCACTGAACAAGACACACAAGCTGAAACGTCAAGACTGGGCCAAGAAATATCTCAAGACTGATTTTTCTAAGGTTTTATGGACTGATGAAATGAGAGTGAGTCTTGATGGGCCAGATGGATGGGCCCGTGGCTGGATTGGTAAAGGGCAGAGAGCTCCAGTCCGACTCAGACACCAGCAAGGTGGAGGTGGAGTACTGGTTTGGGCTGGTATCATCAAAGATGAGCTTGTGGGGCCTTTTCAGGTTGAGGATGGAGTCAAGCTCAACTCCCAGTCCTACTGCCAGTTTCTGGAAGACACCTTCTTCAAGCAGTGGTACAGGAAGAAGTCTGCATCCTTCAAGAAAAACATGATTTTCATGCAGGACAATGCTCCATCACACGCGTCCAAGTACTCCACAGCGTGGCTGGCAAGAAAGGGTATAAAAGAAGAAAAACTAATGACATGGCCTCCTTGTTCACCTGATCTGAACCCCATTGAGAACCTGTGGTCCATCATCAAATGTGAGATTTACAAGGAGGAAAACAGTACACCTCTCTGAACAGTGTCTGGGAGGCTGTGGTTGCTGCTGCACGCAATGTTGATGGTGAACAGATCAAAACACTGACAGAATCCATGGATGGCAGGCTTTTGAGTGTCCTTGCAAAGAAAGGTGGCTATATTGGTCGCTGATTTGTTTTTGTTTTGTTTTTGAATGTCAGAAATGTATATTTGCGAATGTGGAGATGTTATATTGGTTTCACTGGTAAAATAAATCATTGAAATGGGTATATATTTGTTTTTGTTAAGTTGCCTAATAATTATGCACAGTAATAGTCACCTGCACACACAGATATCCCCTAAAATAGCTAAAACTAAAAACAAACTAAAAACTACTTCCAAAAACATTCAGCTTGATATTAATGAGTTTTTTGGGTTCATTGAGAACATGGTTGTTGTTCAATAATAAAATTATTCCTCAAAATACAACTTGCCTAATAATTGGCACTCCTGTACATACATATATATATATATATATATATATATATATATATATATATATATATACGTATATGTATATATAATGTAGGACTTATTATTTTTGTACCATCAACAGCTAAAATTAACAATACTGTTGGCTAAAGAGACAGGGACTTAAGCCTACAGCTGTGGTTTGAATGATACATTTTTTCTATAATAAAAGGAGAGAAAAAACTTTTCCCTATTTCAGTCAAATCAATAAGTGTGTAACTGCTTCCATCCCAGTTGGTAGGTGACAGAATTTAACAGCCACCCACTTCTGGTGTTAGTGATCCATGCTTTGCCTTTAAAGGACCTGGCCCCTGCCGTAGAATTTGGACACAGCCAATGACTGGAGCTGGACAAGCTGAGAAGCCAGCAACTTTTTTCTGTTTGCATATGCATACTGTTGATAAATTTTATAGTAAACTGATGAAAACTCCTGGAACACGGAAGATGGAAGATCATGCATGAAAGGCAAGCTCCTGCTAGCTCTGCTTTCACTGCTGTGAGATCATTTACGATCTGCGTTTCATGTAGAAATACAGCTAGCATTAGTAAGTAAATGAGCGCTAGTTCTAACAGAAGAGGGGCCCGAAAGCAGTGCTGGACTGGTAATCTGATGTACCGAGCATTGTCCGGTGAGCAGACGTTGGCCTTTCAATTGACCCAAAAGTGTGTCAAGTCCTGACAACAACCCGCTTATTTTCATTACTGATACCGTACTGTGCCCATTCAAATCTCTTAATACAACCAGGCCCTCCCGTATCTTTGCTGTGCGCTTACACAGCTTTTAGAAGAGAAGAGTTTACTGTGGATGAAGTTGTGAAAAGGTGGAGCTAAAATGTTAAAAAGAGACCAAAAAGAAATACAGCAAAATGTGTCAACATATCAGCTATTGGGGCAGCTGCTGCACCGTCACCAGGACCAAGAACAACTAGTAACAAGCCCTTGCAGTCACAGGAGGCTGCTCTTGCTAGCACCAGCCGTGGCGAAGTGCAGGAGAAGGGACTGCAGTCCCAAGAAGAAAGAGAGGAAGAGACAGAGGAAGTGAAATTAACGTGGTAAGAAAATAGATGGAAGGACATAATAAGAAAGGGAGAGATTCAAGTATCTGAATGTTTATGTTTTTGAGCAGTCATGATGGGCTGTCTGGAACAAAAACGCCAGGGTCTATTTTTTTATCCCTGTCCAGGTCTGCCTGACAGCTGAAGGCTCTGCCACCCATTCTACTTTTAAATAACCTAGGAACCACAAGTAAACCAGCAGTATGAAAACGAGGTGCTCTATTGGGGTGACTATGGGACTATGAGATAACATAGTGCTTGATTATTCAAGACCTTGTATGTTAGGAGGAGTATTTTAAATTACTTTAAACTGATTCTGGATTTAACAGGGAGCCAGTGAAGAGAAGCCAGAATGGGTGAAATACGCTCTCACTTTCTAGTCCCTGTCAGTACTCTTGCTGCAGCAGTTTTTTGTCTTTTCATGAAAACCTGATAATAATTAATTACAGTAGCAGTAAGTAATACATAAATTAACTACTTTTTCAGCATCACTCTGAGATGGAGGGTCTGTAATTTTAGAGATAATCTGCAAATGGCAGAAAGCAGTCCTACATACTTGTTTAATATGTAAACGTATTGAAGGACATATCCTGGTCAAAAATGAATGCAAGACTCCTCACAGTGTTAATGAAGGCCATGGTAATGCCATCCAGAGTAAGCACCTGGTTTGCTACCATATGTCTTGATGATTTTTAGGGCATAGTACCATAACCTCAGTTTTATAGGTTATCCGGGTACTTATGTCTTTAAGACATTCCTGCTGTTTAAGTAATTGCTATGTGTTATCTGGATAGATGAAGTTGAGAAACAGCACTGACAATGTATGCTATTCCTTCTACTGATACTACCTAAGGGAAGCATGTATACTGTAAACAGAACTGGTCCTAGGACAGAACCCTGTGGAACTCCATAGTAAACCTCAGTGCGTCAAAAGGACTCTCCATTTATATGAACAAATTGTTGTCTAGCAGGACACGCACAGAGATGTTTCACTGTCAGAGGCCATAAGAAGAGTCCATTTGTAGCCTTCACCAATGCCGTTTCTGTACTGTGATGAGACCTGACTGAAATTCTTCAAGTGGCCTGGCCTGTATTTGTATAGCGCTGCAAGTCATCATCTGCAAGTGTTCCTCTGTAGTATTTTCTGACTTTATATAAAATTTAAAGTTCTTGGTTTTTTGCAACTATTACTTTCTGATGTTGTGTTACTCCTGACGCTAAACAGGCTAATAATGCAATTAAAGTAGAGAATGAGACTTTGAATGTGTGTTAGTGAGTTTAAGTGATAGAGAAGCATTTAGGCTTTCCAATTCGGATTTATTGGCACTTTAAGGAATAACTTCAGATTTGCTGACAGACCAAAAATCTGACAGGCCACGATCTCTGGTCAAATCTAATGATTCATTTACTCTCTGTTAACAGTCATAGAAACTAAATGCAGTCACCACTGTCAAACATTTCTAAGGTTGTGGATATTGTAGCAGCTGATGTGAGATAACACTTTGGCTGCTTCCTTTACAGTGGCCCTGAGAGGTCAAACACAACACAAAGACACAAATCAAAAGCTGATGGAACAAATGATTCAAAAAAATACTGTGGATACATTTTTGAAATTAACTGTTCACTGTTAGCTTGTCATTTCCTCAGCTGTTAACCCTATATTATTCTCTCCCCCAAAATAATTGTTTTTTTTTTTGTGAGCTGGTGCAGTGATTTTTTTCTGTCTCCACTATGTTTTATTCACCCTTTGTGGTGTTTTGTGTGCTTTTATAGCATTTTTCTATTTGCTGTCATTTTCTTCCACAGCATGTCTGTCATCCTGTCTTCCTTCTCTCACCCCAACCAGTCCCAGCAAATTGCCCCGCCCCTCCCTGAGCCTGGTTCTGCCGGAGGTTTCTTCCTGTTAAAAGGGAGTTTTTTCTTCCCAGTATCGCCAAAGTGCTTGCTCATAGGGGGTCATATAATTATTGGGTATTTTCTCTGTATGTATTATTGTAGGGTCTACCTTACAATATAAAGCGCCTCGAGGTGACTGTTGTTGTGATTTGGCGCTGGATAATAAAACTTAATTGAATTGAATTGAATTGAATTTCAAAGTCGTAGTGCACTTGACCTCTTAGGGCCATGCTCTTTGGCCTCAATTAATGTTAAATTCCAAAGTGAGTGAGAGCATGGACATTTAGTTATGATTACAGCCTACAAGCAGGTCAAACAACCATCTGGCTATGAAAAAGTAGTAAAAGAGTTCCAAACTAATTCTACTTTACAAAGCATATAAATAAAATACTTAAGTTGATATATTTCCTAAACAAGACATTCATTAAGATCCAATGGCAAAATGTAGCATAGTAAGTTTTGTATTGCTGAAAATAAAAGTTAAAAAAAAATCAACAAAAAACAAATCCTAAAACCTTATTTTCTTGCTTGTTTAGTTACATAAGTTCATAAGAACTAGAAAATAACGTGGTGTGAATAAAATACAAAAATAAAATGCTGTGTTAAACACATATTGAAAGTTGTTGGAGGTATTACTGCTGACTTATGCTGACTTATGTCTGGTTTGAGTGTGTAACCATGGTCAGCAAGGAATAGAGGGTGCTCTATGGGCTCTGACAAAAAAGTGTCATCTTGTAAACAGGACACTGAGCATAATTGTGTGAAAACTACATGATGATCATAAGTGTATAAAAGCAGAGCAAAGAGTCAGACACTGCTGTAGAAGGAGCTTAGTAATATATGTTTCTGTGTGTACTCCTGTGCTGGATGATTTCATGTGCTTCATAAGGCTGTCTAAAACCTGTCGGTTTCACCCTCATCCATAAAAAGTACAAATTCTACCCTTGAAAGTAAAGATATCAACATTTGAATACCATTTGTCAAAATACACCTCTGGTTGCTAACCTAAAGTAGAAGCTCAAAGCTGTTTGTCTACAAACTTTGGGAAACTAGTAGAAAGTTACATGTGCTTTAGTCTGAACAACAAAAGCAAAGTGGCAGCGCAGCCATAAAGAAGTTGTGTTTGTGTCCTCTCTATCTGGATTAGTTTGGATTCTCCTGCTCTGCTGTTTCCTCTTGAACAGCCTCATCTTCCTCCATCGGCTCTTCCTCTTCCTCCTGCAAAGACACAGCACACTTTTATAATGACAACATATACCCAAAAACCACTACAGTGTTTTCATGATCCCTTACCAAAGCTAAGGAGGGTTAAGGTGTAATTTGTTTCTACTTCCAAAACAGCCCTTGTAATTAATATCATGCTAGTTTGTCCAGTTACTCAAGCCTCTTAAAATGCAGGGACTATTTACAAAAATGGCTGTCATTTCTAAACACTTAATCCAATGCTTTTTTACATTTACGTTTAAAAGTAATTTTAAACACAATATAAGGATGGTTTTTAGTACTTTTATGAAAATCCCTTGTAGTCATTGACTCATTTAAGGATTGTGAAATATATTTTTTGTTGTTGTTGCTTATATTAACTTTGAGGTGTAAAGTATGAGCAATGAAAATCTGTTAGCATTCCTCTGAACTTCCAAGCAACAAGACGACCTTCCAGCCTTACTGTCCAGAATTTCCCCCTCTCTCTACACAGAAAATAGTTATCCAATGGGAGTTGATCTCATTTCTTCTTGGCTTATAATAGAATACTGAAAAAAGAGACACTAAAGAGTACATCACCTGCTGTTGCCTCATTAGGTTAGCATGTTAAAATTCAAGTCACACAGACAAACGAATTCTTTAAATAATAGTAATGTTAAGTTATTCCATTTTTTTTTGCCAATGGGTTGTGTCGGTTGTGCTCAAAAAAGGCAGTAACTGAAAATCCATCTTAAGATAAAAAATATTGCAGCAGGAGTATGACACCTTTGTTGTTGAGTAGTAAGACTACTAACCGGGGCAAAGTCATTGTTAGCTTTGATCATATGCACATGCAAAAGACCAGTGCTGTGGGGAAAATGAAATACTGATGGATGACCATGAACACTGGGTAAGGGAACAGAGTGATTCAGATGGAAAAGGGAACAAAGGATCAGCTTACCCTGCCCACAACAGGGTCACCGGGGCCCACCTTTTGACAAGGCCCACCAACCACTGTAGGTGCCGTAGGGGTCTGGTGCTATATAAATTAGTAAGGAGCTTTTTTTTTGGTTCTTAAACTTTTTACATCATTCCCATTCCCCACATGGCAAGAAGCAATATTTTCACACCCCATCTATGCAAAACAGTGACAGAAAAGCTGCAATTTAATTAGCTAACAAACTCATTCACAATGAATCCTTCAGTAATTTTTGTTTTAAACAAACATCTTTCATTTCAAACAACTATTTGTGACTTTTGTCACTAGACTGCTTCAATAGTTTGCACCACTTGTTCAAAAAAGTAACAAGTTAAACAGAATGTGAACATTGCCAAACATGGAAAAATAAAGTTCAGTCTTAGTCTTATATATAAAAAAAAGAAATCCAGAAACTTGTGAACGGAGATGAAAAATATATAATTTAGTGAGAGTTTAATACTATTCACTCTTAGTGGCTGAGGGGACCTGTTTATGACTGCAGAGCTGTGGCGGGGTGTGATCTGCACCACGGCTGTGAGGGAGGCGGACGCACATGAGCGGCATCCCCAATCATGCCTTGCCGGCTTAAAACAGAATGAACTAGGTGCTGTTGTTGTTGATGATGTGTGTAGGCCGTAGCCGAAAAACTGCAGCCCCGTGTGTAAGTCGACAGCCCCAATCCTGGGTTTCGGCACCACTGTAAATGATGCATGACAGACCCAACCATATGTTCACACTTTTCAGTACACTTCTTTATTGCGGCTGTTGACTTACACACGCAGTTGCAGTGGATGTGCATATTATTAACGTAACCGCAGCGAATCCCTTTGTGTTATTGTAAAAGGTATTCCGATGTTAAACATTAGTTCTGCATGACTTTTCTGCCAGGTAACTTGCGCCCCACCTGTCAGAACTGACAACCACTGGGTTAAGGGATATCAATTCAGTATAGTCGCTCACCTCAACGAAAAACACAGGTACAGTTTTTGAGAGGGGCTGGACACACTTGCCCACAGTGAGAGGCAGCAGGCAAGGATGGGTGTACTCATATCTCCCTGTTCAATGCCAGCATTTTGAAGTTTCCTGGATGGACGAGAATTATTTCCCTGCCCTTGGATCACGTTGTTTGTCTCATGACTGTTTAGAGTACCCATCCTTTTTGGAGTCACTTGGTGGGGTGGTAAATGGTAAATAGACTGGTTCTTCTATACACTACAAGTCAAAATATTGGATAAACCTTCTCAGTTAATGACCTTTCTTTATTTTTGCTACTTTCTACTAGAGATGGACCGATCCGATATTACGTATCGGTATCGGTCCGATACTGACCTAAATTACTGGATCGGATATCGGCGAGAAATAAAAAATGTAATCCGATCCATTAAATATCAAAAAAACACCTCACAAAACTTGCGACACGGCGTAACTCGGCTCATAACCGTAGCACGTCGGAGCAGTGTGCTCACGTGATAGAGCTGCTGTGTGTATTTGTAGCCTCGCTACCAAACCAGCATTTCATCTCCGAGGAAGTTATCCCAGAGAGAAGTAAAGCAAGTGTGTAAGTTCATCTCTGAATGTTTGTAAAGCGTTCCCATGTTAAGCTTAACAACCGATATATGGAGCGACTGACTCTCTCTCTCCCTCACCTTCCTGCCGCTACTTCAATCTAAAACTGCTTAATGATCAGCTGATCGTTTTTTCTATCGCGAGTCCGTCTCTCTTCTTTGTTTTTGGCCCACTTTGCACCAGAAAGAGGAAACCAGCGGCTGAACAACAGCAGCACGTTTAAGCTTGATAAGCTGTTGTTAGAATGTATTTAATATTACTTTCTACACCAGGATCCTTTTCTCGTAGCTGACGGCTGGTAACTGTGCAGGGGCGGATCTAGCAAAGTGTAGCCAGGGGGCGATAGGGGCATGAACAGGGAAAAGGGGCACAAAGACATACTTTTCTTTCTTATTCTCATTTAAAATGCCTAGCTTTTAATAAATAATTATCTGAATCTTACACCCAAAGTTTTAATCTGATGTAAAATGTATAGAAGTCCATTACTGTATATAGTAACTGTTAAGTCTAATATACCCTAGTAAGCTATAGTACTTTTTTCTTTGAGAAGGTACCATCTGTGAATTCTGCAATTCTGTTGAAGAAAGATGTTGAATCTATTTAATTATTCTTGAAAAATAATTTATTTCTGTGCATTTTTTTTTCACCCTGCATCAAATTAAAGTTGATTACATTGATTAAGCATCATGAGGTGGAGGGTGGGGGTGGTTCCTATTTTTTTGCTGGGAGTTTGCAACCCTATTAGTTAGGTTGCTTAATATTTCTGCTAAGTACTCTTTAAAATACCAGAATAGGGAGGATTAAGTTTATTAGATTGATCAGTGTTCCTGAACTATGAAATATTTTGGGTGCAGTGTATTTTTTACATACAGGTATAACAGAATAGCTTTAGTGTTGTTGTTTATTTAAACTTGAGTATGAACTTATACAAAATGCAGCAAGATATTAAAAAAACAGTTTTATTGATTAAAAAACACACTATATCGGATTCATATCGGTATCGGCAGATATCCAAATTTATGATATCGGTATCGGTATCGGACATAAAAAAGTGGTATCGTGCCATCTCTACTTTCTACATTGTAGATACATACTAAAGACATTAAATATATGAAGCAAGATTATGTGGCAAAGGAAAACCAAATGATAAATAACTCTAAATACACTCTTGATCAAATGTTTAAGACCACTTCAAAAATGGCAAAAAAAAATCATTTTTTCCATGGTTGGATCTTAACAAGGCTCCTAGTAGAGCTTCAACATGCAACAAGCAGAAATGGGAGTGAGACAAAACATGTTTTTCAGCATGCAATTTATTGAAAACAATGCTGTGGCAGGTGTGGTTTGTTGCGCGGCTGAGTTTGTGGTTGTTGTGTGTAGGGGGCGGCTGAAAAGCTGCGGCCGTGTTTGAAGGCAAAAGCAACCGAAATAAAGTATGTAAACCAGTGAAATATGTGGTCGGGTCCCTCATTCCCATTACATTCTAGAGATGGACCGATCCGATATTACGTATCGGTATCGGTCCGATACTGACGTAAATTACTGGATCGGATATCGGCGAGAAATAAAAAATGTAATCCGATCCATTAAATATCAAAAAAGCACCTCACAAAACTTGCGACACGGCGTAACTCGGCTCATAACCGTAGCACGTCGGAGCAGTATGCGTCACGTGATAGAGCGGCTGTGTGTATTTGGAGCCTCGCTAGCAAACGAGCATTTCATCTCCGAGGAAGTTATCCCAGAGAGAAGTAAAGCAAGTGTGTAAGTTCATCTCTGAATGTTTGTAAAGCATTCCCACGTTAAGCTTAACAACCGATATATGGAGCGACTGCCTCTCTCCCCCTCCCTCTCCTGCTGATACTTCAATCGTGAAACTGCTTAATGATCAGCTGATCGGCTTTTCTGTCGCGAGTCCGTCTCTCTTCTTTGTTTTTGGCCCACTTTGCACCAGAAAGAGGAAACCAGCAGCTGAACAACAGCAGCACGTTTAAGCTTGATAAGCTGTTGTTAGAATTTATTTAATATTACTTTCTACACCAGGATCCTTTTCTACGTAGCTGACGGCTGGTAACTGTGCAGGGGCGGATCTAGCAAAGTTTAGCCAGGGGGGCTGATAGGGCATGAACAGGGAAAAGGGGGCACAAAGACATACTTTTCTTTCTTATTCTCATTTAAAATGTCTAGCTTTTAATAAATAATTATCTGAATCTTACACCCAAAGTTTTAATCTGATGTAAAATGTATAAAAGTCCATTACTGTATATAGTAACTATTAAGTCTAATCTAACCTAGTAAGCTATAGTACTTTTTCCTTTGGGAAAGTACCATTTGTGAATTCTGCAATTCTGTTGAAGAAAGATGTTGAATCTATTTAATTATTCTTGAAAAATAATTTATTTCTGTGCATTTTTTCCCCACCCTGCATCAAATTAAAGTTGATTACATCGATTAAGCATCATGAGGTGGAGGGTGGGGGTGGTTCCCTATTTTTTTTTTTTGGGAGTTTGCAACCCTATTAGTTAGGTTGCTTAATATTTCTGCTAAGTACTCTTTAAAATACCAGAATAGGGAGGATGGAGTAGGTTTAAGTTTATTAGATTGATCAGTATTGCTGAACTATGAAATATTTTGGGTGCAGTGTATTTTTTACATACAGGTATAACAGAATAGCTTTAGTGTTGTTGTTTATTTAAACTTGAGGATGAACTTATACAAAATGCAGCAAGATATTAAAAAAACTGTTTTATTGATTAAAAAACACACTATATCGGATTCATATCGGTATCGGCAGATATCCAAATTTATGATATCGGTATCGGACATAAAAAAGTGGTATCGTGCCATCTCTATTACATTCGTGCTGAAACCCAGGAGGTGGCATGGCGGAACCACAACCGGGCAAACCAGTGGAGGCACTGGCCCGAAACTTGCCGCCACGCAGAGAGAGCAGGCAGCAGTGTTTCGCAGCCAGGGGGAACAGCTGCAGGACTGGTCCGAGCCCCGGAAGCAGCTGACAATGATTCTGGTAGCTCGGGTCAGTTCCTGGCTGACACCACCGCAAGCCCTCAACAGCATGGGGGAGGGAGGTGCCGGAGGGAGGTGCTGGAGGTCAGCGCGCATGAGGGACCTGCTCTGCTGGAGCCGGAGGTTGGCGCGCGGGAGGGACGTGACATTCCCACACTGAAGGACAGTGCACCATCCAGTCCGGCTAGCTGGCCACCTGTCAAGCCGCCTGTGAGCTGCGGGTTCTGTCCACGTCTGCTACGCCGCCGCTGCTTGCCACGCGGTCGGCCCCCAGATCCCATTCATACCTGTCGCTGGTCCATCGGCCGGAGATATGAATGGTTGCAGCTGATTCCCTCTCCCGGTTGCTGGTGGGAGTAGGTTCGGCTGGATGGCTAACGTTGTGCCAAAGGTTATGGAAAATTGAAGTCCTCTTGCTACATTTGCCAAATCCTCTACTAGGAATCTTGGAGTAACTTTTGACTCAGCTCTGACTTTGGACGCTCATGTTAAATCTCTGGTTCTCTCCTGTTTATATCATTTAAGAAACATTGCTAAGCTGAGTCCCATTGTGTCCCACTCTGAACTGGAAATGTCATACATGCATTTGTTGCATCTCGTTTGGACTATTGTAATTCTTTGTTCACTTGTTTATGTAAGGCCTCCATGGAATGTCTGCAAAGTGTTCAGAATACTGCTACAAGGCTTCTGACCAAGTTTTCCAAGTACTCTCATCTCACACCCCTACTGATCCAGCTGCACTAGCTCCCCATTAAATTCAGAGTCCACTTTAAGATTATGACTTTGACATTCAGGGCTCTGCATGGACAAGCACAGACAAATATCAGAGATCTTTTACATGGCTGTATGTTAAGTTATTTTGAGGTGACAGCAAATTTACACTGTTATACAAGCTATACACTGACTACTTTACATTGTATCAAAGTGTCATATCTTCAGTATTGTCCCATGATTCAGTATAGTCGCTCATCTCAACGCACAACACAGGCACAGTCTTTGAGAGGGGCTGGACCGCAGTTGCCCACAGTGAGAGGCAGTGGGCAAGGATGGGTATTCTCATGTCTCCCATGATAAAATAAATAATCTACATAAAGGTGAGGTGTGTACTCACTTTTGTGATCCCATTCCCATTGACAAGGCAGAGCTGTGAAGTGAAAACCATTTCAGGTGACTACATCATGAAGATCATTGAGAGAAGGCCAAGGTTTGCAGTAATGTCAACAAATCAAAGGGTGGCTATTTTGAATTAAATTGAATTGAATTTCAGATTCCTCAGTTTTATTTATACAGTGCCAAATTACAACAACAGTTGCCTCAAGGTGCTTTATATTGTAAGGTAGACCCTACGATAATAAATTCAGAGAAAAACCCAACAATCATATGACCCCCTATGAGCAAGCACTTTTGCAACAGTGGGAAGGAGATGTAATATCATCTACAGCTACTCTTAGTACCATCGATGTTAAGTTACTCTTTTTCTCCAATTGATCTTTCTGAGTTAACTTCAATAATTAATTCCTCCAAACCATCAATGTGTCTTTTAGACCCCATTCCTACAAAACTGCTCAAAGAAGTCCTGCCATTAATTAATGCTTCAATCTTAAATATGATCAACCTATCTCTAATAATCGGCTATGTACCACAGGCCTTCAAGGTGGCTGTAGTTAAACCTTTACTTAAAAAGCCATCTCTAGACCCAGCAGTCTTAGCTAATTATAGGCCAATCTCCAACCTTCATTTCATATCAAAAATCCTTGAAAGAGTAGTTGTCAAACAGCTAACAGATCATCTGCAGAGGAATGGCTTATTTGAAGAGTTTCAGTCAGGTTTCAGAGCTCATCACAGCACAGAAACAGCTTTAGTGAAGGTTACAAATGATCTTCTTATGGCCTCTGACAGTGGACTCATCTCTGTGCTTGTCCTGCTAGACCTTAGTGCTGCGTTTGATACTGTTGATCATAATATCCTATTAGAGCGATTAGAACATGCTGTAGGTATTACAGGTACTGCGCTGCAGTGGTTTATATCATATCTATCTAATAGACTCCAATTTGTTCATGTAAATGGAGAGTCCTCTTCACACACTAAGGTCAATTATGGTGTTCCACAGGGTTCAGTGCTAGGACCAATTCTATTTACATTATACATGCTTCCCCTAGGCAGCATCATTAGAAGACATAGCATACATTTTCACTGCTATGCAGATGACACGCAGCTCTATCTATCCATGAAGCCAGGTAACACACACCAATTAGTTACACTGCAGGAATGTCTTAAAGACATAAAGACCTGGATGGCCACTAACTTTCTGCTTCTAAATTCAGATAAAACTGAGGTTATTGTACTCGGCCCTGAAATTCTTAGAAATATGGTATCTAACCAGATTCTTACTCTGGATGGCATTACCTTGGCCTCCAGTAACACTGTGAGGAACCTTGGAGTCATTTTTGACCAAGACATGTCCTTCAATGCACATATTAAACAAATATGTAAGACTGCTTTCTTCCATTTGCGCAACATCTCTAAAATTAGAAATACCCTGTCGCTTACTGACGCTGAAAAACTAGTTCATGCATTTATTACTTCCAGGCTGGACTACTGTAATTCATTATTATCAGGATGTCCTAAAAACTCGCTGAAAAACCTTCAGCTAATCCAAAATGCTGCAGCAAGAGTCCCGACAGGGACTAGAAAGAGAGAGCATATTTCTCCTGGTTTGGCTTCCCTTCATTGGCTTCCTGTTAAATCCAGGATTGAATTCAAAATCCTGCTCCTCACATACAAGGTCTTAAATAATCAGGCCCCATCTTATCTTAAGGACCTTGTAGTACCATATCACCCTATTAGAGCACTTCACTCTCGCTCTGCAGGCCTACTTGTTGTCCCTAGAGTGTTTAAAAGTAGAATGGGAGGCAGAGCCTTCAGTTTTCAGGCCCCTCTTCTGTGGAACCAGCTTCCAGTTTGGATTAGAGAGATAGACAGAAGTAGAGATAGACAGACACTATCTCTACTTTCAAGATTAGGCTTAAAACTTTCCTTTTTGCTAAAGCATATAGTTAGGGCTGGACCAGGTGACCCTGAATCCTCCCTTAGTTATGCTGCAATAGACGTGAGCTGCCGGGATTCCCATGATGCATTGAGTTTTCCTTTCCAGTCACCTTTCTCACTCACTATGTGTTAATAGACCTCTCTGCATCAAATCATATCTGTTATTAATCTCGGTCTCTCTTCCACAGCATGTCTTTATCCTGTTTTCCTTCTCTCACCCCAACCGGTCGCAGCAGATGGCCGCGCCCCTCCCTGAGCCTGGTTCTGCCGGAGGTTTCTTCCTGTTAAAGGGAGTTTTTCCTTCCCACTGTCGCCAAAGTGCTTGCTCATAGGGGGTCATATGATTGTTGGGTTTTTCTCTGTATTTATTATTGTGCAATCTACTGTACAATATAAAGCACCTTGAGGCGACTTTTGTTATGATTTGGTGCTATATAAATAAAATTGAATTGAATTGAAGGAAAAACTTCCTTTTAACTGGAAGAAACCAGTGTAACCAGGTTCAGGGAGGGGCAGCCATGTGCCTTAACCGGTTGGGGTGAGAGAAGGAAGACAGGACAAAAGACATGCTGTGGAAGAGAGCCAGAGATTAATAACAAGTATGAGTCAATGCAGAGAGGTCTATTAACACCAGTGTTGGGGAGTAACTGAATACATGTACCGCCGTTACGTATTTAGAATACAAAATATGAGTAACTGTATTCCGTTACAGTTACCGTTTAAAAAGGTGGTATTCAGAATACAGTTACTTTTTTGAAATAAATGGATTACACGGTGGTACTTTCTTGTTTCATATTGTCGCGGGTCAGGACTGTTTGGGTTTGTTTGACAGCTATGTTCTGTTGTTCCAGGCGGCAGCGTTACGGTTGCCATGGTTACAGGGTGACGCGCTCTCTCTCTGCGTGTTTCCTGGGTGAGAGAGCGCTTTTTTGTTGTTGTTGTTGTTGTGCTAAGCTAAAAGGCAGAATGCTACAGGCATGGCCCTAAAGAATGTAGCCTCATGGGCAGTGTAGTCCGTGCTGCAGCGAGAATGGACTGCCATACATGTTATGTGTCTGTGAGCGAGGGAGGGAGAGAAAGGAAAAGTCCGAGCTGTCACGGAGCAAAAACGGGAGCTGGAAGCATGTAAATATAATAATAACCACCGCAGCCAAGAAGAGTGCCTGACGAGCCCAGCTGTAAGTAAGCTATTAAGACTCGACTGTACACTGTGTTTGTGTTTTCCTCCGAAAAAAAAGTTCCGTTGGAGCAGTCTTTCAACGCCTCTCTCTGTCTCTGGCAAGCAAAGTTGACCCAGACAACAAAGTAAAGCTATTTTTCGGCTACTAGCCCGACACGGAACCCACCGTATTAGCCAGAGGTCCCTTTACTACGGTTCAGAGCCGCGGACCTTCAGTAACAGTAATAAATCACAGCAATAGTACATTCACGTAGTTGTAAACAGCATGATAATATATTAAGTAATCCAAAGTATTCAGAATACGTTACTCTCATTGAGTAACGTAACGGAATACGTTACAGAATACATTTTGGGGCATGTATTCAGTATTCTGTAATGGAATACATTTTAAAAGTAACCTTCCCAACACTGATTAACACATAGTGAGTCAGAAAGGAGACTGAAGAGGAAATACTCAAATGGAAGAAAGCAGTCCTACATATTTGTTTAATATGTGCATTGAAGGACATATCCTGGTCAAAAATGACTCCAAGGTTCCTCACAGTGGAGGCCAAGGTAATGCCATCCAGAGTGAGAATCTGGTTAGATACCAGATTTTCAGGGCCAAGTAAAATAACCCCAGTTTTATCTGAATTTAGAAGCAAAAAGTCTTTATGTCTTTAAGACATTCCTGCAGTTTAAGTAATTGCTGTGGGTTATCTGGCTTGATAAAGTTGGATGTCATCTACATAGCAGTGCAAATGTATACTATACCTTCTTATGATACTAAGGGAAGCATGTATAATGTAAACAGAATTGGTTCTAGCACGGAACCCTGTGGAACTCCATAATTAACCTTAGTGTGTGAACAAATTGAACAAATTGGAGTCTGTTAGACAGGTATGATACAAACCACTGCAGTGCAGCACCTGTAATACCTACAGCATGCTGTAATCGCTGTAATAGGATATTATGGTCGACAGTATCGAAAGCTGCACTGAGGTTTAGTAGGACAAGCACAGAGATGAGTCCACTGTCAGAGGCCATAAGAAGATCATTTGTAACCTTCACTAAAGCTGTTTCTGTGCTGTGATGAGCTCTGAAACCTGACTGAAACTCTTCAAATAAGCCATTCCTCTGCAGATGATCTGTTAGCTGTTTGACAACTACTCTTTCGAGAATTTTTGATATCAAAGGAAGGTTGAAGATTAGCCTATAATTGTCTAAGACTGCTGGGTCAAGAGATGGCTTTTTAAGTAAAGGTTTAACTACAGCCACCTTGAAGGTCTGTGGTACAGGTTGATCATATTTAAGACTGAAGCATTAACTTAAGGTAGGACTTCTTTGAGCAGTTTTGTAGGAATGGCATCTAAAAGACACATTGATGGTTTGGAGGAAGTAATTACTGAAGTTAATTCAGAACAATCAATTAGAGAAAAATACTGATAATCAATGATACCAAATGCACCTGTAGACAATGTTACATCTGTGAGATGATTATGAGTAATTTTTTCTCTTGGTCATGGTTAAAATTTCATTTGTAAAGAAATTCATGAAGTCATTACAAGTTAAAGGAATGATTGCTTCAACAGTGCTCTGACTTTTTGTCAGCCTGGCTACAGTGCTGAAGAGAAACCTAGGGTTGTTCTTATTTTCTTCAATCAGTGATGAATAGTAAGATGTTCTAGCTCTATGGAGGGCTTTCTTATAAAGCATCAAACAATTTTTCCAGGCTAAATGATGATCTTCTAAATTTAGGTACGCCATTTCCTCTCCAGCTTACGAGTTATCTGCTTTAAGCTACGTGTTTGGGAATTATACCAGGGAGTACTTCTGATTTGAGGCTCTCTTTTTCATAGGAGTTAGAGTATCCATAGTCATGTAGTGAAGAGGTAAAATTATTAACAAGATAATCGTTCTCTGTTTGAGTAGCGTTCTTGTAGCTGTGTTGGTACAGGGCTTTGAAGATGATAACAGTGGGTGAATTATATTCTTAAACTTAGTTACAGGACTACAACACTAGTTGGTGGTTGTCATGGCGGTAATCCCCAAACTAGATAAAGGGAGCTGTTAAGTTGAAATGAATGCTGGAACATTGAGCTATTAGTTCTTTCGCCGTCAATGTGGATTTTGCATATCGACGATTTCATACATCCCTCATCCTATTCACACAATCCCTTCCGTCAGGGTTCCTTGCGTAATAGCATTCCAACAACACCCTATTTTTTTCTCTTGCCCACCGATGCCTTCTTGTTCCAGTAGGCCACTTCTCATCAGGGTGCCCAGGTTCCTCAATACCTTACGTGGACCTTGTTGATCAGGGCGACGTCCGAGCCAGCATGACTTTTATGGCCTCAGAATATCATCTCTGCTTTTTGCAGATGATGCCATTCTATTGGCTTTGTCACGTGGTGGCCTCTAGCTCGTACTGGAGCAGTTCACAGCTAAGTGTGAAGCATCAGGAATGAAAACAAGCACTTATCAATCTGGGGCCATGGTCTCAGCTAGAAAAGGGTGGAGTGCTCACTCCAGGTCAGGGATGATTTGTGGCACCAAGCAGAGGTGCGCATGCGCCAACCAGCGTGCAGCCTGTTACAGTCGCTCCTGCTTTTTCTCTTAGTTTAGCTCTGTTTTCTTACGTGTTCTTTTTTTTCTGACTTGTATTTTCATCTGTTTATCATCTTTCACTCAATCATGTGGATTGAGAGAGTTTTTGTTCTTCTGGTGGCCGTGGAACTATTACTTTTTTCAAGGAACGGGACCGCGGCACATCTCCTACACGCACGGACTGTTTACTCCAGAGATCAGCTGATCGCCCTGATGCCGGCCGGGTCGCTGGCCAGACCCGCAGAAGTACCAGCTGAAATTTGGAGAAAAACACATCGGGGATGCAGAGGTCAAGGACAGAAGAGAAGAAAGAAGGAGACGGTGAGACAGCGGAGGCTCGAAGCGAGGAGGAGGTATAAACCGTGTCTGCCGTCTATCGTAATGGGAAATGTGCGATCCTTATCGAATAAAATCGACGAGCTCTCAGCACTGGTACGGAGTCAGAGGGAATACCGAGAGTGTAGCCTGATGTGTTTCACTGAATCATGGATGCACCAGGACATTCCAGACGAGAATGCTTCCGTGGAAGGCTTCCACACTGTTCGGGCGGACAGGGACAGCATCGCTAGCGGCAAGCGGAAAGGAGGTGGGCTTGCTGTTTTAGTTAACAACTGGTGGTGTAACCCTGCCAACATAACAATCAAAGAAAGGATTTGTTGCCCGGACATTGAAATGTGCTGTAGGACTCAGGCCGTATTATTTACCCAGGGAATTCTCTCATGTCATCTCGGTGGCTGTTTATGTTCCTCCCTCTGCTAACCCCACAGCTGCATATGACACTATCCACTCTACCATAGCCCAGTTACAGACTCAGCACCCGAGTGCCTTTATTGTGATCTCGGGTGACTTCAACCATGTATCACTGGACAATACACTACCAACATTTAGACAATATGTGGACTGTCCCACCAGGGGAGAGAAAATTTTAGACCTTCTGTATGCTAATGTGAAGGATGCATACAGCTCCTCCTCCCTCCCCCCACTTGGTAGGTCAGATCATAACCTGGTTCACCTCACCCCACGCTATGTGCCAATTGTGAGGAGGGAACCTGTGACCACGAGGAGCATTAGGAGGTGGTCAGAGGAGGCCTTAGTGGAACTACAGGGCTGTTTCAAGTTGACCGACTGGTAAACACTCTGTGAGCCTCACGCCGAGGACATCAATGGGCTTACTGAGTGTATCACAGACTACATAACTTTCTGCACCGACTCCATTGTTCCAGCTCAGACTGTTCATTGTTACCCAAATAACAAGCCGTGGGTGACTAAGGACATCAAAGCCCTCCTCAACGACAAGAAGAGGGCTTTCAGAGGGGGCAATAAAGAGGAGGTGAGGAAGATCCAGGTGTTACTAAAGGACAAGATCAGAGAGGCTAAAGACAATTACAGGAGGAAGCTGGAGTGGAAACTCCAGCAGAACAGCATGAGAGAGGTGTGGAGGGGCATGAAGACCATCACTGGATTCAGGCCAACCAACAGCAGGGGAGCTGAGGGAGGTGAGAATAGAGCTAACGAGTTGAATCTGTTTTTCAATAGATTCGACACCACAGTGTCTGCTCACACCCCCACAACCTCACCTGTAGTCAGCCTGGAATCCAGAGCCACACCACTGTGCCAGCCTCTCTCTTCACTAGAGATGGCACGATACCACTTTTTTATGTCCGATACCGATATCATAAATTTGGATATCTGCCGATACCGATATGAATCCGATATAGTGTGTTTTTTAATCAATAAAACAGTTTTTTTAATATCTTGCTGCATTTTGTATAAGTTCATCCTCAAGTTTAAATAAACAACAACACTAAAGCTATTCTGTTATACCTCTATGTAAAAAATACACTGCGCCCAAAATATTTCATAGTTCAGCAACACTGATCAATCTAATAAACTTAAACCTACTCCATCCTCCCTATTCTGGTATTTTAAAGAGTACTTAGCAGAAATATTAAGCAACCTAACTAATAGGGTTGCAAACTCCCCCCCCCCCCAAAAAAAATAGGGAACCACCCCCCACCCTCCACCTCATGATGCTTAATCGATGTAATCAACTTTAATTTGATGCAGGGTGGGGAAAAAATGCACAGAAATAAATTATTTTTCAAGAATAATTAAATAGATTCAACATCTTTCTTCAACAGAATTGCAGAATTCACAAATGGTACTTTCCCAAAGGAAAAAGTACTATAGCTTACTAGGTTAGATTAGACTTAACAGTTACTATATACAGTAATGGACTTCTATACATTTTACATCAGATTAAAACTTTGGTTGTATGATTCAGATAATTATTTATTAAAAGCTAGACATTTTAAATGAGAATAAGAAAGAAAAGTATGTCTTTGTGCCCCCTTTTCCCTGTTCATGCCCTATTGGCCCCCCTGGCTAAACTTTGCTAGATCCGCCCCTGCACAGTTACCAGCCGTCAGCTACGTAGAAAAGGATCCTGGTGTAGAAAGTAATATTAAATAAATTCTAACAACAGCTTATCAAGCTTAAACGTGCTGCTGTTGTTCAGCCACTGGTTTCCTCTTTCTGGTGCAAAGTGGGCCAAAAACAAAGAAGAGAGACGGACTCGCGACAGAAAAGCCGATCAGCTGACCATTAAGCAGCTTCACGATTGAAGTAGCAGCAGGAGAGGGAGGGGGAGAGAGGCAGTCGCTCCATATATCGGTTGTTAAGCTTAACGTGGGAATGCTTTACAAACATTCAGAGATGAACTTACACACTTGCTTTACTTCTCTCTGGGATAACTTCCTCGGAGATGAAATGCTCGTTTGCTAGCGAGGCTCCAAATACACACAGCCGCTCTATCACGTGACGCATACTGCTCCGACGTGCTATGGTTATGAGCCGAGTTACGCCGTGTCGCAAGTTTTGTGAGATGCTTTTTTGATATTCAATGGATCGGATTACATTTTTTATTTCTCGCCGATATCCGATCCAGTAATTTACGTCAGTATCGGACCGATACCGATAAGTAATATCGGATCGGTCCATCTCTACTCTTCACATGGCGCTGTTGCCTCCTGTGAGATTCCTGACACCCCTCTCCCACCCATCACCTTCACTCAATACTTGACTCAGGCAAGTCTGCTGGACCAGACGGAGTGAGTCCCCGCGTCTTCAAGGCCTGTGCCCCCCAGCTGTGTGGAGTCTTTCATAAACTGTTTATGCTGAGTCTGAGTCTGCAGAGGGTACCAGTGATGTGGAAGACATCATGCCTCGTCCCTATTCCAAAGATGCCACGTCCCAGTGGCCCCCAGGATTACAGGACCGTGGCACTGACCTCCCACATCATGAAGACCCTGGAAAGGCTCATCCTGGACCAGCTGCGACCCATCGTCAGACCACATCTGGATCCCCTTCAATTTGCTTATCAGCCTCGTCTCGGAACAGAGGACGCCATCATCTACCTGCTAAATGGTGTCTACACCCATCTGGACCAGCCGGCGAGCACTGTGAGGGTCATGTTTGTTGACTTTTCCAGTGCTTTCAACACCATCACCTCCTGGGTGATAAGTTAACAGCGATGCAGGTGGATGCTTCTCTGGTGTCCTGGATTGTTGATTACCTGACAGGACGACCACAATATGTACGTCTCCCACAGTGTGTGTCTGACAAGGTAATCAGCAACATAGGGGCACCGCAGGGGACTGTCCTCTCCCCCTTCCTCTTCACCCTCTACACCACAGACTTCAGCCACTGCACAGAGACCTGCCATCTTCAGAAGTTTTCTGATGAGTCTGCGGTGGTTGGATGCATCAGCAGGGATGATGAGACAGAGTACCGGGCTGTGGTCGACTCCTTTGTCACGTGGTGTGAGCAGAATCATCTGCAGCTCAACGTGGCCAAGACCAAGGAATTGATAGTGGACTTCAGGAAGACCAGGAAGACCAGGAAACACTTGACCCCTGTTTCAGGGGGTCCATGTTGACATTGTGGAGGACTATAAATACCTTGGAGTACACATTGACAATAAACTGGACTGGGCTAAAAACACCACAGCACTTTACAGAAAGGGCCAGAGTCGTCTCTATTTTTTGAGGCGACTGAGGTCCTTCAACATCTGCCAGAAAATGCTCAGGATTTTCTATGAGTCTGTTGTGGCCAGTGCGATCCTCTATGCTGTTGCATGCTGGGGGAGCAGGGGGAGCAGGCTGAGGGTCGCAGATGCCAACAGACTCGATAAACTGATTCGTAAGGCCAGTAATGTTGTGGGGATGGAGCTGGACTCCCTCAAGGTGGTGTCGGAGAGGCGGATGTTGTCCAACATAAAGAGAATGTTGGATAACACCTCCCACCCACTCCATGACATGCTGGTCAGTCGCAGGAGCACGTTCAGTGAGAGACTGAGATTACCGAAAAGCACCACTGAACGACACAGGAAATCATTCCTGCCTGTGGCCATCTCCCTGTACAACTCATCCACTTAACACACTGTTGACTGCAACAGCTACACCCTTCTTGCACATGTTCTTTTCAGCTATTTATTAATAAGTTACTTTTATGTATATATATGCCTGTATATATCGTGCTATTCTTAGTTAGTGTATTGTCGGTCTTTGTTAATGTTTGCTTATAATGGAGCAGTGTAACGAAAAATAATTTCCCCTAGGGATCAATAAAGTATTCTGATTCTGATTCTGATTAAGTATCTCAGGGTCTCAGGTTTACAAGCCATGGGAGAGGCGAGCAAGAGATTGACAGATGGATTAGGGTGGCATTTGCAGTCATGCAGAGGCTGTTTGTTCCTTTGTTCATACTTACCATTGTTTCTTTGCTTTGAGCCTCCATGTAAGTTAGGTGTTTGGGATCATCACCATACCTGCCCTGACCGGCCTTAACCAAGAGGAGGATTGTTTTAGGGAAAGTTTTCTCTGTTTTAGTGTTTTTTGAGATTACGGACTAACTTATCAAGAGTTAACTCAGAGGGATCTATGTAAATGAGTTAATCAGTGGAGTAGTGGGCTTTATGTAATTCTCATTTCCCTGAGGAGGAGGGGTGAGCCGTGCTACCTAGGCCATATGCTTTTTGATTTTTATTATTATGAATTAATCTGGGGAGCTTAGGTTTAACTTTCATGTTTTATGGAGATCACGGTAAATAAATTGGTCATATCTGGGGACACAAAATATCTGTTGAGTCTGTTTACCTACCACCTTGCTTCATGGGGTGTAGCTCATGAGGTAAACCAGGTCATCTACTAATCGGAAGGTTGGTGGTTTGATCCCTGGCTGCTCCAGTCTGCATGCCAGATATTCTTGGGTAAGACACTGACCCCAAGTTGCTCTCTGATGCATCCATTGGAGTAGATAGACAGTAGAGATAGAAAGCACTTAAGCATAGAAAAAAGTGGATACAGTGGGTGTATAAAGCACTGTGAGCACTCTGGGAGAGTAGAGAAGCGCTATATAAGAATCATCCCTTTTACCATTTTTGAGCCAAACTACGTTACAATCTTTGACTTACCCTTTAAAATACTAGACATGATCATCAAGCGGACCCAAAAGACCTTTGCATCAATTTATATGTTTAACATACAGTTGGTGTTCCTACTGTAGCGGTTACAGTTGCAGTTATAAAGCAGTTATAAAGCAGTTTGTAGCATGAAAGACCACACAGTTCGCATTTTCAACACTTTATTTGGTTGTTGTCTCTACCACGCTCGGTTGCAGCTTTTCAGCCGCAACCCCCACACACAACAACACACCTCAGGTCCCAGCACGCCTTGTACAGGGGAGGCATGATGAGCTGATGGAGTTCCGGTGTGTCAGCCTCCCCTGAAGCCTCGCCACAATGTTCATGTTTGGGTGTTAGCAACATCCATAGTCTTCTGTAGTAATTAAATACAAGTGTATTAAGAAGAAAGGCCTGTCCCGCTTCATAGTAGTTGTTGCTAGTTTTGCTGTTGTTGTGCCATACTATTAGCAACCTTGTAAGCCACCTGCTGTGGATGACATTATAGTTATAGCTTACACAAATTGTATAATTTTCTGATTCGGTCTGTAATGGAAAATTTGTGTTTCACTTTATTGAAGCCCAGCTTACTATTGGTATGTAGTTTTCTTGAACAAAGAATGATGTGAATATTTGAAATCAAACTAATTGAACTGAGCTCCCTACAGCTGAACAGACAAAGATTCCCACAAAGATAACAACATGCTGGCTAGAAAGGAGCTGTTATTATTTTACCTTTTTGTCTATGCCAGTTTGTGCTGTATCGATCACTTTGCAAAGGTTTTAACTTTCTTTCAATAAATCTCCGAAAATCAGTTTGGTTTCATGTTGATTCAGGAAAACCTGCATTTAAGACTCCATGAGTCTGAAAGAGTGCTTACCTGCAAACAAATTACTGAGGAGAAGAGTGCCTGGCAACTAAGAGCAGACAGTGACCACTGAAATCTCAATTACTTAAAGTCTCTCCAGAGGGGAGAGACGCTAAGACGAGCTTGAATTTCTGATTGTATTGTAGTTTTCAGAGAAAAATTCTGTAAACACAGTTGGTTTGGGCTGATCGCCAGAGGGAAGATGCAAATCAACACTGTTAACCTGGGCTGAGGACCACTGGCAGATGCAAATTATCACAGTTAGTTTGGGCTGATTGCCACAGGCAGATGCATGCTAATGGCAATATGGGTTACATAAGGGACAACTTACTGGGTCTGAATTCACAAATAGCCATTGGTTGATTAGTTGTGATTGAGAATCTACAGATTGGATGTCTGAGATTAAACATGAGTACCACCAGGAACAAATATGGGGAGCTCAAAGTCCAAAACATAAAGCAGACTCAAGAAGTATACCCTAAAATAGTCCAAATGTCCAATTTATGAAAAACAAACATGGTGAAATATTGTAGCAATAAAATGTGCGGATACATTAACTTTAATTTCCAAAAAATGGGTATTTCAATATAAGATTAAATAATGAAAAAAAGGGGAAAAGGAAGATGAGGAGACATTACTTAAAAGAGAAGTAGTATGTGTCATTTAATTGATTGAAATGATTATTATCTTGTCGCAGGACTTTGCAAGAATCAGAGAGGGAAAGTGGTAACAGGCAGGTATAAAAAATTGTATGTATCAGTAGCAGGCAAACCCAGACCTGGATCAACCTCGACCAACATCATCAGACCTACATCAAGGGCCAGGTTTGGCTAAATATTCCACAGCTTTACCGCCACCCATCTTGAACCGTGAAAAACATGTTTCAACGACAAAAAAAACCCTCCCCCTTAAGACACAATACAGTTCCAGAGCAACTCTACTGACATCAAGAGTCAACAGCAGGTGTCCAGACAATGGCATTGCCCTCAACCTTAAAAGGAGATCAGCAGCATATACAAACACCATCATGAAAGGAGAGACATCCTCCAAATCAAAAAGTGGGAAGTTCACCTGCAATATATGTGTGAATGGACTTAGAAAGACTGTCTGAATTTGAGATTTTCCACACATGGAGTTAAAATGACATGGAAGAGACAGAAAAATAAGACAAAACTGAAACAAACCTTGCCACCGCACCACTGACAATGTACACATCACAACCACAAAATACTGCAGGATGTGGGAAAGGCAAACAGCAGCAGAGAGGTGGAGGGAGAAGAGAACATGGAGACTGTTTTTAGTGTGGGGACACATGAATAATTGGGTTAAGCATTGTCCTGAAAAGAAGACAACTGAGGCTAACTGAATTGGAGTGGATGTTAAAGAAGAGAAGGGTCCTCAGCATCCTCAAGCGGTTATACGGGGCAAAATTATTGTTATAAAGAAATCAAAGCCGCAATTACAAGACTAAAAGCACATAGAAGCCCTGGCACGGATGGTTTCACTGGTGAATGGTAACGGAATACATGTACCGCCGTTACGTATTTAAAATACAAAATATGAGTAACTGTATTCCGTTACAGTTACTGTTTAAAAAGGTGGTATTTAGAATACAGTTACTTTGTTGAAATAAATGGATTACACGGCGGTATTTTCCTGTTTCATATTGTCAGGGTCAGGACTGTTTGTTTGTTTTGTTTGACTGCTAAGTACTGTTGTTCCAGGCGGCAGCGTTACGGTTGCCATGGTTACAGGGTGACGCTCTCTCTGCGACTGTGTGTTTCCTGGGTGAGAGAGCGCCTTTTTGCGCCTTTTTGTTGAAGAAGTCACTTGGATGAGTGACGAAACGTTTCTCCCACAAAACGCTACGTCCAGATGAACAGATTCAACTTTTGGAGATGTACTTACCTGGATGATTGAGAATGCATCAAGACTTTTTGTTGTTGTTGTTGTGCTAAGCTAATAGGCAGAATGCTACAGGCATAGCCTTAAAGAATGTAGCCTCATGGGCAGTCCGTGCTGCAGGGAGAATGGACTGCCATACACGTTATGTGTCTGTGAGCGCGAGGAGGGAGAAAAAGGAGAGTGGAAAAGTAGAGTTGTCATCGAGCAGAAACGGGAGCTGGAAGCATGTAAATATAATAATAACCACTGCAGCCAAGAAGAGTGCCTGACGAGCCCAGTTGTAAGTAAGCTATTAAGACTCGACTGTACACTGTGTTTGTGTTTTCCTCCGAAACAATAAGTTCCGTTGGAGCAGCCTTTCAACGCCTCTCTCTGTCTCTCGCTAGCAAAGTTGACCCAGACAACAAAGTAAAGCTATTTTTCGGCTACGAGCCCGACACAAACCCGACGTATTAGCCAGAGGTCCCTTTACTACGGTTTGGAACCGCGGACCTTCAGTAACAGTAATAAATCACATTCATGTAGTTGTGAACAGCATGATAATATATTAAGTAATCCAAAGTATTCAGAATACGTTACTCTCATTGAGTAACGTAGCGGAATACATTACAGAATACATGCCCCAAAATGTATTTTGTAATCTGTAGTGGAATACATTTTAAAAAGTAACCTTCCCAACACTGACACGGAGGAATTAACTCCTAGACTAAAGGTGGTGTGTAACTGGGTGCTTAAAGCAGGGGAGGTTCCCCGCTCATGGAAAGAAGCGACCATATCTGCTGTTCCAAAGGAGGGAGAAGATAAATAGAACTGTAGCCACTGTTGACCAAGATCAGTATTAACCTCCTAAGACCCGAACTCTTCCACGACATGCATTTTTAATTTCTCTTTGATATTTGGGCATATTGGGGCCCGATGAATGTAAAAACAAAGAATTTCCAGATTTTTTTTTTTTTTTTACCTTATTTTTGTTTTAAGAAAATGAGAGCCACAAATGAGGATATTCATTTGAAATTTTGATAGAACAGTAGCAGTATAATGTCCTCGTAAGTGGATATCAGGCCCATGTAGAGCAAAATTGAGTATTTTGGTCAAAATAACCAAAAATGTGATGTCCACATATGTGGACGGCAGGTCCTAGGAGGTTAAACCTGGATTAATCTCATTAATCCAGTAATTTATTAATCTTGACTAAACTGGGTTTATCTGTCAGAGGCAGACCCAAGTCAAAATTAGAAGGACTCTCCACATCATACATCATATAAAAAAGAATAATATAGAGGCAATGCTGATGGGTTTAGATGCTGAAAAAGCATTTGACTCTGTAAGATTGTCATTTCACTATAAAGTTTTAAAGTCTGGATTTCATCAAATAGTCATTAAGACAATTCAATCAATCTGCAATAAACCAACAGCCAAAGTTAAAATAAATGGCAGTCTATCAGAACCATTTACTCTTGAAAGACCATGCTGACAGCACTGCCCCCCTCTCACGATCTTATTTGCTCAGTTTGTTGAACCTCTTAGCCAGTACATAAAACAGGGTAATCAAATTAGAGGAATCAATATACAGAGAGACAATAAGGAGCTCGCTCTCTTTGCCGATGATATTTTAATCCCTACCCAGAATAATGATGATATTAGAGGAATTATATAAATATAATATATTCTATAAATATTTAAAAAACACAGGTTATGACCTTTAACTGTGGAGGGCCAGGAGTGACAAAATAAATTAATTAAATATGCCATTAAATAATTAATTAGATGCTTTATTAATTAATTAAATTTGAATTAATTAATTAAATATTTCAATAATTAATTAAATGTCCATTCAATTCATTTAAAACATTTATTAAATTATGTATTTATTTTTAATTTTATTTAATTAATGATACATTTAATGAATTAATTATTGACACACTTAATTAATTATTTAATTATGTATTTATTTTTATTCATTTTGGCACTCCTGGCCCTGCGGTTGTCTTCATGACTTTAATTTATCTGTCAGCCTCACCCATCAAAGTGTCCAATTTCACTGCAGGTAACATGTACGTGCAACATTGTAGTGACAAATAAAGGCTCATCATCATGTCAGGGGGCGGGGTTAACACTGACTGAGTTAAAACCATTGCTTTGGCCTGGTGGTCATTGTTTCAGTGAGTGAAAGAACATGTAGGAACTAACTGAACTGTGCTTTGAAAGACTCTGGTTGTGTGTCACCAAATACACTTTTAATTTTTAGCAGTTTATTCTTCAGATATCTGGTCGGTTTGTCAAGATAGAGCCTATTTGCAAAAGTGCGTCAATGATTTTGGAGATGTCTGTCCAGCCCAGTCTCACAGCAAAGGGTATGATAGAACCGCTCGCCTCGCAAGCGCAGGTACACAACTGTTATAACCCCCGCTGGCCCAACCCACCTCTCGGAGGTTAACCGTCATTTACTGAGGTTATATCGGGTCTTTATATCCTGATGTTTGTATGTGTGATACTTGTTTCAGTCGCCAATTCTGTATCAAAACTACCATTAAAAACTTGTTTAAGAAGGAGAGAGCGCAAATAAATCTGATTAATATCTGATCTTTAGGTTTTTTGTACAATAATCAGTTTAACCTGTGTATACACACGAAAACTTTATTAAAAGAGATATTGTTGGTGTTTCCGTCATGTAGTAACTGTTAGGTTTGACTGTACAAAGCTTGTTCTTGCTCTTGCTTCGAGAGATTAGTCCTACAGGACTACCTCTCCCTAGAATTCGACCCTTACCAGTTCACATACCGGGCAAACAGATCCACAGAAGACGCCATCGCCCTCCATGCTGTGCTGAGTCACATAGAACAGTGGCAAAGCTACATCCGAATGCTCTTTGTGGACTACAGTGAGCTTTTAATACAATCATCCCGGACATTCTCATCACCAAACTGTTCACTCTTGGCCTCCCTCCTCTCACACGTGCCTGGATAAAGGACTTTCTTACAAACTGTCCCCAGACTGTAAAACTCGGCCCTTATCTCTCCTCCAACCGCACATTGAGCACCGGCTCCCCACAGGGCTGTGTGCTGAGCCCCCTCCTGTATTCTCTCTACACCCACGACTGCAGTTCGACCCACAACAACAACCTCATCATCAAATTTGCTGATGACACCACAGTAGGCGGACTCATCTCAAAGGGAGACGAGGCAGACTACAGAGAGGAAGTCCTGAAGTTGGCAGCATGGTGTTCAGAGAACAACCTGGCACTGAACACTAAGAAAACCAAAGAGGTCATTGTTGACTTCAGGAGGCACAGCACTGATTTAGCCCCCCTATACATCAACGGGGAGTGTGTGGAGAGGGTCCACACCTTCCAGTTGCTTGGTGTCCTCATCTCTGCTGACATCTCCTGGACAGACAACATTACAGCGGTCGTCAAGAAGGCCCAACAGCGGCTACACCTCCTGAGGGTCCTCGATGGAAATGTCACAGTCTAAGAAGGCTGGCCTGTCATGTTTCATATGCTCACTGGTGAACTTGATGTGTTTGTCCACCAAGTTAATCCAAGTTAATCCAAGTTACATCCTGAGATTTGATTTTCACCCAGTTGTCATCCACATACCTGAACCAATGACTTGGTGATGTAGAGTAGGATAACAAAGCCATCTATGCCAACTTTTCTCTCTAAATGATGGCAATAACCTTCTGAGGCAGGCCTGCAGTATTCAAATTCCACGTTTTGATAGGAAATTTTGTTAAACCATTGCTCAACTTATGTCTGCATAGAAGCAGTTACTTAAGGTGTACCTGCAAGGGGACTTGTGAAACAGGAAAAAGTTGTTGAAAAGCAATCAAGACAAGCAAGACAGGACAGTTGGGGTTGAGGTTATAAAGATAAGATCACCAGTCTCAGCATATCTGCATGGGCAGTGGAAAGTTCAACGCATTTATGTACTTGTAAAACTTGGTGCAATCACATTATAAATGAAGGCAAGACATTGTATGCTGTAGTCCTACTTTTTCCACTGCGTTATACTCTGCTGTGTACTCTGTACGACTCCTTACAGCAAGTAAAACTCGTTGAAACAGACAACTTTCATGCACAGGTCCAGAGAGCCAACCAGTCTGGTTGAGGATAATATATCTGCCTCCGTGCATGAAATAGAACGTCCCTGCTGATGAGTGGACACTGTTCATTCACTCGGAACTGAATTATTTTTGACAGACAGCCACCCTCTCTACTTGTGAGATTAGTCTTAAGGCTTTCTTTTTTGATGAAGCATAAGGTTTGGGCTGAATCATGTGACCCTGATTCCTCCCACTGTTGCACTGCATTAGGCCTAGGGTGCTGAGGACTTCCCATGATGCACTCACTATACACCACTCTGCATTTAGTGAGTAGTTCTTATAATCTCTGGCTCTCTTCTACAATGTGTCTTTCGTCCCATCTCCCTCTCTTGCCTTCAACCAGTCACACCAGATGACTGGTCCTCTTTGAACATGGTTCTGCTGGAGGTTTGTTCCTGTTAAAAGGTTTTTTTTCTTCCCACTGTCGCCAAGTGCATGCTCTTAGAGGGGTAGTTTGATTGTTGGGGTTAATTTTGTATTATTGTAGGGTGTTTACCTTGTAACTTAAAGACTGTTAAATAAATAAATAAAACTGAATGCTGTAATTGTAGCCATTTTGTGAAAGGCAATCATGGCTATTGATCAGTGGTCATGACAAGTTATATATTAATGATCATGAAACTGACCTTGTTAGTTAGTGGCGCTACTTTCGTTCTTTAAGCAAATATACTGTTTGTAAGGTTGGGGAAATCTGCAGCAGCTGAGACTGAAGAAGCCACTTGGATGAGTGATGAAACGTTTCTCCCAATGAAAACAGAACGTCCAGATGAACAGAATCAACTTTCTGGGATTTCCTACCCTGGATAACTGAGCATGCATCAAGACATCAACATGATAAACACTTGTTTTGTTTAAATGTGCCATATAAATAAACTCACTTGACTTTTGTAGAGAATTATTTTGTTATATACTAAGATACAGCTTTCATTTTCCTGTGCCTATATAATGCTTGACCCCTGCATTTTGTAGAAGTGCAGGTATGCGGGATCCCCTTAATTGAGGCAGTGTCCTGCTTCCTGCCTCTGGGCAGTTAAGTTTTTATTTAACCTACTTTAACCTGCTGCATATATCCTGTTGAATTGTGGTTGAGCTGGGTAGGTTTACTACCCAGCAACGAGGTAATAAAGGGGCACCTATATAAGCAGGGTTTGGATCCTTTGTTTGGGGAATTCCTCAGGACAACACTATGAGTGACTTGTAATGACTGAATTCCTGCTTGCAAGAATAAAGCGTTCAACATACAACTCTAGCAGTGTGACTTCTTTTATTTAATGCACTAAATTTAATTCAATTCAATTCAATTCAATTCAATTTTATTTATATAGCGCCAAATCACAACAGAAGTTGCCTCAAGGTGCTTTATATTGTACAGTAGATCGCACAATAATATATACAGAGAAAAACCCAACAATCATATGACCCCCTATGAGCAAGTACTTTGGCGACAGTGGGAAGGAAAACTCCTTTAACAGGAAGAAACCTCCGGCAGAACCAGGCTCAGGGAGGGCGGGGCCATCTGCTGCGACCGGTTGGGGTGAGAGAAGGAAAACAGGATAAAGACATGCTGTGGAAGAGAGACAGAGATTAATAACAGATATGATTCAATGCAGAGAGGTCTATTAACACATAGTGAGTGAGAAAGGTGACTGGAAAGGAAAACTCAATGCATCATGGGAATCCCGGCAGCCTATGTCTATTGCAGCATAACTAAGGGAGGATTCAGGGTCACCTGGTCCAGCCCTAACTATATGCTTTAGCAAAAAGGAAAGTTTTAAGCCTAATCTTGAAAGTAGAGATAGTGTCTGTCTCCCAAATCCAAACTGGAAGCTGGTTCCACAGAAGAGGGGCCTGAAAACTGAAGGCTCTCCCTCCCATTCTACTTTTAAATACTCTAGGAACAACAAGTAAGCCTGCAGTGTGAGAGCGAAGTGCTCTAATAGGGTGATATGGTACTACAAGGTCATTAAGATAAGATGGGGCCTGATTATTTAAGACCTTGAATGTGAGGAGCAGGATTTTGAATTCAATCCTGGATTTAACAGGAAGCCAATGAAGGGAAGCCAAAACAGGAGAAATATGTTCTCTCTTTCTAGTCCCTGTCAGGACTCTTGCTGCAGCATTTTGGATTAGCTGAAGGCTTAAAGCGAGTTTTTAGGACTTCCTGATAATAATGAATTACAGTAGTCCAGTCTGGAAGTAATAAATGCATGAACTAGTTTTTCAGCGTCACTCTGAGACAGGATATTTCTAATTTTAGAGATGTTGCGCAAATGGAAGAAAGCAGTCTTACATATTTGTTTAATATGTGCGTTGGGGGACATGTCCTGGTCAAAAATGACTCCAAGGTTCCTCACTGTGTTACTGGAGGCCAAGGTAATGCCATCCAGAGTAAGAATCTGGTTAGATACCATATTTCTAAGATTTTCAGGGCCGAGTACAATAACCTCAGTTTTATCTTTTACACAACACTTTCCTCCCAGGTTAGACAACTTAATGATTTTGAAACCATTGAGGAATCATAACAGTCTTTGGATTAAGTTAAAGTCAAATTTAAGACACAAATAAAGCTTATGTACGGTTGTGGTTTGATAAGTGGACATTTGAAACTCTAAAGTTTATTGTGCATATTTATAGAAAGAAAATATTGTTTCTGAATCCACAGTGCCATTAGAATATAGCATCCTTTCTTTTGAGCCATCAGGGACATGAGGGAATGTTACCTTAATAAAGACTGTGTGCTGTTTCTCAGTGTCTGCTTTATTGTTTACAGACATAAAATACTAAGGGCTCTAAAAAGTGGCCTCATGTATGCTTTCTAGTAAGAAGGTTATTAGAATGGAATAAGGTCCAGAGAATTGTACTGCCTGGGCCACCCGGGACCTCGACAGCAATTACACACTTCTGTTTACTCCACAAATTGGCCCCGGAGAGGGGCATGGGCATCTGTAGCACCTAGTTAAAGTGATTGAGGTGACCCCAAACCATTGATTTTTTCCTTTGTCTTCAGCATCAAGCCTGGCCACCCTTGATCATGCATCTGTACTCTGAGAGTCATTTCTTGCTTTTAGATCACATTAAACTGTGGTTAAACTTCAGCTGCTTCAAAGACCCAACAATTACTGATGATGTTATCAGACCTTAAAAAATATTCTTGAGTAAAAGCCTCAAGTGTTATTAACTGCACTTCTGTCACAGCATTAGAATAAAGCTTGAATACAGATAAGAAAACATGGAGGGCCACAAATTCAAATCACACTCAAACACTGATCTTTATTTCATAAATGCATCAACGATAGTGATCGCCTGAAAATTCTTTCAGAAAGTAAAAAAGGGTAATTGTTAGATTTTTCCAGTAAGACTCCCACTGAAAGAAGAACTGATGAAAAAACTCTTCCTAAAGCCTCTGTCTAAATACCAGACCAGCTGATGAGTAATGATGCCTATTTTTCTTTCAATTTACTTTATATAGTAAAATCACCAGAGTGTGACACTTCATTAAGTTAATTAGGGTAACTTAATTATAGTCTTTCACGGGTCAACCATGAAGCTTCTGATTGATGGCATAGCCTGTAAAGGTAATCTTCTTGTGAACTGAAAAAAAATTTCATTAGCTGCTACAAAAACGCATCAAAAAATTATGAATGCTTAAGGCACACTAAGCATATAAACGGCCAGTAGTCCAAATCAGCAAACACTGGCATTAAATACCTAACTGCTATATCGCCATAAAGAGCTGGATACTCTTGAGGTCATAACAGAACTTCAAATACAAATTATTTACTAAGCAGTAGGAGGCCAATGGCTGTGGAGGAAGTGAAGAAAATGAAACTTTTGGGCTATAATTTCAGCAGTTGCAATCCTTTTGATGAAAACAAGACTCAGTGCAGCAAAAGGAGTGCATCCCACACAAGTTCACAGTTGAGTACTTTAAACACTGTCTGAAGAACTTTAAGAGCTTTTGGCAATTCAAACCTTTTATCCAAATCTTATGGTCTGATTCACCACATTACACAGCATGCCAAGCAGTGCTGCAAGGGTGTAAATAAAGTCTTAAACAAGTGCCCCTTTGGCATGGTAACAGGGTTGAATTAAACACCATCCGTATATTATGAGTAGACTGTCCCTTTATTACTGAAATCAATTTGGTGAGGGCCTGGGGCATTAGCAGGATGGATGTAGGCTTGGTCAGAATGAGGTTTATCTAAGCTAAGCAGGCTGAGAAAAACACAGCATCTATAATAACCTCGAGGCTATCCAACAAAGCATTTTCCCCCCCGTTGCACAACAGAAACGTGTGCAATGGCACCAGCAGTGTTCCAGTAACACTCTAAACCAGGAGCTGTAATTACTATAACTTTAAAATAATTCATCAACACCAAGCAAATCAAAGGGACATATCAACAAAAAAGATGTTGGCTATAAATCTGAGAATGAAACTTATTTTCTGTGACCTTGAGCAAGAAACAAAGCTAAACTTTTACAGTAACAAAAACACTAATCTCACAATTTGTTTATGGAAGAAATGAGCACCAACCACCAAGAAAATAGCACCAACATTAACTTTGTTGAACAAGTGTAGACACTTGTACAAGTTAATTCTAACAAATAAAAACACACACAAGCCTTTACTTAGAAACTGCATTTTAGTGTCTACTTGTGTTATCTTTGTCTTATATTTACATTTGTTTGTTGATCTGAAATATTTAAGTGTGACAAACATACAAAAAATAGGAAATGAGAAAAGGGGCAAACACTTTTTCACACCACTTTATCTGGGATTCATTGCAGATGTGCAAATTGTTAATACTTTGTTTTAACCCCTAAAAAATCTGATATTTTTAACAGTTCAAAATTAGAATAGCAACTAACCTATCAGACCATCTTAGTCTTAATAAATGTGAAACAAGAGTGAAATTTAATAACCACTGAGGGAAGGACAGTAAACAAGGTGTTGCAATGGCCCAGTCAAGTTCTAGACCTCAACCTGCTTAACATGCTATGGAAGGAAATTATGACAGCTGTGAATGCCCTCAAACATTAATGTTGTAAAAAAACAGTGTGGCAGAATTTCTCTACAACAATGTAAGACACTGATAAAGCCATACAGAAAATACTTCTTTCAAGTTATGTGGTTCCACATACTATTGTATCATAGGGTGTACCTAATTTTTTTTTACAGTCGCTGCTTCTCCCATCCACTCACAAATTGCTGCTCATATTGAAAGCGGGATGGGGGGTTGGGTGGATAACTTTTTACACCAGTTTTTGCACCAGACTGTCAAGCAGAGGGGTTGCCTAACCCCCTATATCTTGCTCATCTAGCTGAATCTCGACTGCACTGATCAGGTAATATTCTGCACTTAATGCTGGCATTTAAGAATCATTTTCCCCCCACAGGCAAAAATAGTGCATGACTTGGCATTTTAAAGCAGATAATAAAACTTTCCTTAAATACAGCTCTCATCTCAGAGTGCTTTTTAGCTGCCCTTAGTGGAGTCAATTATCTCCCCACACTTGCTATTACTGAGACACTCTGAGCACCTTGCGCCTGAAAAGGTCTGTACACCATACTTTCTCAAAAATGTCACATTCTTAAATGCCTCTCAAATGTAGACCCTGCAATATCAGAAATGGCACACACGTGGTTTCTTTCATCCATTTGTTGCTTAAACAAGCTTCTTCACCGGGCCCGATGAATTCAAAGTGAATAGTAAAAATCCTTCAAAATCAGAAACCATGTAGCCTGTTGTATAGTGATGAGTTACTTTCCAAAGCAGAAACGAACAGATTGTTATGACCAATGCTTTGAACAGACACTAAATACAAGTGTTCTTTCCTTGCTAACATAATAGAGGGAAAATGCTTGTATTACTGTGTCATATCAGAACCTTTGTTACCATGAAATGCAGCCCTGCTATTGGCCTGGAGGTTCTCCAATTTGATTGTTCTAAACTAACCTGAGTTTATGTTTTCTTTATAATCAGCATGTTGTGGTTGGGGATAGCATCATACAATGTTAAAACAACAGAGACACATTAGCTTCTGAAAAATGACTAAAAATGACAAATTTTTTTGGGCGAAAAAAAGTTAACTGAAGAAAATAAAACTTTGGTTTCATAGACACTGACTCTTTTGACAATGAATTTAGCTTTGCTCATACAATATGAAACTCTCTGAAATTCTGCTTTTGATTATTTTGACTTACTGTCTAAATAATTAGGATGAAATGATTCAACCTCTCACTGATCATTCAAATCTGTTTCCACACAGAAGTTTGGATCTCAACTGTAATTTCTGTCTAAAGAAATCATCTGCAGTTAAGAATAGAATTATGTCTTAATTCACAAGGCTGATCATTAAATCGGCTTGCTACTTTATTTCACTTAATCATGCTACTTAATCTATTCTTAATGCTAAACATTAGTCAATTTCAGTACATTTATTTTGCAAACGTTAGCCTTTTTTGCAATATTATTCCATACAAACAAACAACTAGACAAAATCTAAACCAAAATATGTGGGATAATCTCATTGTGATAATTCATACATGTGTATTAAACCTATACAAACTTAGTATAGAAAATAAAGAAATTTGTGTTTGGTTGATGTTTGTTGTAAAAATTCTTCTTGGCAATGCATTTTATATTTCGTTAGTTGTTTCCCATGAAATGGTGCCACATTTTTCAGGAAAATGCATTTGTGGGTTGAAGAGCAGGGTTGATCATGTGAGTTGCACCCATTAAATGCCATGCCATGCTCGGAGAAAATTCTCTTGAGTTTCTCTGATAAACTGCTACATAAGGGATGACAATGTTCTTCAGTTTGTCATTCTGTTTCTCCCTAGTTGGTGTGACCTTCTTTCCTGTGCATCTTTTCCAATTTGATAAAGGCCCAGTTGGAATAACAACATGTTTTGAGAGCTTTCTTTAAAAGGGTGTGTTCCTTTTCTTTCCCTTTTGCCGTACAGGGAACTTTATCTGCCTGGTGTTGTAGGGTCCTGCTTATCCCAGTCTTGTGTTCCAGAGCGTGGTGGAAATCAATCAGAGCAGGTACTGGTCCGCCTTTGTGGACTTCAATGTTTAGACTCTCATCCTTCTTAATGTGCTTAGCACAGTTAAGCTATTATCCTTCATTTCTTCCCTGGTGAACTGTTTCTATCCACTGAGTTGACATATCACCAAGAGCTTTATTTTATCCATGTAAAAGTTTGGTACTATAGAGAAACCACCATTAACTATGGCACCATTTAAAGGGAAATAAACAGGCTTTCCAAACGTATAAGATTTATTGTGAAGAAGCATTGTTACAACAACAACAAAAATAATCGACAACACAATTTCCTTATCTTTGTGTTAACTTTATCTTTAGGATGTACCCGATTTCACTTCAAGTGGAAGAATAGTGGTTTCACTGAACTATCCTGACTGTGAGTAGGGAAACAGGAGTTCTCATGCTGATGTTTAAAACTATAAATTACTCTAACCCTGACAACCCACAGATGACAAAAGGGCCACTCAATGATGAAGATCATACTGTATAAATGATTAATTAATATGAAAGGAACTTTTTAAAATGTATGAAAGAATTACCTATAATCAGTTCATTCTGCATGAGTAAGTAATCAACAGTTTCAATCTGCATATCCTTGAACATTGATAATATAATAACAATATTTAATAACAGTTACAAAATGTTACTACAAAAAGCATCAACAGCAGCACAGATTCAAACTATATTCACTGCTTTACTTCAGCAAATTTCTTTGCTATCCTACTCATTCAGGAAAAATCTGGACTTTGGTGGGTACTGTGACTTTGGACAACCCACTTCACCACCTAGGTCGTGATTGTCCTGCTAAATGATAATGGTAAATGGATTGGTTCTTATATAGCACTTTTCTACTCTGAGCACTCAAAGTTCTTTACACAAATTGCTTTTTTCTGTGTAAGTGCTTTTCTATATACACACATTCATACTCTGATGGACGGATCAGAGAGCAACTTGGGGTTGATTTCTTGCCCCAGGATATTTGGCAGACTGGATCAGACGGTGAACGAACACCAGACCTTCCGATTAGCAGGTGACCTGCTCTACCACCTGACCTACAGCCATAACACCCTGTTACACTTGCTGAATGTGCTAGAATATGAAATGTGAATCATTGAGTCATTTATGTATTGGTTCCTAAAAACATAAACACAGAAGGTTTCAATAAAGGTATCTAAACCACAATTTAAAAATAACATGGATAATTTAGTGCAGAGGTATAAACAAAAGATGTATTTAAAATATCAAAGTAAAAGCACATTTTTGGTTTTGTTTTTAGGAATTATTTAGTTTGATGTGAATTTTTTAGCTGTGGCAGTAATTTAAAGGAAATCATGTGAGGGCATTACAATGGAAGTCACACGTTAGTGGAAAAGCCGCCACTTACTTGTATATAAGTGTTTTATTGTATGAGTTTTTATGTTACTGTCAAACAGAAGTAGTAGCAAGTGCAATATTGTTAAAATGAAGTTATAGTACCTCTGAACTGTTACTAACAACAGTCCTCAAGTTTCTTTCTGAGCTATACACATGATTATACACAAGACTGTATGCACACTCACTTTAGATGAGGATGTGTCACACTCCTGGCAGATCCAGCCATATCCTGTTTGCTTGGGTGATTTCTTCAGTGGAGGGTCCAGACACCCAAAGTGATAGCAGAGTCGACACTCGTCACACCTGAGATGCAGACAAGGGGGGGGCACATGTTATGTCCCAGACACTTAAAGCCTGAGTATTCCTTTAATGACGAGGCCAGTTCAAGAGTGATGGATGATGACAAGGCAGGTGTCAGTGAGTGAACTTTGTTAATGTATTCCAAATATCCTCTAATCACTCCTTTCCCTTGACCTTATACAATCATTGACTGCCCAGTGGTTCATATGAGTGTTCAGATAAATACAGGCCTTCGTAGTGCCAGTAGTGCCTGTAAAATCCTAAGGAGCTGGAATCTAAGTCCTCTGGTGAAGCAACATGGGTCAAATGACTTTTAGAGTATGTTTCACAGAGAAGACATATATTCAATTGCAGCTTTTCAAACCAAAACACAAATAAACAATAAAATTAATAGTTGGTTTCTAACATATTTTTTCTTTTTCAGAAAATTAAATGTTCACATGCATAGCAATCTTGGGTTAGAATCACAGTGAACTTAGTTTAGCATAAAGATTGTAATGTGGTAACATGGTTCTGTTCAAATTATAGAGATACAGCAATTAAAACTCCAAAAGCTCATTAATTAATTTAGTTTCCTTAACCAGTGGTTAACTGGGCAGCACAACAGTACAATGGTCACCACTGCTGTCTAATAGCAAGGGGGTTCTGCATTCAAATCTGGTGGCCATCTGGGACCTTTCTGTGTAGAATTTGTGTGTTCCGCCTGTGCTTAGGTGAGTTCTATAGTTTCTTCCTACAGTTCGGAGGCAATGAATGTAAACTTGAAAGATTGTCTGTGTTAGCCCTGTTACAGACTGGCAACCTGTCCAGGGTGAACACCACCTCTTGCCCTTTGACAGCTTGGATAGGCTACAGCTGGGGAGTGGAGGGGTTGGGCAATGCTGTGTAGACTCTTTCCTCACATAGCTAATCACCATTAAGTCACCATTATTGGTAGCTTACTAACTAAACCCTGTAGATGTTTGTGTAGCAGAGATGTGGTCTCTCGCTCCACTGCAGGGACCTTTCATGGTCCTGTCACATTAACACTCTGGTGAAGAAAGCTCGGCAGCATCTCTTCTTTAGGTTGAGGGTTGCTGATGATAACAGACTCAATAAACTGATCTGCAAGGCCAGCAATGTTGTGGGGATGGAGCTGGACTCTGTTAGGGTGGTGATGGAGAGGTGAATGTTGACCAGGATAAAGACAGTGTTGGGTAATTCCTCCCACCCACTCCATGACGTGCTGGCTCGCCACAGGAGCACGTTCAGTGAGAGACTGAGATTACCAAAGAGCGCCTCTGAACAACACAGGAAATCATTCCTGCCTGTGGTCATCTCCCTCTACAACTCATCCACCTAACATACTGTATACTGCAATAGCTACACCCTTTTTGCACATGCTCTTCTTTTTTATTCAGATATTTATTAGTAAGTGACTTATATATATGTACATATTGTATATATTGTGATATTTCTTACTTCTTGTATTGTCTGTTTTTGTTACTGTTTGTACTGGAGCACTGTAACCAACATAATTTCCCCTAGGGATCAATAAAGTATTCTGATTCTGATTTTTCCTCAGACGACTCAGAGACTTCCACCTACCTCTGAAGGTGCTCAAGAACTGTACTCATGCACCATCCAGAGCATCCTGACAGGAAATATTTGCACCTGGTATGGGAACAGCACCAAGCAGGATAGATGAGCTCTCCAAGGATTGGTGCACTCTGCCGAATGCATCATTTGCTCAGTGCTTCCTGACCTGCAGTCTATTTACACCAAGTGGTGCAGGAAAATGATGAAAAACTTCTCCCATACCAACAATGTAGTCTTTGCACTGTTGAGGTTGGGACTTCCACTCACTTAAGGCAAACACCAGGTGTAGGACTGGACTCTCTACATATCTCTACGCACCACTGCAAAATAATGTACTTCTGATCTGGTTTCTCTCATATCACATCACTGTACATGCACTTAACAACAAAACAATGTACTTCAATAATATACTCAATAACCTTTTTTGACTGTTCACCGTCAATCTGCACATTGCTGATTTGCACACCTATTTAATTTTGATTTTTAACACTGATTTTATACTTGATTTTTAATTTTAGTTTATTCTTGTATCTGGTCGGGAATTGCACAACAATAAGCATTTCACTGCATGTCGGACTGTGTATAAAATTTGAATCTAATCATAGATTTCAGTTCAGCATTCAACACAATTATCCCTCAGCACCTGACTAGAAAACTGAGCGTGCTGGGCCTGAACACCTCCCTCTGCAACTGGATCCTGGACTCACGACTGTGCAGTAATGCACAGTTCGAACCAGATCATCAAGTTTGCCGATGAAACGACCGTGATGGGTCTCATCAGTAAGAGCTGAGGACTGTGGTGATGAGTCAGCATACAGAGAGGAGGTTTCAACAGCTTACAGACTGGTGTCCAGTCAACAACCTGTCTCTGTGGACAAAACAAAAGAGATGACTGTCGACTTCAGGAGAGCATGGAGAGAGTACTGTCCACTTAAAATCGATGGATCCTCTGTGGAAGTCGTCAAGAGAACCAAATTCCTTGATGTTCACCTGGTAGAGAACCTTTCCTGGTCCCTCAACAACAGCTCCATAACTTAGAAGGCCCAATGGAGTCTCTACTTCCTGCGGACGCTCAGAAAAGCCCATCTCCCACCATCCACTTTCACCACCTTCTACAGACAGACTATTGAGAGTGTCCTGAGCAGCTGCATCACTGTCTGGTATGGTAACTGCACCGTATCCAATCGCAAGACTCTACAACAGACAGTGAGAACAGCTGAGAAGATCATTGGAGCCTCTCTTCCCTCCATCACAGACACTTATTGCACCCACTGCATCCGCAAAGCCACCAGGTGTTGTGAAGGGCCGCACACATCCCTCACACACACTGTTCTCCTTGCTGCCTTCTGGCAAGAGGTACCAGAGCATTCGGGCCCTCATTGCCACACTGCAAAACAGTTTCTTCCCCCAGGCTGTCAGACTCCTGAACACTCAGTGACTGGATGACACACACACACACCTTCATACAAGTCACTACCTCAAGCACTTACCTGCACAATGTCACACACGAACGCACGAGTTACATTTTGCACAATGCTCAGTCTTTATGCGCAACCCACTGTCATTGTTGTACTTTTCTTTTGCTCAGTTGTGTCTGCACTGTCCTGTGTCTGTATCGTTCTGCTCTGTCTGGTGTTGCACTGTTGCATATGGGAAAAGTACACAACGCAGAACAAAAATTTCAGTGGCTATTAGATCTAAGAACAGAAAACAGCCACTTCCCTGAACTAGCCCCAGTAAACATCAAAGTGGCAGACATCTAAGAAAGAGTCTCAAGCATAAAAAGTTGGATGGCACCGGGCCTGGATATGATTTACACCTATTGGCTAAAGAAACTAAGGCTACGTTCACACTGCAGGCGAAAGCGCATCAAATCCGACTTTTCTGACCCTATGCGACCCATATCCGATCGTGGTATGACAGTGTGAACGGCACAAATCCGATATTTTCAAATCCGATCTGGGTCACTTTCGTATGTGGTACTGAATCCGATACATATCCGATGTTTTAGAAAGCGACTGCTGTTTGAACAGTCATGTCGCATCCGTCTTTTACGTCACTGACACAAGACAGACGCCAATTATCAGCGCCCGAGAAGACATCGCGAACGCTTCCTGGCCATCCAGTGTAGATGTCAGTGAAACTGTTGGGAAGACAACGTGAACATTTTATTTGTTCTGTATAATCTGCAGATTCTGACAGAAATCTGCAACTATCCTTTGAAGCACCGCTCCTCTAAAACAGCAATAAGGATAATTATTAGGTTATTTACATTATTATGTAAATAACAGAATAATTTAAAGCAAAAACTGGGAAACGTAAAGTCCGAAGTCTTTATATGAAGGGCCATCAGTCAAACAATATTGTTTGCTCTGGGTCTAAACAGAGCGCGTTGTGTGTGAACGCTCAAATGCGGGCCGCTTTGAGCGTTCACACTAGAGCGCGTTTGCTGTCGCATTTTATTTGTAGTGTGAACAATCAGACAAAAAAATCGGATTTGATAAAAAAATCGGAATTGAGCATTAAGACCTGCAGTGTGAATGTAGCCTAACTGCACTCCATGAGCATCTGGTAGCACAAATGAACCAGTTACCAGTGGACAATGGACTGAATAAAGGGGGTAGGAACAGAAAAAGTGTCAACTTCATCCTACTCCTTTTTGAGCAGAACTATCTCTGTCTAGACACAGAGATAGTCATGAAAACATTAAGTTATTCTTTTCGCTTGTTATTACACTTTTCTTTACATGTTAGAAATAAAATTATTTGCAGCGATCTGTAGTTCTTATCTATAACTACAAGAAAACCTATAACTTAATGTCTCACACATGGATTTACCAAGGAGATGTTTTGTTGCCACAACTGTTCTGCGTAGGCCTGAACTTCCTCAGCCTCTGGGGTCCAGGGTATAATCGGACGTTTTTGACTACTTTTGATTTTACCACTATCTTTCACCTTTGAAAACTGTTTATCTTGCCTTGTTTGATATCATTCTTTTCAGCACAGCCTCACGTCTGAATTTACAGTTATTTTTTCATTTTGACATATTGTGTTAACACAATTGATCTAAAAATCAGACCAAAAACATAAAATCAGAGTAGGAAAAAGTTACTTTTTTTTTTTTACTGTAAAAGACACAAACATATTTAACATCATTTTCATAACTTGAAATGCAAATAGAAATTTTAAATTTTAAAAACCTATGCACAAGTTTTGCAAACGACAAAGTTATTTGCAACTATTTACCTAAAAATGCAGCTAAGGCATTTTTTTTATAACCATTTCAAACTATTTACAAAACAATCAGGTGTTCTGCGTCATTGCACACTACACACTGACTACACAAGACAACAGACTAACTATAGACTCCAAACTAGATGCTAGACGTCACAAATCTTTCACATCACAAAACTCGCTCGCTCTGTCTTTTTTTCGCTCGCTCACTCGCTGAGCCACTCCTAAAACTTCTTCCTCTTCCTAAACAACCAAATGCTGCACTTTGCCAAATAATTTTTTGATTGGTCAACATGGTACATTTTTCCACCAATAGGAAAGGGATGTTTTTTCTTTTCTTTCTTTTTTTGCTTGCAAGCAAAGACTGCTTCCTGACGCTATCCTTAGAAAAGCAGTTTTTACCATTTCTTCCTGCAGTAAACACGACGATAGTATTCAGGAAAAAACACGGCGTATATTGTTTTTTTTTATCATAACTCTAATTTTACGTGGCCTATCAACACAATTTAAAAAGTGGTATATAATTTGACGTCTGTACTATCAAGACAAGTTTAAATGGAGACTCTGGGTGGCTGCATCTCATTGCTGTGTTGCCTTAAATTTGTCATGTGATTTGGACATGCCAGCATTTGTTAACCCTCTGGGTCAACAGGACAGGCTACAGATAAGTACTGCAGAATGTCTGGTTGACTGGAATGCTTGTATGTGTTAGCCCTGCAACAGTACCCCTCCCCCACCAAAGAGTAAAACAGTGATAATAAACATTTGGTCTCTCTCTTCCAAGTCTCTGTTAGTACACAACTTAACAATTGATCAACAAATTCGATTGAATCTGCCTTACAGAAACCTGGTTACAGCTGGATGACTATGTGAGGCTACGTCCACGCTAATGTCTTTTCATTTGAAAACGCATCATTTTCTCTTTGTTTTGGCCTCCCGTCCACACTGAGACGGCGTTTTCACTCAAGGAAAAAGCAGCGTTTTGTAAACGCTTTTGAAAACGAGACTTTTTGAAAACGATGACACATTTTAGTCATGTGATGCAGTCAAGTGACCAATTAAACTAAGGTAGCGGAGGGCTTTAAACAGCAGTTGTTTTGTTTGCTCTCAATTTTGACAGCCCTAAGATTAATATCAGATTAATATCAGTCTGTACATGCTTTTCTTAAAATTCTTTAATTCTCACTCGCTTTTCCGACTTTGCATTCCACCTCATTGTTAGTCCATTTAAAAAACTTGGTGCTTTTCCACGACATTTTGCCGTGACGTTTCAAAGAGCTGGAAAGTAAATAAACGGCAGACAGAAATGAGGCAGGAGGCAGAGTGTGTGTTTTCGGCCGCTTCAATGTGAATGCACAACTGTGTGAAAACGACTGAAAACGATAGTGTGGACGAAAACGCCATTTTCAAATCTATCCGGGCTAGTGTGGACATAGCCTAAGTTTAAATGAATTAACACCCCTGAATCATATAAACTATCAGAATCCTCGAAGCGCAGGCCGAGGGGGCGGTGTGGCAGCAATTTTACACACCAACTTATTAATCAACCAAAGACCAAGACAGACTTTTAATTCATTTGAAAACCTGATGCTTAGCTTTGTCCACCCTAGCTGGAAAACTCAAAAACCAGTCTTATTTGTTATCATCTATCATCCACCTGGGCCTTACACAGAGTTTCTGTCTGATTTCTCAGACTTTTTATGTGATTTAGTGCTCAGCTCAGACAAAATAATTATTGTGGGTGATTTTAACATCCATGTAGATGCAAAAAATGACAGCCTCAACATGGCATTTAATATGCAGGAGCACCTGGAGAGAACACACGCAAACACGGGGAGAACACACAAACTCCATACAGAAAGGCCCCGGCCAGTTGGTGGATTCGAATGCAGGACCTTCGTGCTGTCAGACAACAATGCTAACGACCACGCCACCGTACACTGTACAAAAGTGTACCGTGTGTTTATATCAGCCAGCCAAACACTGGCTGCTATAAACCATTCACAGACAGCCTTTTTTAGAAAGCATACAAGGTAATTTCATAATATTTGTTCTAAAACTGCAGACTGAACACATAACACAATGAAACAAAAGTGTATGAGTACGACGTCTGTTTGATAGAAAACATTATTCAGCTGAAACATCTGGGAATCTTTAAAAGGAGGTAAGACCTGTATGCACATTTAGATCTAAAAGCATTAAAGAATTCCTTTAAATGTAATATTGGAAGCTTTAACCAGCAGTTTGGCATTATATTCAATTCAGTTCATTTCAATTTTATTTATTTAGCACCAAATCTTAACAACTGTTGTCTCAAGGTACTTTGTGAAGTAGAGCTAAAGGCTCTACAATATAACTAAAAGACCCCAACAATCACACAAGTACCTATGAACAATCACCTGGTGACAGTGGGAAGGAAAACTTTCTTTTAATAGGAAGAAACCTCCAGCAGAACCAGGTTCAGCCAGGGGAAGCCCTCCACCACAATTGGTTCGGGGTAAGGGGAAAGAGGACGTAGCAGAGAGACAGGACAAAAGACACGCTATGGGAGAAAGAGCCAGAGTTCATTAATTACTAACGATTAAATACATTAGTGGTGTGTAAGCACACAAAGAGTGAAAAGAGATGAGTGAAGGGCGAAAGGCTCAGTGCATTAGTGCTGGGAAGAACCCCTAGCAGCCTAAACCTATAGCAGCATACCAACTACTAACTAAAAGGTAATGAGTTAGACAATTAGACAACCAGTGTTGGGAAGGTTACTTTTATTCCACTACAGATTACAGAATACATGCCCCAAAATGTATTTTGTAACGTATTCCATTACGTTACTCAATGAGAGTAACGTATTCTGAATACTTTGGATTACTTAATATATTATCAAGCTTTTTACAACTACATGAATGTACTATTGCTGTGTGATTTATTACTATTACTGAAGGATACTCGCCATACCAATACCAACTAGATTTTTAAATCTTAATCTAAAATTAGTAACAGTAGGGTGGACATAGGTAAGGCTGCACTTTTTGCAGCGATCTCGTATAGAAAACTATTCCGCGCGTATATAAAACAGGTCCGTGGCTCCGAACCGTAGTAAAGGGACCTCTGGCTAATACGTTGGGTTCCGTGTCGGGGTCGTAGCCGAAAACTAGCTTTACTTTGTTTTCTGGGTCAACTTTGCTAGCGAGAGACAGAGAGAGGCGTTAAAAGGCTGCTCCAACGGAACTTATTGTTTTGGAGGAAAACACGAACACAGTGTACAGTCGAGTCTTAATAGCTTACTTACAACTGGGCCCATAAGGCTACATTCTTTAGGGCTATGCCTGTAACACTCAGCCTATTGCCTTCATATTAAATAATTTTTTGAACAATAATTTTTAAAAATATTTCGTCACGTCATTATGGGGGCCGCAAGTAGAGGTGACATGGGTCGCGAGATTGGGACACAGGCATTAGAGTCTCTTAGTGCATGTTTTGTTTGGGTTTCCACTGGTGTGGAATTACCGAAAATAGAGAGGGCCCAGCCTAACATATGAAACAGGAAAAGACCGCCGTGTAATCCCTTTATTTCAACAAAGTAACCATATTCTGAATACCACCTTTTTAAACGGTAAACTCTGGTACATGTATTCCGTTAGTCCCCAACACTGTAGACAACTACTAACTCCTAACTAAAAACTTTATGAAAAAGGAAGGGTTTAAGGCTAATTTTAAAAGTAGAGAGGGTTTCTGTCTTCAACACCCAAACTGGAAGCTGGTTTCATAGTACGACAGTTGAAGGCTCTGCCTCCCGTTTTACTTCTGAAAAGTTTACAAACCGCAAGTAAGCCTACAATCTGAGAGTGAAGTGGTCTCTTGCAATAAGGTAATATGATGTCTGATTATTTAAGATCTTGCATGTGAGTAGAAAGATTTTAAATTTAATTCTGTATTTAACATGAAGCCAGTGTTTCCTCATTGCATAAACCACAGCTTGTTTCTCTGCCCTTTTTTGGTTTGTGTATTTCATCATGGTGCATTTTGCCCTCTTTGAGGGTATATGGTTGTTGGGGCCTGGGATGTTGGTGAGGACCACACTCATGTGTTCACAAGGGGAAAAAAGGGTTAATGACTTATTAGAAGAATACAAGATGATAGATATCTCAGCCTGTTGCTGGTAGTGCAGTTGACATTTCATTTCGCTACGTGATTTACCTACAGGGCTGGGACACTGGTCAATATTTTCTAAATTTCTCTATCTAAATTCAGACAAAACTGAGATTATTCTACTCGATCCTAAAAATCTTAGGAAAATGTTAACAATTTTAGGTGCAACCCTAGAGGAATCAGATTTACTAAAACATAATGTCTTAGAGATCAGTTTTTTCCACATCTGTGCAGGCTCTTTTAGGTTTTCTGGCAAAATCTGATTTGGATTTCCTGTTTTTGAGTGTAACCAGTGGTATGCACCCTGTAAACCCTCTGTATTTACATTAATAGCCATCTCTTACAGACTTTGACAATGATATGTCTACCTCATACAGAGTGTTGTTCACTTGGCTAGCTGTTGTAAAGGCATTTTCCCAATAAAGGATAGAATTCTGTAATCGTCCACTTTAGTTGTCTTTCATGATATCATAGGCCTTCTGGTGTTACTGTGTACCAGTACATTCTTTTTTCACAATATACTAGAATATTGATTTGGCCACTCTATGTTTATTTATTTATTTAGAAATCTCTCTGGTATGTTTATTTGTTTTTGTATTTTTTTTCTTCAGTCTAGCGATCTCTTCCCTCACTTGAATGGTTATGTCTTTAGACCTCATATAAACTGTTCCAGTAAACTCTCAAGAAATACAAGTTCAAGACTAGTAATCAATCACTGATCTTTTACCTGCTTAATATGTCTTGAAACAATGGGTAAAAAGCCTCTTGAGGCCATAAATTTGCTTCTTAATCACATGTCCAATGACTTTTGAGTTTCTGAAAATGGAGACTATGTCACCTGTAATTTAATCACACTGGATCTTGTTCTGACATATGGCATAGAAACTGAACATTTAATAGTATTCCCTGTAATCCCAAATTTGTCTGATCATTTCTTAATAACATTATTGTAGGGTCTTTACCTTACAACATAAAGCACCTTGAGGCACGTTGTCATTAAATTTAAACTTGCAGTAATGAATTCCACAGCAGTAACAACTACATATATATTGCCCCACTGAAAAACATAGTCTCAAATCAGTAATACTCAACTCCCTAGTATAACTCTCAAATACACATCTTTAAGCATGTAACCTGTAAGCTGGAGATGAAGTGGCATCTCACTGATTTAGAAGACTTTCATTTAGCCTGAAAAAGAGGTTTTTGCTCTGAAAAAACAAAAGTAAAGCTCAAACATCTTATTATTCATCACTGATTGAAGAAAATAAGAACAACCCAAGTCAAAGCTCTGTTGAGCCAAGTGTTCATTTAAACTTAACTAGTAATGACTTCATAAATTTCTTCACCAATAATTATCTAACCATTTGAGAAAAAAGAGAAGTAACAGAGAAAAAAGGGCAGCACGGTTGCTGTCTGTGAATGATTTATAGCAGCCAGTGTTTGGATATCAATTCTTGTCCACAACACTGATGCCAGTTGCGAGTTGGATGTGTGAACTGAGAGAAATTGGGGAGTTTCATGGTTTCAGATGTGATGGTTTTACAGATAAATACAATATGGAGAACTGCTACAGTACAACAGACAAAAAGTTCTATCACTAACAAAAAGGAGTTCAATTCAGAATTTTTTTTGTCCACTTCAAATGAGTGCCAATGAGCATGTGCAAATCTCTACCCACCATGATACTCATCTATTAGCTGAATCAAGTGAAGATACATGATGGTTTAAGGCAGCATGCTGGTTAGCACTGTTGCCTCACAGCAAGAAGATCCTGAGTTCAATTCCACCAAAAGGCCAAAATCTTTCTATGTGGAGTTTGCATGTTCTCCCCGTGTTTGTGTGGGTACTCCAGCTTCCTCCCCCAGTCCAAAGTGGGGCTAGGTTAATTGGAATAGGTGTGAATGTGAGTGCAAATGGTTGTCTGTGTCTATGTGTTAGCCCTGCAACAGACTGGCGACCTGTCCAGGGTGCACCCCGCCTCTTGCCCTATGACAGCTGGGATAGGCTCCAGGCCCCCCTGCGATGCTGAAAAGGATAAGCAGATGATGGATTTAATTTTCAAAAATTATATTTCTCCAAACTCTTATACAGTGTACGGTAGAGTGGTCGTTAACAATATTGCCCCACAGCAAGCATTTCACTACATGTTGTTCTCTGTATGTTTGTGTAAGTGACAAATAAAGGATGTTTGTTTGTTTAAAAAAACGCCTTTAAAAAGATACCAAAGTGCTTCTAGCTGCCAGTTCCATCCTCTTTGAAGCAGTCAAGACAAGATCTGGTAAAGGAGGAAAACCCTCAGATAAACTTTCAGGTGTCCTGGGCAGAATGGCAAAACCTCTATATGTCTGCAGAGGTGCTTCAAGAAAGTGCAGCTAACACAGGGCTGTTGGTATAGTGTTGCACTGTGCAGATAAAATGCACAAGCAAGTTTGACATGTAAGAGGCATCAGAAGGAGTCTTCTAGCGTTTTTAGTGGGACATTGAAAACTCTACCCCCAGATGAATAGAATCAACCTTTTGGGATTTCCCTTCCTGGATGGATAATCCAATGCAGATAGCATCTGCATTGGATTACATAGAGACTAACCAAACTTTAATAAGCACTTAAATTTATGGAATGTTGCTCTCTTGCACAAGACTAGAAAACCCACGAAACAGATTCAATACACTGTGGTATTTAAACATTAGGCACTTCAGATTTACTAAAACCATAGCAGAAATTTAATTGTCACAGATAATTGGCATCTTTTGATTTGTAGAGACATAAGATAACAACTGCTGCACATTAGCACAAATATGCCAAAGCAGGTGGATCTCTCTGTCTCTCACATTCACACACAAACAGACATACACACACAGTCTGTGCGATGAGCTGAGCTGGCCTATCTGCTAGGGAAACAATGAGAATTTAAAGTACCCTCCAGCCCCCTAGTGAACAGAAGACAAATGACCAAAGTGTGTGGGCTCCACTAATGAGCACATTCCTATTGTTGCACACAAACTGCCAATTGATTTCACATGAATCTCCAACTAAGGAAAAAAGGAAGGGGAAAATTCTTCAGTTTCCCTGCTGGAGACCCTTGAAGGCCTTTCAAATTCACAGGAGGGCTCTTTAGCAAGACTGTGACGACTGCACAGATGCTTCGCTAATTACTCTACTTGAGTGCACTTTTTGTAATATTTGTTGTGCATTATGTGGAAGATCTCTGAATTAAAGCACCGCTTGCTGATGTACTTTTTTTCCTTTCTGTATGTGTGACAGTGCAGCAGTTTTTAATTTCCATTTCTCTATGGATAGCAAAATAAGCTTCATTACCCTTTTCAGCAAAAGAAAGCTGTCACGATCCTGGGTCTTATGACCCAGTGTTTTGAGTTTTAGTTCTTTTGATGTTTATAGTGTATGTTTAAGCTTATTAGGGTTCCTGTGTTCAATGTTTTTAGTTTTACTCTCCTCTTGTAACGTCGTTATGTTCATGTGTGTCAGCTGTTCCCCCATGTGTTTCCGTTTTCCTTCATTATCCTCCTGTGTATTTAGTCCGTGTGTCTTCAGTCATTCCTTGTCAGGTCGTCTGCTCATCCACGTCACAACTTCAGGTATCCATGTCAGGTTCACCGTGTTTAAGGTTTTTTCATGTTTAGTTTTAGTTCACCCAGTTTAGGTTATTGTTTAGTTTCACCTATGCCCTTTGTTTGTACCTTGTTTCCTAGCCTCAATAAGCGGCTTGTTTTTTGTTAAATCCACGTCACGTTCAGTTTTTGGTCTGCGTTTGAGTCCTCTTTTGCAAACACATACAGTCTGCCTCAGCCAGACTGTGACAAAAGCTCTACATTCAGGTAATTTCAGAGGTTTACACTGAACATTGAGCAACACAAGCACAGTCTACATCTCTAAGGGCACAGCATTGGGACCGACATTAATTATTTCAATATGAGGAATCATATGCAGAGGAAGCACATCCAAATGACACTTTTCATGTAGTGTAATGTAATTAACTATAAAACTGTCAGTTTAACACAAACTACTAAGATCTAACAGACCTAACAGTCAAAAACATAGGAACCTACAGCAGTAGCTGTAGCTATCGAGCGGATAGTGTCTCAGCACATCAGAGACTGTCTACCCCCCCCCTCCCTCAACCCCCAACAGTCTGCTTACAGAGCAAATCGGTCTGCGGAGGATGCCGTCACCCTTCACAGAGCACTGAGACACCTGGAGAACAAGAAGAGCTATGTGAGGATGCTCTTTGTGGACTACAGCTCAGCATTCAGCACCAAAATTGACCACATTCATATTCCTCTTGCCACTTGCTCCTGGATCAAAGATTTCCTCACCAACCGGCCTCAATCTGTCCAACGTGGTCCCCTCCACTGTCACTTACCACCGGATCCCAGCAGTACTGCATTCTCAGCCCCCTACTGTATGTCCTATGCACCTATGACTGCACACCAACCAGCGTGATTGTCAAGCACGCCAATGACACCACCATAGTTGTCCCGCTGGTGCTCAGAAAATAACCTGCACTTCCTGCATGTCCTGAGGAAGAATAACCTGGACCAGAAGCTCCTGCTGCTGTCCTTCAGCTCCTCAGTGCTGTGCTGAGGGTAATTAGCACTGCCCACAAAATCATTACCTGGCCTCTGCCACCACTGCAGGCCATCGCCAGATCCTCAGCAAAGCCAGGGCCATCACAGGTGACCCCATGCACCCTGCTCACAACCCGTTTGACGTGGTGCTCTCTGGTCATTGCCTCCGGTCAATCAGGTCCCACACCTCCGGACTGACAAACAACTTCTTCCCCTAGGCCATTTGGAATTTCAATAAACACTACCTCAAGTCTTTTCTTTTTACCATTTTGAAGCACTTTGCAACCTGTTCTCTAATGTGTACCTTTCTCTTATTTTTGTGTACACTTTTTTTGTTTTGTATATATACCCCTCGACTGTATAAATAACCAGTAATGGGATTAACGGCGTTACTTTTTTCAGTAACGAGTAATCTAACTAATTACTATTTCTATCGTTACAACGCCGTTACCGTTACTAACAAGAAAATGCGGTGCGGTCACGTTACTATTTTTCAACAAACAGACGGTTGAAGCTGGCTTCAGCTTACCGCATCTTATATCAGTTGCACAGAAGTAACTGTAAGTAATCTGGGTGCTTCAGCTTTAAGCAGCTGCGCGCGCTCCCACAGGTGGCAATCACTTTCTGGCAGACGATCACTTTTTGGCACAACACCTGGAGCTATGGGGGCAAAACAATCGCATGAGTGCTGCTGTTTGACTGAGGAAGAATAAAGTAGTCGTGGTAAGCCGATCACATGACCACTTTAAGATGACAAAGCAACAAGGTGATATATACCAGTTTTTAAATCGTGTTGATAGGCCACGTAAAACCAGAGTCATGATAAACAACATATACGCAGCGTTTTTTCCTGAATACTTTCGTCGTGTTCACTGTCTAAGGACAGCGCTAGCAAGTACTCTCTGCTTATGACAACCCCCCAACCCCCCAAAAAACTGCCCTTTCGTGTTGGTGGAAAAATGTACAGTGTCGACCAATCAAAAAATGATATGACAACATGACATTTGATTGTGTAGGAAGAGGGGGAAGAGAAAGAGAGAGCAAGTTTTGAGATGTAAGAGATTTGTGACTGTTGAAAGATTTTATGTTTTATGTGTTTTTATCCGTTGTTTTATTATCTTTTAATATTCAAGCATATTGTAAAGTGTTTATATATTTCACAGAATTTGCTGTACTTCCCCATGTCACAAGATTCGATGTATTGCTCCATTGTCATGCAACCCGACAGTGAACTCTGCAATACAAATAGTTTAAGCAGGAAACAGATGCGGGTCACCCAGACTACAATAGAAAACGGATGAGGCACCTAAACCACAACAGGAAAACAGATGCGCGACTCCCTAACCACAAAAGATTAAGTCAGCGCCACGTCTTTTAGAAAGAAGCAGACACACACACACATATACAACTGTTGGTTTAAAGGAAGTTGTAAAGAGGAAATGTGACGTATTTGCATACACGATGTAAACTATAAATAAAGAGCCATCGCCTGCACTCGGTGTGAGTCTCGTCAGAGTTCTCACCGCACGTTGTTGTTATTACATTCTAACTGTTTGAGTGTCTTTATTCAGCCTGAAGAATGTCTTATTAAAAATAAACTCTTGACATTTAATTGGTCCTTCGAGCGGATGTAGGACATCGAATTATAACTAATTTTATGCTCCAACGGAGTGACCTCGTCGTTTCCTGACATCGTGGAGAGCCAGCGCTGAAGTCTGTCGACAGCCTCTTTCCTATGAAGGAGAAAAGACCAACTCACGTGAATTCGGGGTTGGCCAGCGTTCTTAGTAAGAGGTCCACGATCCTGGGGAACGAGGAGGAATCTCTGACCGGCACTTATATCATCATAACCAGGTGAATATTAACACTCAAACACACATCGTGAATAATCGTCTTTAGATTGACACTTTTCTAAGGGAAAACTCGTCCTGTAGGGACTGGCAGTTTAAAAAAGACTCGCTTGTAAGACGAAAACTGGCAGTCCAGAAGAGACTCGTTTCGCAATAATAAAAAAAAAGCTGGTAGTCTAAAAGACTCGCTTGTAAGACGAAACTGGCAGTCCAGAAGAGACTCAAGCCAGCAATAAAAAAAAAGCTGGTAGTCGACAAATTTACTCCGGGAGTAAATGGGAAAAGGAAAGTGTCAATTAAAATAGGATTACACTGTCACAGTATGTGAATTGTTTGTATTTAAAAGAGGAAGTGAGTGTCATTTGAAGAGGGACAGTAGGACCCTACACCACTTCTATTGTTTTCCTGTGTCGACTGAAATACTGGTGAGGAAGGGAAAAGGTTGCACTTCATCGCATAAAATTAAGGCCGCCCTTGACATTAGGACAAGGGTAGAAGGCTGCCTTAATAACCTCCCCTAACTCTAATACCAGAGAAGGTCACACAGTTCTGTTTGTAGTATTAATAACATTAGTAATACAAAATCAAAATGGGAAATAAATCAACAAAACCAGAATTGACAGCAGATGAACAATGGTTAGAAAAGAAATGTCCCGGCGCTGGACAAATAAGTGCAAGCCACTGGAGAAATCCTGATAAATTAAAAGGTCTAACCTGGGAAGGGAAATGTAGTCCCATACCAGTACAACAATTAGGTAAATGTTTACAAGAAGAAATAGAAAATGTGAGGGTAAAAGAAAAACCAATGTATGTCTGAGTACATGAATTTTTTCGCACCATGGCAGGAGGAGAGTAAGAGACGTGAGGAAAATAAAAATAAAAACAATCCAAACAACAGAATAAAGACCAAAAACAGGTGCCTACGACACACACAGCGTGTGTCCAACCTCCCCCTTACCAATCACCTAGTCAAGCTTCCGCCCCCGCTCCACCATTACTACCAACACTTGACCTAAAAAACCCGTCTCTACAACCATCGGGCCCCTATGGGCCAGCCATCCGCGCATTAAACGCCTATCTAACACCACAAGAACAGGAAGAAGCATAGGGAAAGACCCGTCAGGCAGGGATATGGGAGGCATTGTAGACCCTCCAGGCCCTTACGATGGGGGCATTTTCCCACTGATAGCTGTACCAAACCCCAGGTACGGGCGACCCACAGGCCCGCCCGGAGACAATGGTGTGACACCCACTGACAGGGACAGAATCATACACGCCTATCATCCCTGGAGTGCAGAGGATAGGAAGAATGTGTTAAAAGACGTTCCTCCCTTATCAGAGGGTTACCAACCTTGGGCTGATGCTGTGACCTTAATAAGAACCAACTGGAGACTGGATGGCAGAGAAATGCTCCAGGTTCTACAGGACCTGTTAGGCCTCCAGTTTGCCAGAGTACGAGGCACCTACACAGGTATGACTCAGGATGGCACCAGTGCAATACCAGCCCAGTCAAATACTCTCAGAGATGCAATAGACGGAGTCATGGAGAGGTCCGCACCCAGCTCGCCCCAAAACCAAATTACGGGAAAATTGGTGAGACAAACAAAAGCCTCAAGAGTCACCAGGCGATTATTTAGACCACCTGCGTCCGGTTTTCAGACAAAACTCAGGTTTAGATCATGCGGAAGACTTAAATTCTGCTTACCAACAGCAACTTAAAACGCATTCTTAAACGGCCTACTCCCTAAAGTAAGAACTATGGTAGACAAACAGTGGATCACACAAGGTACAGGCAACCTAGTGGAAGCCTGTCAATATGCTGAACATGCATTCAAACAAATCAAAAAGAAAGAGGGAGCAGAGACAGGAATTTTTACAATAGATGATTTAAACTGGGCTGATAGCTTTTTCAGGAGCTCTCAGACACCCAGGTCAGGGGACAGGGCGAGGTAGACGAAGATATAGAGTAGGAGATCGTAGAGATGACAAAGAAAGAAGCATGAAATGTCATAATTGTGGAAAGGAAGGACATTTCGCACGTGAATGCAGACAGAAAAAGAGACAGTATGATGACAGAGGTGACAGAAGGCATGAGAGACAGGATAGAGAAGATAATATGTGACTAGATGAAAGGAAAGCAGAAGAGAAACCACCCACTGAGACCGAAGTAGACGTTTTAACATTCAACAGCTCCTACTTGGCTCAGAACATAAACCAGAAATCGTGATACATGTAAATGGCCAGCCTATAACCATGTTGTGTGACACTGGAGCGTGTATGACTGTCTTCACGCGACACGCCTCCAGACGTCACCTTCTCACAAGACGCACGCCGTTGACCTCAGCTACAGGACACACCATGGCAAAGCCACTAACGAACAAACTGCATTTCTTACACGTTGACAGTGGCAGGTCCTGTAAAATGCAGTGCATTATTGACTCAACTTGCCCAGTCAATCTATTAGGCCGTGACACACTGATAAAACTAAACATAGGCGTCCGTGCACAACATAACGGCATGCACGCACAATTGATGTTAGCAGATGTAGAAGCATTCATACATGAGGGCTAAGGAGAACCACATTACTATTGGACATTGGATCTCCCTGTTTCTGACAAATTACTTCAAATAGCTAAACGTCACTTACCTCACTCGTCAGAAACGATGCCAAGCAGCGAGCTACATAACACACTGAGGTACAAACAAGCCCCAGGCCCAGACCCACAGTATGATGCTCAAATACACAGGCTAGGACCTCAAAACTTACCCTACAGCATCTGTATGTGACCAAAAGCGGAAATGCTGTATGCTCTGTGATCCAGCCACCTAAAGTCAGAGATTTAAATAGAATGCCCACTCCACATGTTTCAATAGCTAAAAATCCCGAAACACAGTGGAAAGATTTAGGCATGATTCTGAGAAGAATGCAAGATGACTGCTATGAGAAAACTGAGGAAACACATGAGGGCTGGTTACAGGGTCGCAGAACAGGATGTCTGAGATATACTCTAGGGTGGATCCTGACTGTACAGCCTAGCACGCATTTGAACGACTCATTAAATCCGTGCTTCCTGGTCGAAGACATAGAATGACATGCAGTAGCGGCCGTAACATGCTCAGATGTTGCTAAGTTACCAGAATCATTATGGTCAGCAGGTCCTACAGACGTAGGCCTCATTAAAGATGCTGACCCAGTTAAAGTCAAAGTCACTTCAAACCACAGGCCAATGAAACCACAGTACCCACTGTCTGCTGAAGCAAAAGCTGGGATTCGCCCAGTTATAGCAGACATGGAAAAGGCAGGAATTCTAGTAAAAACAAATAAAACGACCTGTAACACGCCCATCTTCCCAGTAAAAAGGCAAACACTGGCAAATACCGACTAGTGCATGATCTAAGAGCAATTAATGACATCACAGAACAAATACCCCAGTAGTGGCTAATCCTCATACCATCCTAAACCAAGTTACGCCAAAGGAACAGTGGTTTTCAGTAATAGACTTATCAAACGCGTTTTTCTCTGTGCCATTACACCCAGAGTCACAAGAATTGTTTGGCTTCACATTTGATGGCCAAAAATACACGTACACAAGGCTGCCACAAGGCTTCCAAAATAGCCCGACATTGTACGCAGAGGCCCTGAAGAAGTCAATGTCTCTTTGCACTCTGCCTGCTCCAGGACAGTTCCTACTTTATGTAGATGACATTCTGGTAACCGGAAACACGCAGGCAGACTGTAAAAATAACACCCTACAGGTGCTGAGACACCTAGCGGAACAAGGACACAAGGTGTCACAACACAAACTACAACTCTGGCAACCAGAAGTGACCTACCTAGGTCATAAACTGACAGGGCAAGGACGTAAACTGTTAGACAGCAGAAAGCTAGCAGTACAGAATGCCCCAAAACCACTCACAAAGCAACAAATGATGAGTTTTCTAGGGTTATGTAACTTCTGTAGAGGTTGGATACCAGAGTACGCCACCATGGTCCAACCCCTGCAGAATCTAATTTATGGAAAGAGTTTAGCTCTAAAGGATAAAATAGAGTGGACAGATGAGGCAGAAAAAAGCTTTTAAAAACTTGAAATTAGCCCTACAGACAGGCACCGTCCTAGCTCTGCCAGACTATGAAAAACCATTCCATCTACACGTAGATGGTGGCTTAGGTTACATGAAAGCAGTACTAACACAAGCTTTCGGAGACAAACAACGACCATTAGCATTCTACTCATGTAAGCTAGACTCTGTAGCGTCAGGTCTACCAACTTGCATACAGGCATGTGCAGCAGCAGCAGAAGCAGTAAAGAAATCAGCAGATATTGTTTTAGGACACACACTGATTGTGAAAGTCCCACATGCTGTAACCTCAATACTGCTACAAGCTAATTTATCTTATCTGACTCATGCAAGACAACTGTCCTATGTAGGTATTTTGCTCTCACAATCACACATTACCATTGAGAAATGTGGTCAGTTGAACCCAAGCACCCTACTTCCGACAGAAGCAGATGGTGACACACATAGCTGCATGCATAAGCTAGATGAGGAAACGAAACCTAGAGCAGATATACATAGCCTACCACAGCCAGACTTCACAAACGTCTTTGTAGACGGCTCCGCAACAAAAGACAAAACAGGAAGAAACTGTGTCGGTTATGCAATAACCACAGTGGACACAGTCATAGAGGCAAGGCCCCTAGCTTCCTCATACTCAGCACAAAGTGCAGAGTTAACTGCAGTTATAAGAGCCTGTGAATTGCACAAGGACAAAGATATTAACATCCACACTGACAGCCAATATGTTTTCGCTGCGGTGCACCATTTTGCAAAGATATGGCAAAACAGAGGCATGATAACGTCCACCGGGGCACCAGTTCAACACGGTAGCCTACTGAAAAGACTACTGGAAGTCATAACACTGCCCAGAAAATTAGCCCTGTGTAAATGTGCAGCGCACCAAAAGGACAATTCTGAAATTACAAACGGTAACAACTTCGCAGACAAAGCAGCCAAGGCTGCAGCGCAAAACATAAATGACATATTACCCCTAGAATCATGCACTTTGATCCCTTTAGAAGCATTAAAGGATGAACAGCAAGCTGCATCACAAAACGAAAAAACATCATGGCTAAAAGCAGGTGCAATACTGACAAACGACATCATGACATGTAACGGAAAACCAATCCTACCAAAGTCCCTACACAGAACAGCAGCATTAGTGACACATGGGACAACCCACGTGTCAACAGGAGGGATGGTAGAGATACTCTCTAATCAATTCTACACAAAAAATTTTGAAAGTTCAGCAAAAGAGTTTATAAGAACATGCATGATATGTCAGAAGCACAACTCACAGGGAAACATAAGACCCAAGAGAGGTCATTTTCCCACACCACCTCATCCATTTCACACTATTCACATGGACTTTATTGAACTAAGTGAAAGTCAAGGCTCAAAATACGCTCTAGTGATTATAGACGTATTTTCAAAATGGCCAGAGATTTATCCAGTGAAGAAAGCAGATGCAATATCAGTAGCAAAGTGTTTATGTAACCACTTCATTCCAACGTACGGAATTCCAAGCTTAATAAGATCCGACAACGGTACACATTTTGTAAATGAGGTCATATCAAAGGTCTCAGAAGCTTTAGGATTCAGCATAAAACATCACTGTTCATACCACCCACAAAGTGCAGGACTAGTAGAAAGAACAAATGGTACAATAAAACAAAGGCTAAGAAAGTGCATGGAAGAAACAGGAAGGCCATGGCCTGAGTGTATAGGTCTAGTAAAAATGTGGATGAGGTTAACCCAATGCTCGCAGAAGCTGACACCATTTGAAATTATACATGGTAGACCCTTCCCTCTGCCCATCACCAGTGAACCAATAGACAAGTCAGTTAGAGAAACAACCCTAGCAGAGTGGATGACAAAACTGCTAGAGAATAAAGACATAGTTTTGAACAACCAACTGCCGAGTGATTCTTCTCCAGTCTCTTCCAGGTGGAAGCCAGGCAACTGGATCCTGATCAAGGTTCTCCAGAGGAAAAACTGGAGCTCACCGAGGTGGGAGGGCCCTTTTCAGGTCCTGCTAACGACGCCAACAGCGTGCAAGATCGCTGAAAAACCTTCGTGGATCCACCAGAGCCACACCAAAAAAGTACAAGGGGACACAAGCCCAGACGCCAGTTCACCTGTCATCTAGTGATCTGTAAGTAAAGGAGAGGGCAGATCGGGTACACCCCGCCCTCTTAACTTTTCGCTTTCAGTCAACACACTAGGTGATCTGGTGAACTTGGTCGACCTGAAGAAACCCCATTGTAGCTCGAGCACCGACCTTGCCCCACCTGCCCGGTAGAGTAACAGGAGATCAGTCCGATCTGCAAAACCAGAAGAGCAACCCATCACTCAAGTAACTACTGCAGACACTTATAAACAATGCCTGACACAGATGTGCAAAATGAACATTCAGACATTTCAGATGGAGAGGACCCAGTCTCCAACAGGACTCGACGACGATGCTGGTCAGAGGAATGCCAATTAATGACAATCATAACATTATGCTTCCTTTTTGTAATTTCGATGTTTCTTGCAGTAGCCATAGTAAGCATGAATTTTGCCTGCACAAATGACCCCTGTAATCCATATTGTCCAAAAGGTTACTCGCCCACAACAAATGACTCAGACCCATGTAATGAACGGACACAAAACAGACAGTAAGTCGTGAAAAAGCGCTCCACAAATCACACCTACAACCCCAAAAGGTAACTCATGGTATGATCAACTTAATGCATCAGCTACTGATGCCAATAGAATAAATTGTGTGGTGTGTGCAGAAGCTCGCCCAAAATTAAAGATAGTCGGCTACCCTATCCCAAATGGTTCATTAACAGACGGATACGGGGTGGGGTGGGGAGCCTGGTCAGCAACTATAGGTAATAGCGGAGCTAATATGACACAGGTACATCCGCTTGATTGTCTATTAATGCATAATTATGTACCCCATAACAAAACTGAAAGGGCATTCCTTGTAAACCTACTACAAACTCTAGAAACAGTAATGAATACAAGTCTGCGTGCATGTGCTCCAAAAGAACCAATATAGAACTTAATAACACTTCCGGTCACACCGCCCGAACTAGCCCATAACATGACCATGGTCTGCCTATGGAGACTTAGAGTCCCAGAAAAGCAGGGTGTATCTTTTGTTTATCCAAATAAGACACGTCATTTCAATACTGACACAACACATTCTAGTGAAATATGGTCCGTGGTTGGGTATGGTAATGAATACTCAAACTGGCGTAACTGTAAAAACGAAACCGTATGTTCAATATTAGGTCCAAAGATATACAAGGGGTCTTCTATTTACCTCGCGCCGAACAACACGCCAAGAACGACAGCCGTTGGGGCAGAGCTATAAAAAGTATACTAGTGCCAAAACTGACGAGACCAATTCCTGGCCTATTGTGGCTGTGCAATGGCACCCTTAAGCAAAGGCTGCCTGCTAACTGGACAGGAATCTGTGGCATAGTAACCTTAGCCCAGGAAATATTAATCCAAATCCCAAAAACACATACCCACGCTTCCCCGCGCTCACGCCGGAGCCTAGTGGAAGACTCAGGCAATAAGGCATGGATCGACGCAATAGGAGTGCCCAGAGGAATACCAAGAGAATATAAGGCCCAAAGTGAAGTGGCCGCAGGGTTTGCCTCTCTACTTCCAATTATCCAAGTAAACAAAAACGTAGCTTGGATAAATTATGTTTATTACAACCAACAACGCCACCTCAACCTGACCAACCAAGCATTGAAACTTCTAGGAGAACAACTGTCTGCCACCTCACTCATGACTGTCCAAAATAGAATGGCACTGGACATGCTTTTAGCTGAACGTGGGGGTGTCTGTGCTATGTTTGGAGATATGTGTTGTACATTCATCCCCAACAATACAGCCCCAGGAGGCTCCTTTGAACAAACTATGAAAATGTTACAAGATTTACAAGTTGAACTGAAGGAAAACGCAGGAACATGGTCAGGACTAGACGAGGCTTTCCAGAACATGTTTGGGGGGTGGGCAGACACAATCAAAGTATTAGCAGCCATTTTATGCAGTATTCTAGTGATGTTGGCCATTATTGTTTGTTGTATTGTACCATGTTTCAAAGCTTTGATTAAGAAAGTTGCTAAAGACACTGCAACCGGAATCTTCCTGGCACAAGCTTATAGTCCCATAGCAACTGAAGAAGAAGAAGACTGTGTGTAAGAATTTCTTGTACTTAACATGACGTAGCAATTGAAAATGTGCAAACAAGTGATTGTCTACTGAAGCCTATGAAGTATGAGTGAAATATATTAACAACAGGAGGGAATGTTGAAAGATTTTATGTTTTATGTGTTTTTATCCGTTGTTTTATTATCTTTTAATATTCAAGCATATTGTAAAGTGTTTATATATTTCACAGAATTTGCTGTACTTCCCCATGTCACAAGATTCGATGTATTGCTCCATTGTCATGCAACCCGACAGTGAACTCTGCAATACAAATAGTTTAAGCAGGAAACAGATGCGGGTCACCCAGACTACAATAGAAAATGGATGAGGCACCTAAACCACAACAGGAAAACAGATGCGCGACTCCCTAACCACAAAAGATTAAGTCAGCGCCACGTCTTTTAGAAAGAAGCAGACACACACACACATATACAACTGTTGGTTTAAAGGAAGTTGTAAAAGAGGAAATGTGACGTATTTGCATACACGATGTAAACTATAAATAAAGAGCCATCGCCTGCACTCGGTGTGAGTCTCGTCAGAGTTCTCACCCGTGCACGTTGCTGTTATTACATTCTAACTGTTTGAGTGTCTTTATTCAGCCTGAAGAATGTCTTATTAAAAAATAAACTCTTGACAGTGACGTTTAGCGTGTTTGGAGTGTGTAGTTAATCTGTTGTCTTGTATAGTTAGTGTGTAGTGTTCTTTAGCTCTCTACTGTTCTGTGTAGTGATCTTTCTGAGTTAACTTCAATAATTACTTCCTCCAAACCATCAACGTGTCTTTTAGACCCCATTCCTACAAAACTGCTCAAAGAAGTCCTGCCATTAATTAATGCTTCAATCTTAAATATGATCAACCTATCTCTAATAATCGGCTATGTACCACAGGCCTTCAAGCTGGCTGTAGTTAAAGCTTTACTTAAAAAGCCATCTCTAGACCCAGCTGTCTTAGCTAATTATAGGCCAATCTCCAACCTTCCTTTCATATCAAACATCCTTGAAAGAGTAGTTGTCAAACAGCTAACAGATCATCTGCAGAGGAATGGCTTATTTGAAGAGTTTCAGTCAGGTTTCAGAGCTCATCACAGCACAGAAACAGCTTTAGTGAAGGTTACAAATGATCTTCTTATGGCCTCTGACAGTGGACTCATCTCTGTGCTTGTCCTGCTAGACCTCAGTGCAGCGTTCGACCATAATATTTTTGGAAAACTATTAGAGCATGCTGTAGACATTAAAGCTACTGCAGTGGTTTGTATCATATCTATCTAATAGACCCCATTTTTTAAATGTAAACGTAGAGTTCCCTTTCACTATACTGAGATTAATTAAGGAGTTCCGCCGGGTTTTGTGCGAAGACCAAATTTGTTTACATGATACATGTTTCCTACAGGCAGTATCATTCGAGGGCATAACAAACATTTTCGCTGCAAATGACACCCAACTTTATATATGCATGCAGTCAGACAACACACACCAATTAGTTATACTGCAAGAATGTCTTAAAGACATAAAGACCGCTAATTTTCTGTTTCGAAATTCAAATAAAACTAAAGTTGCTGTACTTGGCCCTAAAAATCTGAGTAATACTATATCTAATCAGATGTATCTCTCAATAGCATTACCTCCCAAGTGGCCTCCAGTAACACTGTGAGGAATCTTGGAGTTGTTTTTGACCAGGACATGTCCTTCAATGTGCGTATTAAACAAATATGTTTGCGCAATATCTCTAAAATAAGAAATATCCTGTCTCAGAGTGATGCTGAAAAACTAGTTCATGCATTTATTACTTCTAGGCTGGACTACTGTAATTCATTATTGTCAGTATGTCCTAAAACTCCGTGAACTCCCTGTTCATGACTCCCTGTTAAATACAGTCCAGGCTCAAGGAGACAGAGTCAACCTTGAGCCTGGTTCTGCTGGAGGTTCCTTCCTGTTGATAGGGAGTTTTTCCTTCCCACTGTCACCAAAGCATTTACTCATCGGGGGACCATAGGATTTTTTTCTCTGTTTTCTCTGTATTATTGTGGGGTCTTTAACTTAACAACCTAACTGTTGTTGTGATTTGGCGCTAAAGAAATAAAATTGAACTGAAATGAATTGAAAGTTATAGCTACAGTAATATTAGATTGAAATTTATTTAACTAGATACTAAACAGGCCAGAAACTGGGGGTAATAATGTGAAAACAAATACATGCCTGTGAGGAAAAACCAATTAGTATTATATTGGTAGCAATATGATGACCTAACATGGACTGAATGGTAAATGGAATGGTTCTTATATACCACTGTTCTTCTCCTCATGAGCACTCAAAGTGCTTTAAACAACTTGCCTCATTTACCCATTCACACTCATTCACACACGCACGTTTTTCTATGCTTTTTTTCTACGTAAGTGCCTTCTATCTAACATTCACACACATTCATACTCCAATGAATGCATCAGAGAGCAGCTTGGGGTTATTATCTTGCTCAAGGATATTTGGCATACCGATAGGAGCCATCACCAACCTTTATAGATGAACTGCTCTACATCCTGAGCTAGAGAAAAACAATCTGTGCATTAGAATTTTCACATACTAACTTGTGTTAATAACCCCATAATAAGGTAATACTGACTGATGTTTAACATATTAGCATACTAAATTATAATGGTAGAATTAATCCTGCTTCACGCCTCAGACATTCTTCTTTGTTTGAAGGCAACAGTGTAAATATTGTCCTTAATGTTGCAGCTTCTTACCTGGAAACAAAGTGTCTCTTTCTATCTCATTCCATGTTAGTTACCTATTAAAAGCAACCTTCAACAAGTGTGATGATTACTTGGAAATGTGTGGTAGTGGAATGTAAGTTACAATTTCACAAACCAACAACTGCATTTCCTACTTGCCTAATATCAATACATTATTTTGGTTATGTCACCTTAACAAGTATGTCTGTATAAGATATGTTTTCCTAATTAACATTTTCATTTCAAATATCAAAGTTTTGAAACTCAGCATTAATCTTGGTAACACCTCCAGGTATAATTTCGTTTTCAATTTCAGGAGTCACTATGATAAAAACTGCATGTTAAAAAACCCAAGTAAATTGGATAAAATTGCTTGGTCTTCCCCCACAGCTTATACTGAACATACACGCAGTTACAGTTACGGATTCTTAAATAGCTCCATTTAAAGTCAACATGGAACAAAATACATGCTAATTCTGTTATGTGCAAGCCATTAACAAAAAAACAACACAAAAAAGGTTGTATACTTATAATAGTCACATCATTTCAGACATCTGAAATCTCCTTTGGTCATGTAACATATTCACATACTTACTTTTACTTAAATCTATTTGTGGTCTTTAATATGCTTTTAATGAGTAAGTGAATGACAGCAGTGAATGGAACTAACTACTAACTGCTTTGTGTTGAATTGTTAAGTACCTGAGTATTCGTCAGTATTAGCAGTTCACTGGGAATGTCTACTTACAGAAATGTATTAGCTCATGTACTGATATCAAATATTCAAATATTATTAAAAAAGTGTCTGTAATATTTATTCGAGGTGCTGGTTAGGAAAAGGCTAAATTCATAAGGGTACACTACGTAAAATCTCACCACTGGATATCAGTAGATTGCAGTCAACTGAATTCTGTTTTCTTTCCCCTCCCAATTGCTGCAGTGGCTGCTGTAGGACAAACATCTCTGGTCGCTGTTTATCTGCAGTGAGTATATGCTGTCAATCCACTATTTACCTTCGCTGTCAAAATGTGTCGCCATATTCACTCTGGAGGAGGCTGTAAAACTTTGTGAAGGGAGTCCAATACGAGTGAATGAGTCAGTGAAGCTCACTTCTATCCAATATCAACAATACTGAAGTGGGTTGTTGAGATTATCCTGAACTTCTGGCATAAGCGCTACTATTTTTGTTGCTATTAGCTGGTGTTAGTGAAATTGCCTTTTTAGTAGTTCTAGGAAATGTGGCTAGAGACCACACACACATGTAAAATGTAATTAGGCAGAACCATGGCCATTTCTACCACTGTACTAAAGATAGCAGGGCAAGATTATGGCTTCCACAAACCGCTGCCCCCTCCCATGCAATTTTAATGGATTAGTTCTAAGTTTACGAGAACACATCAGTTTGTTGCAAGATGTGCACCCGCAGACATACAGTCTTGTTTAAAATATATTTACGCTGATGGATGTGGCTTAATGGTTAGTTGTTGTTTCCCCTTCAACCCAAAACTACATTTAATTGGTCAATCATTAAAACATTTGCCCAGAAACCTGAGTGCAACATCATAGACACTTTCTTCTATGTTTCCCTGCATTCTGTGGTTTCAGCTGTACAATGGTCAGTTTGTGGCCCTGTTGTTTGATCCACATAGTGAATGTCGTTTTCAGTTGCTTCCCAGTCACAGTCACCTGCAAGCATCAGCCTTTATCTCCTGCCAACATTACCCGTACACACAGAGCCACAGCAAGGTCTTTGATGTTATCAAAGCAATTTGGCCCAGCTTTAATCATTGGGAAAATTGAGTAGTTCCCCCCTCCTCCCTTGTACTTTGGAAGCAGACAAAATCCAATCAGTCATATAAGAGATTATTGATTGATGTAATCTTATTGGAGGTGAAGTGATGGACGGGACATGACTGATTGCTTTTGTCTGCTACATGTCTTGCTCTCAGTTGGCGATTCATGTCCACTTTGATCTGGTGTTTAATCTTTTTTCTGAAGTTCTCATATCAGTCCCCAGAGACCAGTTCTCACCAGGCGGGGCTGATGGCCCACAAAATCCAAGTTGGTTACATTTGATCTTGTCCACATCTTCAAAATCACTCTCACAGTCCTGACTAGATCTCTTAAAGAGAAGTGTCATCGCTTCCATATCATATCATATCATATCATATCATATCATATCATATCATATCATATCGCCTGCAGAAATATTCACCGATTTATCATTAGAACTAAACTGAATCATGCTCATCAGGACACAGATGACAAAACATTACATGAAGTTTAATGATGAGTTCATCCCATCTAAGAAACCCTTGGTTCAATTTTATACGTTTATTACTTAGCTATAATTAGCAAAATATTTTACAGAGACTCCTTCCTAAGCAACCTAGCTAGGTTCATTGACAAACTCTCATCCAAACATAGTTAATTCTGGTTAAAAAAAACAAAACAAAAAAACACAACATTTTAGCCAAAATGCTTAAGTTTAAAGCTTAAAACTAATATGTGATGTGTTTTATATACATTCTATGCCTGAACCGTTCTTGTCAGTGGCCAAAATTTGATAATCACGATCTAATAGTAAACGTTAAAATGTTATACATGTATTTTCTACACAGATTTTTCTAACATTAGCCACAATAAGATACTGTTCACATCAGACCAAGCGAAAGCTATGACAAAAATCTTAGATTGGCCGACAGCAGCTTGATTCAGCTAAGTGATCATAACTGGCAATGTAATAAAAAGCCCACTTCACAATGTTTGTTTGGATATCAAACTATTCTCTTTCCATTAACACTGACTCTAAAAAGGACATGTTTTACTATATAGCTTATACATTGTGTTTTTGTTTTTTAAAATATGATGTGCTCTCATAAATGTTTTGTGTATTGCAATGAGGTAATTTAAGTATATTTTACACAAAGCACTTTTTTATTTGTTTAAAACTACTGACCAAAGTTATCTTGTCCGTTTTCTCTTCATACCTTCACCAACACACAGCAAATATTTATATTATAAAGTATATTTATTTTAAGTATAATCCAGTCTTAAGCCTGATCCATTTTTGGTACTGAATTTAGCGTAACATATGGTCAAATGAGACTAGGGTAGGGTGAAAGGGAATACTTTTAACCAACAGGACCACTATAACTGCACAGTTAGGCTGTTTCAGACACACAACCCCTTTACAGTGAATATATGTGTTAATAAAAATTAAAACTTGCAGTCACTGTTTTTTTGATTGTTGATTTTTTTTTTTTGTCCCTCTTGGTGGTGAACTGCTGTAAGCGCATTCGTTTTTTTTAGCGGACTGCATTCACTCTGTGTGGCCACATACCTAGGACGATGGCCACAAACAAGGTACCATGAATTCTGTTTAATAAAGTGAGAACAGGAGTGTTTTGTCTTGAATTCAGCACCACTACGGTTAAACTCCCCCAAAATACTAAATGAAAATAATGAGAAAAGTGAAAATGACAGAAATTCATCACTTAGATCAGCAAACAAGATGATAAAACACATAATCTGATATGGTATTGATACTTGTTTCTACCCAACTGCTGAATACCATGAAATCATGTATTGAAATTGGTTTTGTAACCTCAAAAACTTCAAATCTTTGCAACAGTGTGTTTGTGTCTGAGCCCAAATGGCTGAAACAAGGCAGTGAATTTGTCAGAATCAGGCAACACAATTACCTTGGAAAAGTCCATGTGACAGGAATCAATATGACACAAAGCACTCAGCCATTAACTCTCGTCCATAACAAAGTGTGCAACTGTCTTTCCAAAGAACAGAGTTGATTACTGAACTTAGAAAGCCTTTTACTTTTTGATCTACAATTTGGTCTCTGCAACATTATAATAGAGCTACTGTTTTACAAGATAGGAAATAATGAATGGACTGCTGAAGTTGCACCTATGGAAAAGCTAAGTCAGATCAGGTCCCTTTATTAGCTTATCAGACCACAGCTTATTCACTGCTGGGATAGAAGAGATAGGAAGAGAGGAACAGGAGTGATCTATATAACCCTCACCTAGTGTTTTGTTTTTGACTGAACATTTTCGTATTTTGCAGCAGGGGGCCCCATTAAACTGTGTATCAATCGACAAAAGAACTGAATTCACATTAGATATGTTGTCCTTGTGTCTGAAATTTGCTACAGACAATCGTCTAGAAATACAAAGACCTTGTAGCACATTGCAAATCCATCAAACCAATCTGAGGTGAAGGAATCAGTTAGATAGATATAAAGTTTTGATATGGCCTTGGGGCTCAAGATGTAATGATTAAATAGGCAAAAGGCAAACACTGAAGTTAACTGGATAGCAAGCACAAACCAGTTATGGAGTAGATGGAAACCACTACAACTCTAGGGAGCATTCAACAGGCCCACACAGTGGGAAAGTCACAGGACAAACAGATGGGGAAGAAACTAGGGACTGATAGATTTTAGCTCCTTGGCCACACCTCCCACACAGCCCCAGTCCTCTGGTGTTTTCTGTTTTAAATGTGGGGGGAAAAGGGTGAAGTCAGCAAAAACAAACTGCCACCATTAAATCATCTTCCTGAATCTAATGTCAGAGCAGTAATGGGAATGCACCCATGATCGCAAAGGTTACTCCTTTCTTGAATCTCCCTGCTAGCTTTTCTTTCTCTGTATTCCTCTACCCCTCGTGCTCATCCCCTCTTGTTTGCTGGCTGCTGTTCTGCCATAAAACACTCTTTACTTGATGATGATGGATGGGATATCTAAAGCTCACCATGCTGAGTTGGTTTCACCTGAAGGAGGTGCCTAAAATAAAGATGCCACCCTGTTCAAACCCCAAATTTCCCTCTTTACATCTTTTCCAAATATTGTTTGAACTCCAAAGGCTGCCCAGCCTCCTGCAGAAACAGTACATTTTGTTAATGTCTGCTACTAAATTTGATTCTCTATTTTTATTCAGGATGGCAGCATTACAAAATGAGCTATATCTCAAGAGATACTTTCAACTGGTGAAAAAAATCCTAACCCACCTTGCCTTACATTTAAAAGTGACACATAAGATCCTGCATCTTTTGAAAAATTTTTAATTTTTCCTTCAGTCCAAGAGAGATACACGACCTAGTCGAAGATACTGTGCAGAATAACTACTTGAGGGTGACTGAAAACTGAATGCAAATCTCATAAACTCCCATATTAAAATATCCAGCATCCATCTTTACAGCAGAAATAAACACATTTGGAGCCAGCCAAAGTTTTTGGTCTCTGTAGCTAATCTCTTTCTTATTAACAATGGTATGGGGATATACACACACACACACACACACACACACATGCATGTATCGCCAGTCTGTCGCAGGGCTAACACATGGAGACAGACCACCATTTGCACTCACATTCCCACCTACAGGCAATTCCCTTACTAACTGCATGTCTTTGGACTTGCATCTTCAGACTGTATGCTAAGCCAAAGAAAGAAGACTGAGGACAACAAAGATCAATGAGTATATTAAAAAATGGTCCACAACTCACCACATGGTTAGTGGATACCTCAGGCAGCAGAAACCTGAGAAAGAAGAGGAGAAAGAACAAGTGGCTGATACTGAGAAATCCTACCAATGGCTGGATAAAGCTAGACTGAAAGACAGCACAGAGAAACTAATCATGACAGTTAAGAAACAACCAGGGTCTTGCCTGGTGTGGTTCTTACCACATCAGGCAAGACCCTGGTTGTTTATGAGGCAAAGATGCCCCCTAAGACAGTCCAACACATAACAGCTGGGTACAAGATGCTAGCAGGTAGGACACACATATATGGAACCCCATAACTAAGCGGCTGGCATAGTACACAGGAACAACAACCATAGTGTTGAGTATGGCCCTAAAATTATGAAGTCAAAATGGGAGACGCCCCCTACGGTGGTTGAGAATGACCAAGCTAAGATCCTGTGGCACTTCCAGAAACACAAGAACAAACTGGTGATGGCTAACGAACTGGACATAGTAGTGGCAGACAAGCAGAAGCCTGTAGTGATAGATGTAGGCATACCAGGTGATAGCAACATAAGGAACAGGAAACACAAGAATCTCAAGAAATACCAAGCGCTAAGAGAGGAGCTCGACAAGATGTGGAAGGTAAAGGCAACAGTGGTCCCTGTGGTAATCAGAGAACGCAGGGCAGTGACCCAAGCTGGGCAAGTGACGCTGAGATATCTGTCCAGAGAAGAGCACAGTCTAGGAACAGGTAACATACCATGCAGAACCCTCAAGCTTCCAAACCTCTGGTAGAGGACACAAGTTTGAAAGATAAAGACTGCCCATACTCCCTGTAGGCAGTCTTTTTATATATACATTCTCTCAAACACAGAGACATGCATGGAGGGAGGAAGGGACGTAGGTCCTGTAAATGAAATGCTTTGATTCAGCCAGTTTGTTCTACTAGAGCCTGCTGAAGCATTTTTAATGCAGGTGTCTGGAAAACATTCATACAGCTCATTCACAGACAATTTAGAAGCACCAATTAACATGTTCACTGGATTCTGTGTGAAAGCTGCAATACCTGTACTACACAAAAATGGTTCCAAGTAGGGTTCAAACCAAGAACCTTTTTTGCTCTGAGGCAGTAGCACTAACCACTTTTCCACAGCACTGGGTGACTAACAACTATGTGTGTCCAAACAAGGCAGTGTTTGTCCTTTAGATACAGATGGACCACTGAGTCTTGTCCCGTGGAGGTGGCTCTTCTATGTTGTGCCATACATTTGCGATGTGGCTGTTTGGTCTCTCCAATGTAGAGGTCTGGGCATTCCTTGCTGCACTGTACAGCATACAACACATTGTTAAGTTTGTGTTTAGGAGTTTTGTCTGCATCTAAAGGACAAAGGTCACTCTTTCGAGGATGCCAATGTTCACATTTTGGACAGAGAGGACAGATGGTTGGAAAGAGGAGTAAAAGAAGCCATTTATGTCCACTGTGAGCGACCATCTTTGAACAGAGGCGGTGGTTTACGACACTAACTGTCTGCTAACTATAATCCAGTTTTGAGATCCTTCCCAGACGTCTTAACGCCCACTCACATCCTGGGCCATCCGACCTCAGGAAATCACATGATAGGGTGGGGCTAGGTTTCACAATGAGCTCACCCGAAACCTTGGCTGATTGTGACCTACACCCATCTTCACAACTTGGCTCATGTGATTAGGTAGAGGATCATTAGGGGGTCCATTGTCCCTCTCGGTGGGTTACTCCCACAGAGCTTAAATCTGGGACTCTCCACCATTTGACCCTAGAACTGAAGAAGCTTCTCGGATGAGAGGTGAAACATCTTTAAGCAACTTAAAGAAGTCCAGACGCTTTTCTTTCCAAGCTCCTTAGACTACGATGACCTGGATGACTGAGAACCTTCACAGACACTATATTGTAGGCTTTGAAACTTTTTAAACTTTTTGTGACTTTACAAATCAAAGAATGTTGTCATAGTGGCTATGTCCATCTTTTCACCCAGGGTTCTCACACATTTCTGTATTCTCTCTAGTGGCCTAGTGTATTTGACTTACTGCTCCGTAATGAAAACATTCACTTATAAGCCAACGTTGAGGCCTATGACATATCTACATCCTATTACTGAAAGACATATCAGCTGGCTTAATAACATGTATGCTATGTTACAGTTAATAACTCTTAGTACAGTTAGTAACAAATTTATTTACTTCAGGCTGACTTCAGTGTCTTTTGTTCTTAATCTTTTTTTTTTTCTCATTGTTCGGCTTATCCCACCACGGACCTGAATGTGGAACGTGGACGATTTGCTGTAGTATGAAAACTGAAGAAGAAAACATTAATATCCTGCAAATAGAAGGTTTTTAGTTACTTTTGCTTTTTTACCGTCTGTGTTTTGTTTTGTAAAAATTTTGTGACTGCAATAACACAATCAACCACATCTGTTGAAACTTTACGTAGGCTAAGAAGCAATATTTCCTCTGCCCCCACCTCCACCAAGAAGGCCCCTTCACAGGCGATAAATCACAGATGACAGAGGGCACTACATTCACAAACGGACCACCATGCTGCAGCTTTACAACAATTAATTAACTGTCTGACAGTCATTTATCATGGCAACAATAAGGTGAAAAAGTCAAGAGTTTATTAAAGCTCTGCTTATTTTTCAAGAGCTATAGACCATAGGAAACACTTCATATACATATACAAATACATATGCAACATTCACATTCTTGCTTCATACAGAATGACAGTAACACAAAACACAATTAATCAGAAAGAATCCCTTAAAAGCACATCTGTAAACAAATGTTTGCCATATAAAGAAAATATGGTAATCACTTCTCGAACACGTCACAAATCAGAGTTCGAACTCGGCAACACAAGCTTAAGATTACTACAATTAAGTATGTTGGCACAAAGTGAAGACATGTTTGGCCTTTTTAATAAATACTGTACACTGCATCACACTAAATGGCTACCTGTAATTCAAAAGCGACAATACAACATCACTAATTTTCAGTTTGAAATTATTGTACAGATCTGATATAGCCATGCACTGTAGAACTGATTTGTAGTCTTTGAGACTGACTTGGAGACTAGGAGTAATGGGATAAGGACTGGTCAGGAGTCAGCAGGTCATTCTACAATCTTATCCCAACAGAAAACTCCATGTGGTGCTGTTTCTGGACAAACTCTGGAAAAAGCAAACGGCAGTAAAATGCCTGCAACTGCAGTAACTGTTCTCAAAAGCATGCATATATGGCCCCAAATAGGCAATGGAGTGACATTTGAGGGCAGAATCTGACACTTGTCAGAAGCCCTGAGAGAGCAGCAATAAGATATTGTTTTGACAGCACTTCAGGCCACCAGAGACATGCAAACAAAGCTGCACTTCTTTCTGAGGACGTCAGTTTAACTGTCACTTCAAGATATGAGACAAAGGAAGACTTCTAAATGTGTAAAGACATTAAAGACACTAAAGACATTAGGACTAATATTTAAGTGCTATTACTGCTAACTACACTAGCTCCTTCCGACTACAGCTGCTTACCACAGTTGATTACTTTACTCCTTTACTTGATACAACAGACACTTTGTGTACTAGAAATTTTGCGTTTTCTGTACATAATAATCCTGTTTCTTAATATTTGTTCTCCTCAGTATTCATCAGTATTCAACACAACAATCAACTTTAGAAAAGCCTACGTTCAAGAATGTTTCCAGTTAACCAAATTTAATAATAGACACCATTGACCAGAACTGATAGGTCACACAGGCAGGTCAAATGTGTGGCACCCCAGAGTAGAAGCAAAGCAAAGCATGTTGAAACGCTGGTTTCAGAAGTGTGCCTAGAGGCATAGAGAGGGTTATGTTGGGACAGTCTAAACTGCTCCACAGCAGCACATTCAGCTTACTGCAGGACTTCCTTTAAGAAGTTCTTACAAAGTTGAATGCTAAACCAAACAAACTTAGCTGCTTTATTAATTCAAAAAGCTTGATACTACTGGACTAATTATACTTGAAATCAATCTTAAAGAAGCCACAAAGTGGGCAATTGAACTTTGCATTAAATTGCTTTTTTTAATAAACAGAGCAAATGCGGGTGTTCATGTTTCACGGTTACTGTCTAATGCTAATCTAAAACAATTTTCAAAGGAAATACAGCACACATTGAAGAAGTAATGACAATATTTCATGAAACTTTTAAAGATAACTCAAATGTATTACAAATGTTAATTTCAGGTGGCTTAATAGTAAGCTCTGTCACTTTCTACTTCTTTTTTTTTTTTTTTTTGCTCATGTATTTTAGTCAGTCGTCAAAAGTGTTTCAATCCTAACATTTCTTGCTGTATGCAGCTGTGTCCAAATAATAAGATAAGTTAATGGTCATATGTGCAAGCAGTTGAGAGTCCAACACTAATAAAAATATAGTAATAAAATAAAATATAACTGTGGCTGACAACAATTCATCATGTAGGGCTCCATGTTTTAGATTCACACAGATCTGCTCAATTTCGCTGGTCCAGTTTGGATCAGAGGTGGCTGTGGGGCGGCGTGATGGTCTCGTTCTTCAGTCTGACTTGACTGCCATTCTTCAAATGCTTCAATTTGCCTCTCTCTCTCTAAGCCAACGGTCATCTGTTCCGAGTTCTTATGGGAGGTGAGGTAGCTGCCCCAGCTCTCACAACCTGTGCAATGCAAAGATAGAAAGAGTCAGGGCAGCACACCTCACACCCCGACCAGAACCCCTGAAACTCAAATGCTGCCTCAAGAGCACCAAAAATAACAGACAAATACTTTAGTATTTAAGTGCTGACCTTTTCATTCCAATCTGTTAAAATGACACTGGTCCTGAAAAGGTATTTGACATTTCAATGTGAATGAAAAAGTGTAAATTCTTGTAACATTCATTCTACATTGGTTTGATACTTTACACTACAGACACTCCTTTGTAGACTGTTGCAAAAGAAAAGACATTAAAGATTTAAACTGTTGAATAAAACTCTAGTTAATAATAAGATGCCTGAATCAACCCAGTACAAGTACTGGAAGATACACAGTGGTTTTATTTCAACTCACAAGAATCCAAACACCGAAAAAGTGTTTGTACTCTTCTTTGTTTCCTGTCACTCATCGGTGTATTTAATAGTCAAAATAGAATTCTGCACTTTTTTTTTTAAATTTAAAGGATGTGCATTTGTTGCTTCACTATTTGTCTGATCTTGAAAAGAAGATAGGGAATTCTAGAACACATAGTGATTCATACTATCCACATTAGTTATACCGAGTAAAGAAAAAGAAGAGCGGTACACACTAGAGACCATTAAGTGTCAAGCTTTTGTTGAATGACTTAAATCAATGATGGAACTGAAACAATGAGATAAGTAGAAGAGATGAGAATTTATAATTTAGTTACTGCAATAACACTGTAGCAAAATTAAGGAATTAATGCTGAAGACCCCCTTTCTAAATTTATCCAAAAGCTTGAAAAAAAGCAAATGTTGATTTTGCACCAACAAACAAACAAACACCCGCAGATTAGGACAGATGTTTTACAAAAAAGAATGAAAAACACGAGTGACTTCATGCATCATCTTTGAATTTACAAGAGAATGGCTACAGTTATATTTCAACATAACCTTTTAAAAACTGATAAGGTGCTTAAAGTTACAAGTCTATGTGCACTCTAGAGCAACAAGACAATGTTCATGAAGGGAACTGTGTTCAGTAGGAAGTCTGAATAATTGGAAAAAAAACTGAGGGTTTCATCACAGGACAATGTCCTGACAAGGTCCCCATTATTACCAACTTTTTTAAATTATTTTTTTCACAGAATGCCAAATGCCAAGAAGAATTCTGTTTACTAGACACCTGACATCAGGGGTAGAAGAAATTCTGCTGTTCATTATGCCTTAATGAACTGTGCAAATGTATGTGGCAGGTCAATATAGAGCGCCTATAGAGAAGAAATCGTCAACCCCCTCATTCTGCAGAGCATAGGCAGCCGGAGCCTAATGAAGACTGAACTTTAATCATCAGGATGATATAGTTGCGTCATGAGACACACACACACACACACACACACACACACACACACACACACACACACACACGCACACGAGTAATAACCTCTGAAACACACACACACACACACACACACGAGTAATAACCTCTGAAACACACACACACACACACACACACACACACACACACACACACACGCATTACCTCACCTCACAAGGTTTTCATTGTCGCCTGGTCCTTTGCAGGTTGTGCACTCAGTCCTCGTGTCATCGGCTTTTGGTTTTTTCTGCATTGCAGACTGGCGTTGTCGCCGTTCCCGTGGCAGAGGTTCCTATGGAAACAAGGCTGATTAGGAATGAGACCTGTATGAGTGCCTGTTGAGTAGTAAAAAATAATGAGTATTAAATTGGGGAAAGATGCGAAGTACATGGAAGCATTATTTCCACAATACAACTGATGAATGTGATAAGTGGGGCAAGGTCCCTATCGAAACTTTACATTAGGTCCTAAAACAGCTATATGGATGCTATGCAGATGATTTCCAGTTTTATCTATCCATAAAGCCAGTTGACACACACCAATTAGTTAAACTGCATAAATGTCATAAAGACCTGGATGACCTCTAATTTCTGGCTTCTAAATTCAGATAAAACTGAGTTTATTGTATTCACCCCTAAAAATGGTAAAAACATAGTGTCTAACTGTCATGGTCCTGGGTCTTTGACCCAGTATTTTGAGTTTTGTTGTTGACTCGTGATTTGTTCCTTTTGGATCTGAGATGATTTATTGTTCTAGTTCACCATCTTGTCCTTTGAGGATTATACTGTTCCCTGGCATTTCTGAGTTTGTTTGTTCTCTGTGCGCTTATGATTGTGTTATTTCTGTTTCGTGTTCAGTCTCTTCTAGTTTTGTCTCTGTCTCTTGTCCTCAGTGTTTCCTGTGGTAATCACTCAACATAATTCCTTTTATCTGTGCATGTGTTATTAAAAAATTACATAAGCATTAATATCCTGGAGCCTGTAAAATACAAAATTTTTGCATCTTTACTTGTTTAAGGCATACCTAAACCTCAGCAAAATCACAAAAAACTTAATGAAGTGTTTTTTCAACAGAAGTTCCTATAAAATGCAATTTTATAGTGAAGTCTCTACCATGATTAAGAAACATGACAGTTCAGATTAATGAAACATGGAGGTAGTGATGACGTTTTCATAAAATGAGTCCATCAGTCTATAGGAATCTTTGCTCTGAGTTTATTAGGTACCTGAGACAACAATCAGAACTTGGAATCAACCATGAGCATCCCAAAACCAAAATAGTTGAGCTAATTCTTGCACATAGCACAATGGCAATTGCTATTAAACAGTGATTATCAGCACCAGGGCTGTCTAACTTGTTCATTAAAATCAACTTAAGTGTGTATTTACAAAGGTTTCTACAAGTCTGTCATGTCACAACAAATTCTAAATATAAACAACAACACTTCAAGTCATGCACTGTACAATCTTGTGTATAGGAATACAGATACACAGATGTACAAGTATTATGACTCGATAGAAAAAGTGACCTATGTATGAATGACAGGATACCATTACAGATCAAATACTGCCAACTGTCAGTGTTACCCCTCAGTCTCCTAGAAGACACACATTTCAAAATGTTATCTTGTTCACAAGATTTTCAGAAAACTTGACATCTGACCTTGAGGTCAAAGTGTCGAGATTTAAACTTATTAAGCTTGTTAGTAGATGCACCTATAGTATCACTTTCAAAATTCTCGTTGACTTCTTTCTTGAGTTATCACAGTCACAAGATTCCCAGAAAAATTGGCCTCTGACCTCAAAGTCAAACTCATCCAACATTTCCATAGATACACCTATGATACCTATTTGAACTTAATGCATTTACAAATTAGATGTTCCCCCGCCCACTGTCCACCTGTCTGCCCGGCAGAATGACAACAATACCTCACCAGCCTTTTACAGCTAAGGGGTAAAAAGCTTTTGTCTTATTAGCCCAGCTTGGCCTTTTCTGTCAGCCTCACAATCCCAAACAAAGGAGAGAAAAAAAAGCTTAAAAACATTTGCATTCTTAGCATGGCGAAACCTCTTACATCCTTAAAGTATGTATTAAAATCTTTACTGTGAGGAAAGTCAGCTCCTTTAAAAAGTAGGATTATTCTTGAGGAAACAATTAACTATTTTTAATTTCAATAGAGGAACCATACTGGCAAATACAAGTGAGAAAAGGCAAAAACAAACAAACAAAAAACTGGAATGACAGTAGGACAAAGAAGCAAACCTGGGTAAAGGTAGAAGAGCAGAACTGAATTTCTCAGGAAGATGTTGTGTAGAACAACACTTTTTTTCTGTAGAGAAATAAAGTAACAAACCTCAATTTTATCTTCTCGCTCCTCACAGACTGGAACTCTCTTCCTCTTCTGCCCTCTGGTTCTCTATTTAAAAAAATAAATTAAAAAATCCAAATGGCAATGTAAATGGTCGAAATGGTAATGCAATACAAAATACAAAACAATACAATATAATTTTAAGAAATTTCTGGGTGGGTCAAAGCCTTTTCTGACACCTTTACAGCTTGATTTTTCTCTGCAAATCCAGATCGTAGAAGAAATTAATTTTAGTAGTCCAGGTTTGGTTGCTTTATAAAAGGCTTTCAAGCAATGTGGCATTCTTGGTTCATTTCATTTGCCTTAGATTGTGTGCTTGAAGGAACAGGAAGAGGCTGCCAAATGTAGCTTGAAGAAGAGACATTGTATAACATGAAGACAAGGGACTCAAAGAGTCCTGAAATGAAATCTGTGGAAAAATACTGAAATGACAAACACATGTGTCTTCCTAGACCCCCGGTGGTTTGTGGACTGATCTGGCTGCGTCCTGTTTCGGTTCTGAGCTTTGGCCCCTGTGGGGACGTGGTCATGGAGGGTGGGGTTATCCTTCCCTACTGCTTTCCGGTGGGCATTGCTGCCCAGGTATGCGGCTGGATGTTCTGGCGTGGTCGTTGACCCACTCTCTCAGGAGTGGTGGTCTGGGGCGGCTTGGCCTTCTTCTGCGTGGGGGAGTGGTGGGGGCCTTGGGACTCTGCCAAGTGCTGGGCAATTCTTGGTTGCTAGGGTGAAGAGCCTCTAGTTGGCTGCCTCTCGCCCTTTGGCAATGGGCACCCCAGCTGGGGTCTACCTCCTGCTCGGATAGACGCGCAGTTGTCGTCAAAATGTGCAGCCTCAGGTCTTCGGTACTCTTGGGGGCTGCGGATGGCCTGATCTCCTGAATCTATCTCTATCTTCCTTTGGCTCCTGGGGGCTGTCATTGTGGCTTCCCACCCTTATTATCAAATACACTTCATGACAAAGTCACATACATAGACACTTAGTTTCGCTCTCCCACACACACACACACACACACACACACACAAGACTGTTGATTTATGTATCTGTGCATTTTCAAATTTTTGTGTACAGTTGCTGTATGTTTTGCTTTTACTTGCAACAGTTGGCAATACGTCATGCTTTTCTTTTTGTAATTTATCATTTTATTATATTTTCTCCCCCTTCCTTTGTTTTTTTCCCCTGCCTGTTAGCTTAGACATTGTCACACAATACATTTATAAACACATGAACAAGAGGAGCCTATACAGAATTTATAGAGCACATCTTAGAAATCAAAATGTGTTTGGCACAACAGTTTTTTCAAAATCCTAGTAACTACCATAACTACGATTTAAGCTGGATGTTTATGGAAACTTAATCAATGACAGACTTGTTAAACACACTGCTGAAAGCTAGCAGGTTGAGGAGGATCAGTTGGGAAGTCTCCCAACATAATTCACAAAGGAATGCATGCCACTTCTTTTTGAAGCCCGTGAGCACAAAGAAACAAATTCTGTTAAATGAGCAGAATTTCTGAGTTAATTATTCATGAAAGGGGTCTGATCAATATCTAATTACAGTCATAGACAAACACAATCAAAAACAATCTGACATAATAATAGATGAAACAGTTGTTTCTATCAGTATCGTCCCTTGTTTTTATTAAACAAACTGGATAACTATTCACAATCCAGGCTGGAAAACTGGAAAACACCAATTTTTCCAGTTATAACAGTGACCATAAGCACATAACAGTAAGGAAGTGCATGACTATGAATGATATATTGATTAACATCCTTTTGTCTTTCCACTCCAGCTGAGACAGATAAAATTTCTAGCACATGGAAACTATATGTCATTATTGTTTCTCCTCTTTTAAATTTTACATTGGGTCAGTGTCAAATGTGGCAAAAAGGAGACATATGCTGTTACTTTTTTCAACAAGTCAGGGATTTTAAATATATAGCATTTTTTAAATATCTTATTTAATTATATATATTATATTTTATATATATTATATTATCACTAAATCATGGCATTTCAATTTATTTTCATTTAACTTAAATGCATTGGTTAGGATTTCAGATATACTTTTACCTTCTTAAGATATTTGTTATACATATGTTGTGTTTAATTTCGTTTTTTTGTCTGCTACAATCTCGAGAAATTGATATTAATGTTAAAAGTTTGTTAAAGAAATATGTTTTGGAAAAAAAGGTTTAATCTTTAATCATTTTATTTGGCTCTCTCATCTACTTATTACATTAGAAGAGCTAAAAAAAAAATCCAAAAAAAAAAATCAATCTGCCTATATGTACTTCAGATTCTTTCAAATTAGCATATTTTGTCTTCCCTAAACTTACAGGATTTATCTGTCAAGATTTCTTTTTATTGGACACAAATGCAGGATCTTAAATATGACGTTTTCAAATATTGTTTCTTTTTTTACAAACACTAAACCCTTAACCTATAGCTAATCTCAGAGAGTATCTAAATTAGAAATACATGTATATATATATATATATATACACACATATATACATATGTATATCAATGTATTTCTTCTACATAAAATCAAAAGTATTCTACTTTCATGTAGAAATAATTTTCTTACAGTTTTTTCTTAGGGGCTAATAAGCTACACTGGAAGCAATGACCAGAAACCAAAGATGGTGACAGAAAGCAAAGAAAGCGAATGATATTTCATGACTTAAAGCAACTATGGATGAAATAACCTTGGATGCCACGAAGTGGACAAGACCAGAAATAAACTTTTCTGGTTGTCCATTCTTCTCACAGAAAAAAGGGCACCAGAAGTTGAATACAGCAAGTGTGAGAAAACAGAAAACACCTTCTTATTTCAAGCAAATGTCTGAGCTGCTGGAGAGAGTTTAAAAGGGGAAGAAAAATTGACAACATATTTAAACAGATTGTGAAAACAATCCCATCTGTCGCCTTTGGCTCAGCACCACTTGCCAGATGGAGCACTTATCATTAAGAATGTTAACTGCAAGATTGCTGCCAATTGGCTCCTTCATAGTTCCTTTTCTCCTGTAAGTGAAGCACCAAATAAAAGGCCTGACATTATTTAATAATTTCTGTATTAAAGTAGTGCCAGTTAAAGTAATCTATAAACCCAGGGAGAACAGAGTGTAGTTTAGTAGCTGGATCAGCTGAAAAATGTTCAGCCACACAGCATAGCTACTCTCAGACTCTGCTCAGGTGAGGAAATTAAAAATGTGGGCAGTTCATACGTCCCAGGCAAAATCAATCTTTAATTAAGTACATCAGTGCATCTTTAAGAAGCATGAATTATTGCACAGGATTAGAAAAATTAACAGAGCAAAAGAAGACACGCTAATTTACTTGTACGCTAATTTAAATTTGCCACCTTTTTTAATTTGTCCACCTTTTTACATAACTCAGGTAAAATTTAGGTGAAGGCATCATTACACCAGCTTCAGTGTTCTATTTCTAACTTAAAGAACAACTGACTGTTCTTTAAGTTATACTTTGTACTTAATATACACTGATTGGTTTGTAATTAGGCCATCCATCCATCCATTTTCTTCTGCTTATCCGGGGCCGGGTCGCGGGGCAGCAGCCCAAGCAGAGAAGCCCAGACCTCCCTCTCCCCAGACACCTCCAGCTTGTCAGGGGGAACACCAAGGCATTCTCAGGCCAGCCGAGAGATATAATCTCTCCAGCGTGTCCTGGGTCTGCCCCGTGGCCTCCTCCTGGTGGGACATGCTCGGAAAACCTCGCCCAGGAGGCATCCTTGTCAGATGCCCAAACCACCTCAACTGGCTCCTTTCGATGTGGAGGAGCAGCGGTTCTACTCTGAGCCCCTCCTGAATGGCTGAACTTCTCACCCTATCTGTAAGGGAGAGGCCATCCACCCTTTGGAGGAAGCCCATTTCTGCCGCTTTGTAGCGAGGTGGAGGGGTTTGTGTGTCCCAGGGATCCCAGGGGCTATGTTGTCTTGGGGCTTTTGCCCCTTGGTAGGGTCCTCCCATAGCAAATTGGTCCTGGGTGAGGGACCAGACAAAGAGCGATTCAGAAGACCCCTATGACAAGACCTTCGAGGGAACAGTTCACCCTGCCTGGGATAGGGTTACCGGGGCCCCGCCCTGGAGCCAGGCCAGGGGAGGGTGCCCGAGGGCGAGCGTCTGGTGGCCGAGCCTTAGTCCATGAGGCCCGACCGGGCACAGCCCAAAAAAGGGACATGGGCAACATCCTCCTGCAGGCCCACCACCCGCAGGAGGCACCATAGGGGTCGGGTGCAATGTGAGCCGGGCGGCTCCTGGCCGCTGCTGCTGGCAATTGTAATTAGCCTTTCCAGCAAATTAATGTATTCTCACAAATCTAAAGTTTCTCCATTAAAAATACAGGAGCAGATCTTGGCTTGTGAAGCTGCCATGTTGCTCCAACAGTGACACCTAATAATTGTATCTGTTTGGCTAGAGACTAGCAACAAACGTAGTATACCAAAGGCAAAGGATAAGAGAACTCATAGGTGTTCACAAGGCAAATTTTAATTTGTGTCTGCACGTTCAGACTCATGATATGAAGGATCATATCTACATTTTATCACCAAGGAAGGGGTCCCCTTACCCGGTGTCACAGATTAACTAGTGTTGGTGAAGCTGATTTGTCGTGGAATTGCTTTTCAAGAGCCACTACCAAAAAAGCACGAATGTGGTGAATACTTTACAAATGCAACCATCCTTTTCCCTACTCAACGGCATACAAAGATCCTGCGTGATGAACCGAATATTTCAAATTTTGATTCACCAGTCCATAAAACCTTCTTCCAGTCTTCCAATGGCAGTGTTTCACGGCCCAGGCAAGCCTCTTTGTCATAATCTGACGTCTTAGCAATGGCTTTCTTGCTGCAACTCGTCCTGTAAAACCTGAAGCTGGAAGTCTTCTCTTAACAGTTGAAACTGAGTCTTGCTTACTACGGACCAATATTAAGCTGTGCTTTCATTCAGGCATGCAGGCTATGCAACTCTTCCTTGGATATTTTTACCCCAGTGTACGTCTCATTGTTGAATCAAGAACACTAACCTTAACTGAGACAAGTGAAGCCTGGAGATATTGTTCTGGATTCTGGGTTGTGACCAGTGTTGGGCAAGTTACTTTGAAAAAGTAATTCAATTATAGTTACTAGTTACTTCTTCAAAAAAGTAACTGAGTTAGTAACTGAGTTACAGTATTCTAAAAGTAATTAATTACTTGAAAAGTAACTATTGCATTACTTTAAAAAAAACGTGTAACCCTCTGGGGTCCAGGGTATAATTGGCCATTTTTTACTACTTTTGATTTTCTCTCCACATTTTACCTTTAAAAGCTATTTACTTTGCCTTGTTTGGTATCATTCTTTTTAGCACAACCTCACGTGCCTGAATTAACAGTTATGTTTTCATTTTGACATACTGTATTAACACAATTGATCTAAAATCAGACAAAAAACATAAAATCAGAGTAGAAAAAGTTATATTTTTACTGTAACAACCATAAACATGTTTAATGAATCATATTTCATAACTTCAAATGCAAATATTAATTGTCAATTTTAAAATCCTATGCACAAGTTTTGCAAACAACAAAGTTATTTGCATCCATTTACCTTTTACCCTTTTTTAAAATAACCATTTCAAACTATTTACAGAACAATCAGCTGTTCTTCAATAAGATGCCACACAAATTATTTGTGCCACTCCAAAAAAATAATTTCTGTCCACTATAAAGGAGAACATCACAGCCTGATACCTGCAGGTCTGACAGCAGCAGGTGTATCACTGCTGTTTCTACCTGGAGACAGCAGTCGCCTCATTGTTCTGACACACAACACAAAACTATCCACAACACTACACACTAACTACACAAGACAACACATTAACTACACACTCCAAACACGCTAAACGTCACAAATCTCTCACATCTCAAAACTCTCTCTCTCTCTCTTTCTGCTCTCTCTCTCTCTCTCTTTCTCTCCCCGTCACTCCTAAAACTTCCCGTTTTTTTTTTTTTGCCCATAAGCAGAGAGTGCTTGCTAGCGCTAACGTGGCGAAACTATTGAGGAAAAAACGCCGCGTATATATTGTTTATCATGACTCTGGTTTTACGTGGCCTATCAACACAATTTAAAAACTGGTATATATCACCTTGTTGCTTTGTCTTTAAGTGGTCATGTGATCGGCTTACCACGACTACTTTATTCTTCTGCTTCAGTCAAACAGCAGCACTCATGCGATTGTTTTGCCCCCTGAGCTCCAGGTGTTGTGCTAGACAGTGATCGTGATTGCCGTCCGCGGGAGCGCGCAGCTGCTTAAAGCTGTAGCGTCCAGATTACTTACAGCTACTTCCGTGCAACTGATATAAGATGCGGTAAGCTGAACACAGCTTCAACCGTCTGTTTGTTGAAAAATAGTAACGGACCGCGTTTCCTTGTTAGTAACTGTAACGCCGTTGTAACGATAGGAATAGTAATTAGTTAGATTACTCGTTACTGAAAAAAGTAACGCCGTTATTCCCATCACTGGTTGTGACCTCCTGGATAAGTTGTCAATGTGTTATTAGAATCATTTTGATAGAACGTTTGAAAGCTCGCCACAGTTTTCTCCATTTTTGTGGATAATTGCTCTTACCTTGGTTTCCCTGGAGTCCCAAAGCCTTAGAAAGGGCTCTGTAACCACTTCCAAAATTGCAAATGTCAATGATTTTGTTTCTCAGCTGTTCTTGAGCTTGTTTCATTTTATCAGACAGGTTACACTTGAATGACTTCTTAGTTCAAGAGATTTGACAGCAATCAGGGTAGGGTGTGGATGGTGAAACTGATCTTCATTGTGATTAATCATAGTTAATTCATTTTACTAAAGTCACTCGTTGGTAAAATACCCCATGTTACAATCCTGTTGACAACAACCAGCTTCGTAGAGGCCACAAAGGTGACATTTAGGTCTTCAGGTCATGGCAAAATTCACTTTTTTTTTCTCCTTTCATTGTTTATATTGTTTTGTTTGGAAAGGAGACTGTGTCAAAGTCACATGCACTCTACTGGAAGCTGGGCACAGTTGGAATCCTGCAATCTAAAGTGCCTTTATAAAATGCCTTAAGTGCCTTTATTTATAGGTACAGCTACTTTTTCTGTCCCCCAGTTTTCACTTTCAGTTTTTTATATGTTTCAATGATGAAAGCTTCTGCTTTAAAAAAAAAAGTTTCTTATTATTACATAATAGTTCACAAGTAGTGCTGGATTGAGTTTTAGGATCTTCTAAACTAAAATAAACAGGACGAAATAAGGTGGAATTTATTTTGGGTAAGTCCTATATTATTCCCATGTATAGGCAGTTTGTAATTGTGAATTGCTCTTGCATGAAGCGCAGTGTGAGGTTTGTATCTTCAGCAGACAGTAATCAAACATATGTAGCTATGCAGCATTAAAAAAAAATGGGGCTCATTGGCTGACTTTAAAAGGTTTTCCTCCAGTACACATTACTAACTACAAGCTGCAAGACTTGTAGTTAGGTGTCATTTAGCGGTGTTAAGCCTATTGCCAAAGGAAAATGTCTGTGTATACAAACACAGACACACACACACACTTGAGCCATTAAGGCCAGCAGGAAGTCGATTTGCCAGTCCTGATAAATTGAAACATGGCTTTAGAGAAGTGCCAGTGCTCTCTGCCTTCATAAAAGCATTAAAAATGCAAAGCAGGGGGCTTTCAGCAGCTGCCATTGCTCACCTTGAATTTGAAGATAAATACTGCACTGAAATGCCTAAGTGGCTGGGGCTACAAGGAAAATTAGAAAGCAGCTTAATCCTCAAGATCTCCAGCAGGGTTCTTGGCACATGTCTGGGGCCAAACTGCCACTGTGTTCAAACATACTCCCATTTCATAGATAGAGTGGTGAGAAGAGCCTGAAGTCTCTGTTACCGACTCGCCTATAAGCACCCAATGGAAAATTTTCTTGAATTCCAAGTGAGAAGCTCTCGATCACATATTGACTAGAGAAAAAAACAATTACTAACAATTTGAGAAGCGGTGAAGGAAGCCATGACATCAGGGATGTCGCTCTTTTGACCTGAACTAAGAGCAGAGTTAAACTGGAAAAATACAAGAAACTGTGCATCATCGGAGTAACTGAGAAATGCACTGGAGAAATAGACAGGGACATGAACGAAGTGTCTTACCTTGAAGGACGCTCCTGATGTAATAGTATTAGAATTTATGGTATTCCAGAGGGTGCAGAGGGCACCTCCACTGTTGCTTTTATAAAAAATCTGATGAAGTTGGAACTGGCTGGAAAACACTAGGCTGAACCCAAGAGTCTGACCTGGGAATAGAGTGAGCACACTGGGCCCCTTGCTCCAAAGGTGATACACCGGAATCTGATTAGGCCAAATCTCAGGGGTCAAAACTTTGCATTTGCATCTTTTCCATTCTCTAATTTGACTATGCTCCCTAACTTTTATTTGGATTCCCATACTGTCACTCTGATTTTGTTTCAACATTATAGTAGAATGACATTTTAGGAATAGCCATATTCTTCTCTTCTTGTTTCAACCATAAATACTGATGCTTCTGGATCAGCCTCCAAGCTTTGTTTTTTGTTTTCTTCTCCTTTGTCACTTAAAATTGGGAACTCCATTTGTTGGCTGACAGGCTTTGGATTGTGTTATTTGTGTTTATTTTGAGGTCTGTGATGATAAATGCACAGTTTCTTCTTAAAAAGAAGATAGCTATCAAAAAAATTAAAAAAATGGCTTTCACACACTTTCACATCTTCTAGAAGCAGGACAAAGAGAGGAGTGGCTATACTGATTTCAAATTTAACATGATTTTAATTACAGTCTGAAATCAGGGACCAAGAATGCAGATATGTTCTGGTACTGGAGAAAACTATTAATAATGAAGTAACCCTAATGAGAAAGCTAATGAGAAATGTGCCTCACCAGAATCGAGGGCTGAAAGAAATTAGGTTATTTCTTGATTGAACACCAATACGTCTCCTGATGTAGACGGGCTCCCACCAAAATGGTACAAATCTATGAGGGAACATTTACTCCCAATAAAACTGTTTAAACTATATTCTGCTAGATGGTATTGTCATCCCCAACCCCATCCTGGAAGGTAGCTTTTATATCAGTTATAGCCATAGAATGGAAGAACAGACTTGAATGTAAATTGTATGTAAATTGTATAGAATCATCAGAGTCATGAACACAGATTATAAATTATATGCCTCCATTTTGGCAAAAAGAATGACTAGTATAATGCCTTCTGTAACATATGAGGATCAAGATGATTTTGTTTAAAAAAAACAAAAAAAACCAGACAAGCCCATGGCGATAGAAGAAGAATACTACGTATTCCTGATCAAATTCACAAAGCAAAAACAAATTCTTTAATACTTTGCTAAGAAACCTTTTGATTCAGTCAGTTGGAATTTTCTTTTTTTAGTAATAAGTAGATTTGGTTTAGTGAGTAATTCATAAAATGTTTCAATCGTTGTACTTTCCTCCCACTGCAAGAACAAACTTAACAGTAACCTATTTAGTTATTTTACTTTACAACAGGGATGTAGGAAAGGTTGTCCACTCAGCCCATATGTTTTTAATTAATTCCTTAAACCACTAGCACAAGGAATGCACCAGGAAGGAAGACTAAAGAGTATTCTTAAAGGAGGAAAGGATTACAAACTCTGTTTATATGCAGATGATGTACTGTTCACACTAGCTAACCTGTACTCAAGACGACTTTATAGACTAGAATATAAGCCTCTCACAATTTATTTGGAAAAAAAAAGGGTTAAATTCTGAGGGGATGGGGGGAAGGTGGGGAAGGGGGCATTGCCTTTATTAAGAGATTATAAACCACTTGTATGTTGGTGCAATCCAAATAGCTGAGTGGAAGAACATCGATCTTGACTATTACAATCAATGCTTAGTTGTGTTGATAAAGAAATGAAGGCATCCAGTCAATGGGTAAATCTCTCCCTCAAAATATGCAGAGACTTAGTGAAAAATCTTAAACTACAGGATGAGGTAAAAGTGCTCAAGTGGCCAGCATATGACCCTTACTTTGTACCAGCAGTACAAGATGGTAGGCTTGATTTTAGCACCCAGTGTCAAACATGTGGACTGAGAAAATTGGATTTTTATAGATATTTACAAATTCAAGATTAAGGATCAAAAATCTTAAGATAACTGCTAGCTGACTGTTGGTTGAAAGCGGCAATTTTGAGTGACTGTATCTGTACCTAGAACGATGGGGGAACAATGGGAAAAATAACTACACTTTGCAATATCTGAGGATGTTTGGAAACTACAGTCATCATCTACAAATTACTAGACTTGGAGACACTTTTGTTGTAAAAACATAACCTGCTTCTTTATAATGCCTAAACAGAACTCTAAACTGACTAGCAATCACCAGGTTTGCTGGTGCAAGAGTGAACTAGCTCTGGTAGATCATGGTCACATATTCTGGTCTTGTGCCTCTATTCAGACTTCTTGAAATAAAGGATCAGTGATTATTTCCAATGTCTTCAGTATAATCTCCCTAATAACCTTATAAATCTGCATTTAGGACTTACTCCAGAACTTTTAACTGTACAGATAAATACCTTGTGAAAGTTATGTTACCAGCCAGCAAAAAAACAAATCCTCAAAACTGGCATTTTATTTATTGATATAATGAAAAATGTATATATATTAAAGCAGATGACATATGCTATAAAACTCCAAAAGGACTTAGAAAGTAGGGCTGTGCGATATGACGAAGTATATCGGATGACAAAATTAAAACAACTAATGTTTCATATTATACGCTATTGTTTGTTTCGTTGCAGCACAAAATACACTGTTTACGGAAATAATTTTTCATCATTTGGATGGTCACCATGTGGATGCAGGCACAGAGAATACCAGCATGGCCAGTGAAGATGAGGCAGAACCAGGTAGTTCCAAACAGAAGGACCAATCAAAATATGAGTGGATACCTCTGTAGCACGGACATGGTTTGGTTCTGAAAAGTCTGACACGGACCAGATAAAACTGTACTATGCAAATTATGCCGCAAACCGTTCCCCACCTCAGACTCAAACACAGCAAACCTCTTCTACCACCTACGAAGGAATCACGTGGAAAAGTATGGAGAGAGTTTACGGATGAGAAGAGCCGTCAGGTGCTCCAAATAAACCTTAGACTCAAACCTTAGAACAGGCTTTTCCCCACAGCATAAATACTCACAAAGAAAATGGCAGCCATTATAACCTATATCTAAAAATTATATAGTTTAATGCATCGGTCAAAACAATCATCTTATGGTACATGACGCCCAGCTGAAAACACTTCACAGAAGTCGAGTTGCCTGAGATTCACAGAATTTACAGAAAATGCACTATTTTGTGATATAAATGGTTATCGGGATGAGAAATGTCTTATATTGGGATATGAGAGTTTGGTCATATGGCACAGCTCTATTAGGAAGGAAAACGTGGGAGAAATTATATAGTTATATATAGTTTTAGTTAGCCTGCAAAACCTTGACGGTCATACAATTTTTTTAATTCTTTTTTTTTGCAGACAGGGAATACTGTATATGATTTTGTTGATTTTATCCCACGATCTCGTTTCTTCCTTTTCTGTGCATCTTACCTGTTGTTTGACTGTTTAATTTGGAAAATAGAAGTTAAAAAAAAAAACTATCACCATTTGGGCAAAAATATGTTTGCCTTAGAGGTCTGGATACAAAACACTAAAAAGAAAAAAATTGTACATATACATATATATATATATATATACGCATATATACACACTGATAATAACTTTGTGCCAAATGTAGTCATATCTAATCTGATATTTGTATCTGATTAGAAATGTACAGACTAGTGTCCAGCTTTAATCACAAGGGGCTTAACTTTTTACTTTAGCATCAACACCATCTGGAACCAGAAAGATGAAACCTTTAAAAAAAACAATAGACCAAGCGATGGGTTGCAGAAAGTCAATAAAAATGTAATCTTTTAGCTAAAAAAAAACAATAAATGAACTGAGCAACATAGTCAAAAGCGTTTGACATTCTGTTTCTTTGGATTACTCACTGTACTTCTGAGCCGACATGCTGCTAAATTCCTATTTATGACCACAAAATCTATACACATAAGCAATGTTATCTTTGTTAAAGATCAGAACTACTGAGACTGAGGATTTTAATGAGTAACAGCACAGACCTACTGCTTTTAAAACATGTCTCTATGAAGCCCATCTGTTCAGTCTGTTCAAACTGGGTTTGTACCTTCCTACTCTTGTTTCTCATCAAATACAGTGAATCAAAAAGGAAAACAACTTTTTGACTCAAGCTCATTTTCTTCTCTTTTATTATTTTGAGTTACACCAGGAGAACGCCTGTGTGTTTTTTGTATGCAGTAACGATGTGTATATAGCGCTTGGGGAAAAGCATGAGGTCACTGTGTGCAACGTACTGATAACCTTAGAAGAAGAGGGAACTAATGGGAACTCAAGTTAATTATTTGTAATCAATATGAATGTGTCAGTTAGCCAGTGACAACATGAAATACACTCTAATTAGAGTGGAGGAACAATAGAGCATGCAAACTTTTCGCACATTTTAGCTAATATGAGCTGGTTCCAGTGTGTTAGTACACACCGTGCCTCTTACTTGATGTTTCTTGGGCTCTGGTGACATCTCCTGTGGGATGAATTTGATCGGTCCTTTGATCTGCCTCCTGGACCTCTTGGTGCCATCTGGTAACGTCTCCATGGCAATATCAGCTTCGTCACTGCTGGCTTGGTCACACTCAGAGCATTGCCTGAGGAAAATAGAGACATTTTGACTCATTCAATTGAACTGATTTTGTTTTTTTTTTTGTTGTTGTTGTTTTTTTTTTTAAATCATACACCTAAATCTTCAGTCTTTAATGTAAAGATTAGTTGATTGTGTTTAAAAACAGACAAACCATCTGCTTTGCCACAGTTTTTGTTTTTTAAAGAACATTCTGATGCTGAATCCTCAGTCTTTATGCTAAGCTAGGCTCACTACATCTCGATTCCTTTACTGTTGTGATCCCTCCAAATTCCTGCAGTTCCATAGCAATTTACAATGTCACTGACAAAAGTCACACTTTATTTATAACTAAACATTTAAATGAATTCTACACATGTGCTATAGCCATATGACTAAAAACGGAAATAATCATACTCAAAATTATGTCAAGTATATTAAAATGGGTGTCAACGGGACAAATAAACGCCTTCATGTCTCTCTCTTTTTTTTTTTTTTTTTTTTTTTTTAAATACGGGACTACAAAATTTCACTGTGGCGGAGGTCTGGTCTGCAGCTTCAAGGAGGGGTGGTGCAGGGGGCTCAGGGGGCAGTGCCAAGCTGAGACACAAAGTTAGAAGAAATCAGGTAAATCAATAATCCCTTTCCAGAAAACGGTGCGTCTGCTGGGACCATCTATCACAGTGGTGCAGTAACCCAGGAAGCATGTCAGATCCACAGTTCATACAGCCAGCCCAGCTGTTGGATCAGATGGTGACAGAGCTCACAGCCATGCACAAAGAGCAGGTAGTGGTGCATAACGTGCAGCTTGAAAAGCTGTAGACCGAGCACTGGACGCGTCATGGATGGGCTGGTCACTCGGACTGGGTTTTTCATGCTGCCAGCCCCCAAGCTCATCGGTCATGTAACATCTTATGTGGGTAGATTATGATACCCAGGCTTTCCTGAAAATGTTCCAGGTCACAGCAGAGGCGTGCCAGTGGTTTGGACCAGAATGGTCGCTGCAGGGGAGGGGCTCTGAAAGCGTCCATGAGCTGCCACCAGCCTCACAGGGGAACTTTCCAAAGACCCACCGGGCCCAATGTCCGAGTGCCAAGGGAGGGTGCCCTCAGCACCTCAGACCGAGGGAGGGTGCCTATCCCGGGTCCACCAGTCATTATAACTCCATGGTGGAGCATATGGGATATGATAAAACTGAATAGTTTTATCATATCCCCAAGAATAACGACATGATTTTATTGGCCTGGCATCCAGGCGGATGGGTCAACTGGTGAACCAGCCATTCCAAAATCACCTTTGCACCCACTACCACTAATGCAAGTCCCATTTGAGTAGCATGGATCTCATCCAGCCATTTCACGAGCGCATGGGGATATCGCTTTGTATTAGTTCTGGTGTATTATGGATCCCAAAGCAGTGCAGGTGCGCACAATTTCTGCAGTGTGGCTGCCATGCTGAAGTTAAAAGAAAGTCTTTAAATAGATTTCCACTTGCCTGAAAATGCTGTGTGTACTGGGTACGTCTATCAGATTCATAAAGTATATTTAAAAACAAAGTAAAAGAAATGGATATAAAAAACAGTTCTATAATCCATAAAAGTAAATACTGCTCATAGAATGAGCTGCCTTGGTGGAGGTTGGCGCTCTGAGTGTTTCTTGTTTCTGTGGCTTTTGTGTATCCACAACTGTGTAATTAACTATGACTCTGCATCCACACGCTTGCATCGTTCAAATTGTTTCTCGTTTTCAACCAATATAAGAGTTTCATGTTCATTATATTCACAGTTTAAATGAATTCATGCAGTCACAGGCAGACTGCATTAAACAAACAATCATTTTGTGCATTGTAGCACCAGCTCTCTTCATTTCTTTCATTTAGAAAAGCAGAAAAAAAATTCCTGGTTTTTCAAACAGAGGAGAAAGTAGCTGGCTAACTAAGAGTGTATTCTTGGAACTATTACATGTGGCAAAACAGATATATTAAATCTCCTCCCTAGATAAAGAAATGTAGCAGCTAAGCGAAGAGACTGACATTTCCATAATCTTTGCATCCATCATTTAACAGTATTGCTGCTATCAATGGGCCTCAAATGCCACAACTACTAAGAATAAAAAGCATTCTGTTTATGTTCAAATAACATGTGTGTTTAATGATGCAGTATAACTTAACATAGATAGAAGATGTCTCACTGTAGAGAAAACTGTAATTGGTGGTGTTTAGTGTTTATTCATTTATAGTCAATAAGAAGAAAACAATGGAAATGGAATTCATTTTGCATATCTTGTTATGCAACTCTACACTCACTGGGTGCTATTGTGGTTTAGAGGGTAGGAAAGCTCATCTACCAATGTGAGAGTCTCTGATATGCTGAGACATTATCAGCTCAAAACACTTCATGACTATAGATGGGAGGGCTATAGGTCTGGAGTCATTGAGGTTGTCTATTTCAGTTTTTTTGGCGATGGGAATGATGGTGGAGGCCTTCCGACGGGGTGGAAAAAGAGACATGAGTCAGGGAGAGGCTGAACGGCCTGGTGAGGTTCCCTGCCAGTTGGGTCAGCACAGGCTTTGACCACAGTCCATGGGATGCCGCGGTTAAGGGGTTCACCGCTCTCAGTCTCCTCCTGACCTCATGTTCTCGGAGGGGGCTCTCAAACCCAAGCAAAGAAGGTGTTGAGCTCCTCTGATAGTGTGAGGCTACTGTCGGGAGCTGGGGGACTCTGGCCTTTGTAGTTGGTGAGGGCTTGGATGTCTCTCCACACCTGGCAGAGGTTCTTGTCTATGAGGTTGTTCTTTATCCTCCTCCTGAAGACCTCCTTGGGCTGTTTGATGCCCCTCCTCAGGTTGGATCTGGCAGTGCTGTACAGAGAACTGTCCCACAGCCTGAATGCTTATTTAAGAGTTTTGATCAGAGCCTGCACTTCACTTAGTCATTCATGTTTAGGTGAAACCTGGATGGATTTAGTCACGGTCAAATTCTCTACACAACACTCAATGTAGAAATGTAGAAAAGGACAGACTAAGTGAAGGTCTCCAGGTCCTGCTGGTAGAAGATGGACCAGTCTTTCAGATCAGAAAAGTCCTGAAACTGGAGGAAAGCATCATCTGGCCATGGTTTATGGACCCAAGTGCTTGGAGAGATTTGTTTTCTGGGCAGGGTGTAGGATGAGAAGCAGAGAGAGGTGATCAGATTGTCGTAGGTGTGGTAAGGGTGTTTGCTTTGTAGGCCTACTTGATGTTACTGTACACATGGTTCAGTGTCCTGTCCGACCTGGTAGGACACTGAACGTGTTGGTGGAATTTTGGGAGTTCAGATTTCAAACATACCTAATGGTGGTGTTGCTCATGGTCATCTTTAGATTATATTAAGTGTAGTAGAATAATTTGCATTTAAACTGATGACGCTTAGACTAATACATTGAATTCCACCTGAGTACGAATTGTATACGGTCTAGCATAAAGACAATATACAGTTCCCTGTTAGTGTAGGAAATGGAAATCAGCCGAGACATCTCTGAAACATCTGCTTACATCTGGTTGAATTAATCTGTGTAAATGAAGAAAGAGCAGCAGGTCTGCTGCCTTTACAGTAAGAAAATCTGCTGAAGCTCATACTAAAAATTATTGCGAGTTGTGCTTCTTTGCTCCATACTGAGCCATTACAACCGATGTTAGAGTTCCCCACCTGCTGAATGTCACTTTAACCCCTGACTGTTCAGATGTGGAGACAAACTAACACTGTAGGCAATGTAGGCAACAGAAAATAGCTATTTTTTAAAATCCCTCTACTCATTGTTTTCTACATAATAGAACCAAGCTGAGTACATTATGAGTACATTAAAATTAGAATTTAGATTTGAATAAACGCGTAGTGAGGGTGTGCTGGGAACGTCTAGCAGAGGCCCCAGTCCGCGAGATCTTCAACGCACACCTCCGGCAGAGCTTCAACAACATTCCGAGGGAGACTGGGGACATTGAGTCCGAATGGACCATGTTCAGCGTCTCCATTGCCGGGCTGCTGCATTGAGCTGCGGCCGCAAGGTGGTTGGTGCCTGCCGTGGTGGTAATCCCGAACCAAATGGTGGACACCAGAGGTGAAGGGAGCCACCAGGCTGAAGAAGGAGTCCCATCGGGCTTGGTTAGCCTGTGGGACTCCAGAGGCAGCTGACAGGTATCGACAGGCCAAGCGGAATGCGGCTCGGGCAGTGGCTGAAGCAAAAACTTCGGGTGTGGGAGGAGTTCGGAGAGGCCATGGAAAAAGACTTTCGGACTGCCTCGAAGAGATTCTGGCAAACCGTCAGGCGTCTCAGGAGGGGAAAGCGGTGCTCTACCTGCACTGTGTATAGTGCTGGCGGTGCGCTGCTGGCGTCGACTGAGAAAATTGTCAGGCGGTGGAAGGAATACTGAGGACCTCCTTAATCCCACTGACACGTCTTCCGAGGAGGAAGCAGAGTCTGGGGATGAGGGAATGACCCGCCAATTTCTGGGGTCGAGGTCACTGAGGCAGTTAAACAACTCCTCGGTGGCAGAGCCCCTGGTGTTGATGAGGTCCGCCCCGAGTTCCTGAAGGCTCTGGACGTTGTAGGGCTGTCTTGGTTGACACGCCTCTTCAATGTTGCGTGGAGATCAGGGCAGACCGGGGTGGTGGTCCCCATCTTTAAGAAGGGAGACCGGAGGGTGTGTTCCAACTACAGGGGGATCACACTCCTCAGCCTCCCTGGGAAAGTCTATGCCAGGGTGCTGGAAAGGAGAGTTCGTCCGTTAGTCGAACCTCGGATACAGGAGGAACAATGCGGTTTTCGTCCTGGTCGCGGAACACTGGACCAGCTCTTTATCCTCTCGAGGATACTTGAGGGTGCATGGGAGTTTGCCCAACCAGTCTACATGTGTTTTGTGGACTTGGAGAAGGCATTCGACCGTGTCCCTCGGGTGTCCTGTGGGAGGTGTTGCGGGAGTATGGGGTGTCTGGCCCACTGCTACGGGCCATTCGATCCCTATACAACCGTTGTAAGAGTTTGGTTCGCATTGCCGGCAATAAGTCGGACTTCTTTCCGGTGGGTGATGGGCTCCGCCAGGGCTGCCCTTTATCACCGATTCTGTTCATAATTTTTATGGACAGGATTTCTAGGCGCAGCCAAGTGGCGGAGGGCTTTCACTTGGTGGCCTCAGAATCTCATCTCTGCTTTTTGCGGATGATGTGGTTCTGATGGCTTCATCGGTGGGGGGGCCTCCAGCTCGCACTGGAACGGTTCGCAGCCGAGTGTGAAGCAGCAGGAATGAGGATCAGCACCTCCAAATCTGAGGCCATGGTTCTCAGCCGGAAAAGGGTGGAGTGCCCACTCCGGGTCGGGGATGAGTTCCTGCCCCAAGTGGAGGAGTTCAAGTATCTCGGGGTCTTGTTCGCGAGTGATGGGAGAAGGGAGCCGGAGATCGACAGGCGGATTGGTGCTGCGGCTGCAGTGATGCGGACGCTGCACCGGTCCGTCGTGGTGAAGAGGGAGCTGAGTGTAAAAGCGAAGCTCTCAATTTACCGGTCGATCTCGTCCCGACCCTCACCTATGGCCACGAGCTGTGGGTAGTGACCGAAAGAACGAGATCACGGGTACAAGCGGCGAAATGAGCTTCCTCCGAAGGGTGGCTGGCCTCTCCCTTAGAGATAGGGTGAGAAGTTCGGCCATCCGGGAGGGGCTCAGAGTAGAGCCGCTGCTCCTCCACATCGAAAGGAGCCAGTTGAGGTGGTTCGGGCATCTGACAAGGATGCCCCTGGGCGCCTCCTGGGTGAGGTGTTCGGGCATGTCCCACGGGAGGAGGCCCAGGGCAGACCCAGGACGCTGGAGAGATTATATCTCTCGGCTGGCCTGGGAACACCTTGGTGTTCCCCCGGATGAGCTGGAGGAGGTGGCTGGGGAGAGGGAGGTCTGGGCTTCTCTGCTTAGGCTGCTGCCCCCGCGACCCGACTTCGGATAAAGCGGATGAGGATGGATGGATGGATGGATAAAATTTGTATTCTAATGTACTAGTATTAATTCAAAAATTAAATATGAAAATATGAATACTGCAGAAGATTAAGTTGCTTTTGCATAAAAATAGAATAGGTAGAATTGTCCTTCAAGGAGCTACTTTTTACTTTTTTACTTTGAGTACATTTCAGAGCATTTACATTTTCACTTTCAATTGAGTAAACAAGTTGAGTATTTTCTAACACAGGTTTTTGTACTTTTGCTTAAGAGTCTCAGTAAATTTGCCACTTCTGGTTATTATAAATCTCTGGCTCTCTTCTACAGCGTGTCTTTGTCCTGTCTTCTTCCCCTCACCCCCAACCAGTCGCTGCAGATGGCCGCCCCTTCCTGAGCCTGGTTCTGCTTGAGGTTTCTTCCTGTTAAAAGGGAGTTTTTCCTTCCCACTGTGGCCAAACCGCTTGCTCATAGGGGGTCATATGATTGGGGTTCTGTTTTCTCTGAATTATTGTAGGATCTTTACTCTTCTTTTCAATATAAAGCACCTTGAGGCAACTGTTGTTGTGTGCTATATAAATAAAATTGAATGAACTGAATTGCACTTACGGAAATGAGAAATGGGGTTGATGTGTGACTTTCACTAATGACTGTTTTGTGTCAGTGTTATCTCATATGACTCACAACAACGGATGCTGTCAGCTGCTCAAATTGGATCACTTTTCATGGTGTTCAGGGGAGAGCCTCAGGGTCCACTTAAACCCAACTTACCAATAGCTGTTCTTGGTCTTCTTGGGCATTCGTGTTAGTGGTGGCTCCAGGCAGCCCAGGTGGTAGTAGAGCTTGCATGTGTCACACAGTACAAGAAGATGTTGGTCCTGGTTTTTTTTACAAATTCCGCAGCTGCAGAAATACATCAGGTGTCAATGAGTATGAGAAATAATGAGCATGAGAAAAGGTTGTTGTTTTTTGTTTTGTTTTTGTTTTTTAACGAAATTTCTATAACTGTATAATGAATTCCAACAGGAAAGAGGGAATAAAGTGCATCACTTTCTATACTACTGTAATCTTGAGCCATCTCTCATTTCTTGTCATTATGGTAGGAAACACTGATAATGGTACACTAATATAATGAATTAAATGTAAATATACACAAAAATACAGTATATGAGGCAAAACACTGTAAAATTCTAATGAGCTTAAAAGTCAATATTGCCCAAACTTTCTTGCAATCCATTTAAGTAGTCTTCAGGAATAGTTTCAGGAACACCACTGGCTGAAATAGATTCCCAAACCATCAAAGAGCCTCCGTGTTTTACAGATGACACTCACTGGTGTATCGCTCTTTTGATCTCCTCTGTACATACTGAAAACAATTTGATTTATCACTCCGTAACACCAGTTGCCACTGATTTTCAGTCCAGTTATGCTATTTAAGTATAACCTCATTTCCCCATTTACCTTCCTCAAGAATGGCTTCTTGACAGACACCCATCCAGTGAGACCTTTTCTTATTAGGCTTCAGTAAACAGCCGATGGATCAGTTGAAGGGCCAGATGCTTCTCTTGGGTCCTATGTCAGGTTTTTGTTTCCTATTTCTTAAAGACTTCCACAGACATTTTTTATCAGCTACAGGTAGCTTTTAGACCCATCACTTCCACCTGCACTACTCCAATATCCTCAAATATTCTAAGGGCACACTTCATCCACACTGAGATATCCAATCTTGTCAGCTCAAGCTCTTTGGGAATCACTGTGGTGGTGCAAAAGTTTTATATTATACAAGTCTGTCAAACTGTTATTTTTGGTATTTTATAGAAATGTGATTAAGGAAATGAGAACACATTGTGTTATTGCAATAGGCGGCTAGTAACAGAGTGCCTAAAGATATTATTTAAAATAGATTCAGACATATGTAGACAACACTGGTTCATCCCTCAAGTTAGATGCTGTTTTTATTGTTTCAATGATTAATAGCTCAGTGTACAAGCACATAAAAGACAGTTTGGAGAACTACTGCTCAAGAGCACTTAAAAAAAATGTAATAAAGAAATGATTGGTTACTCAAGACAGTACTATATGTCTGAAACTTTTTCCCCTCCCATTATTTTGCCTCTTTACAAAACCAAAGGGGTGAATTTAGGTTTAAAACAGAATGATGTCCTTCTTCACTTGCATTAACAACTCTTTGGACCTGATACTGCGTTTTTCAATGAACAGCTACTAAATGAACAACTTAGACTTGGAAGCGGCTTCAGATGTCTTTCTTGCATAATCAGTCAGGGAATAATGAGGGAACAGATCTCATCTGACCATGAAATTGCTTGTCAGACAACTGTTGCTTTTTTAGCCTCTGAAATTATGAACTGTGTATAAAAATACTGGCGGCCGCCAGTTTTACCCCTCAGTCTCCTAGCAGTTGTACCTATGGTATAAGTTTGAAAATTCTAGTAACTTCCTTCTGGAGTTATCACAATCACAATATTTTCAGAAAACCTGACCCTTTCATCTTAATCATAAAGTCGAGGTCGTTTAAATTCAAACTCATACAAAATCTTTAGCTGTTGTTATTAATTTTAAAATTATAGATTGCGAATGTGATAACTCAGGAATGAGGCAAACTTGGGTGTCCACACTGCCCGCCTGCCCACCTACCTGGCAAGGTAACAACAGTACTTCATTAGCTTTTGATGGCTAAGGAGTAAAAATGGCTCCAATTCCAAACCAATTAATGCAATGCTTTTGTTAACTCATTGAGTTAAAGCTTTAAGTCTGAACAAAAAAATTAAAATAAAAAAAAAAATTACTGTGGTGACCATAGGCAGAATGACAAAAACAAGTATCAAATACTTATTTGAGCTAAATGTATCAGATTCACATAAATTCTCCTACTTCAAAGCACTGAAGATGACAGATAAAAAACACAATCTTCGTTCTAACTTTTTACCCATTTCAGTAACCTTTGCCTTTCTTGCTCCATCATGCCTCAAAGCTACTGTGTGTTTACCTGTAGAGGATCGCTGGCAGACTAGATGCCTTCCCTTGGGTGCCTCCTTCCTTCTTGCTGGGCTTCCTTTCTTTTGGGGCCTTCAAGATTGGTGGAGTATTTAATTTCTAGCCAAAAAAAAAAATAACACAAAAAAAGTTTGATGAATACATATTTAATATACATGAAAAATAGCTTATACTTCACTGCAAAGTAGTTTTTATAAAAACTAAGACAAAAGAGATTTTCTTTGAAAAAGGAATACACAGCTCAAAAGATTTAAGTAACACTTTTTAATCATAGTATTCAAGTCAGTTAAATTTCTGAAATATTGATGCAGTCAGTTACGTAGCAGGGGGTTCCCAGATGCTTTGGAAATGAACAACATTTGCACTAGAATGGCAACAATGAGACAACCCCCAAAACAGAAATGGTTTTTCAGTTGGAGGCCGCTGATATTTTTTTCCTTCTTTTTCCTTCTAGTTTAGCATTTGGCTAGGGTCAGTGTCCCTACAGGTAGCATGAAACGATATCTGGACCCACCTCCTTGTTGGGCTACTTGTAGCCCAACAAGTAACACTTGTTGGTTAGACTTCCATAACACTTTGAGAACCATTACATGTCCTTCAGTGCATAGGATAGCATACATTTTCACTGTTAGGCAGATGATACCCAGCTTCATTGATCACCAAAGGATATGGCAGGAATCTCCTAAATGCATAAAGACAGATGACCTCTAATTTTCTGTTTCTAAATTCAGACAATAAAAATCTTAGAAATATTGCGTCTAAGCAGATGCTTATTCTGGATAGCAATACCTTTGCCTCTATTTACACTGTGAGAAATTTGAGCAGGATGTGTTCTTCATTGTGCATACTGAACAAATATGTAGAACAGCTTTCTTCCATTTGCTTTCTTCCAGTATCTCTCTAAAATAAGAAATATCCTGTCTCGGAGTGATGCTGAAAAACTAGTTCATGCATTTATTACTTCTAGGCTCAACTACTGTAATTCATTATTATCAGGATGCCCTAAAAACTTCCCGAAAAGCCTTCTGTTAATCCAAAATGCTTCAGCAAAAGTACTGACAGGGACTAGAAAGAGAGCGCAGTTTCCCCATACTGGCTTCTCTTCATTTGCTCGGTGCTAAATACTAAATAATATTGAATTTAAAACCTTTGTCATCCCATACAAGGTCTGGCTGCTGGAGGCTTCCCATAATGCACCGTTTCTTCTTCAATCACCTTTTTTGGTGTTTATACACCACTCTGCATTTAATCAGTTATTCTTAATTACAACTGATCTTGTGTCCCATGTCCTTCCACAGCTTCCCCCCCCTCCCCTCCCAAAATTCCCAACTGGTCATGGTAGATGGCTGCCTGAGCCTGGTTCTTTCCACTGTCGCCAAGTGCTTACTCATATGGGGTGATGTGATTGTTGGGTATTTCTGTATACTCTCTGTTTCAAGGTCCTTATCTTAAAACAAGTGTGTCCAAAGTCTGGCTGTGGGGCCAATCATGGACGTGGGGCAGATTTTATATGGCCCCTTGCTCCCACCTTAAAATGTTTTTTTTGTTTTATTTTTTTTTATTTTTTACAGCCTGCCAACACAAACAGAAACCTGCACCATCTGATCTATGCTTCAAACAATGACTTTATAAACATTTTTTACATTTACTGGTTGATCTATTGGTTGGTTAAAAAAAATTAAAAAAAAACTGTGGATAACTGAAGTGCTTCCAGGAGAGATGGAAATTGCAATTCCTCACAGAAATAAAAAAAAACAAAAACTGTTTGCCCAGTTTGCCAGCAGAGCATTACCTTGTGTAAGTAATTCAATGTAAAGAGATACTATTAGACAGAACATGCTAATATGACAAGCTATCAGGTAGCAACCATGCTAAAAAAGAAAAGCAACTTAAAGCTGGCTTGGCCTCGCAACAGTGATTCTTTTTTTTCTTTTTTTTTTGTCGCCTGTCCCGTTTGGTTCTTTTGCCATCAGAATTATTGTCTAAAGGCAAAGAAAGATGCCCAACGGATTTACTTTACCAAATGGACCATCCTGTAAGTAAGTAAGTAAGTAAAATTTATTTATATAGCACTTTTTAAGACAAAAAGCTGTTACAAAGTGCTTCACATGGGAATGAAGGCATGTCAAACAAACAATATAGCAGTATAGAAGCATGTCAAACAAAGCAATAGTACAGTATAAATATAGAATAAAACAACATATTACACACAAACATTACCCAAATGCCTGTCTAAACAGATGTTTTAAGCTGTTTTTTAAAAGAAGCCACAGTGTCGATGGTGCGTAGCGGGGGGGGGGTAAACAGTTCCACAGTATTGGAGCCAGGGTTTGAAAAGTGAGATCTCCCTTTGTCCGTGGAATAGATAGAAGACCATTATCAGTGGATCTAAGAGGCCGCTTTGGAGAGTAGGGTTGGAGAAGCTCATTGATATAGGTGGGGGCCTCACCTTGTAGAGACATAAACGTAAAGGTGAGGATTTTAAACTTATATCTATACCCAACCGGAAGCCAGTGCAAGGATTTTAGTATAGGAGTGATATGGGAGAATCCTGCCCTTGCCGTATTGGTCTATTTGATTCACCTGTGCTTTTATTGTTTATTTTATTTTATTTTCGCTTGCTACTAGAGTTGGATGTCTCGAGACCGGTATTGGCCTCGAGACCACTTTTACGTGGTCTTGGTCTCGTCTTGGTCTCGACGGACTTTTGTCTTGGTCTCGTCTTGGTCTCGACGGACTTTTGTCTTGGTCTCGGTCTTGGTCTCGCTGTTTCGGTCTTGCGTTCTCAAATCGACATAGTGTTCGGGAGATTTGGAGTCAACCATCAGCGGAGCGGGGGGGTGGCTTACTGGGCTTAAGCCCGGGTCATTTTTTCAGAAGCTTTGGAGTGTAATTTGTTAGTTAGATGCCTGGCTGACAACTGTATAAAACAAAAACAACACACGAAGCACAGAGCGCACCGTCGTAAATTCCCCTTAATTTTGGTATGATCCGAGCTCAGGCACTAGGCGACTGAGCGGAGCACCCATGTAAGCGAGGGGGGAGAAGCTGTTGCCTGCAAGTTTGCTGCAGACAGAGGAGAGCTTAAGTTTGACCAGGTACCAAAGCAAATCATTCGTACTGAACTAATAATGTAAATATGACGGTGTATCACAAAAGATTGATATCAAACTGATCAGTTGGTTGCGTTACTTACTCTTGAGTGAATCAACAAATGGATCAATAAAAAGCGACGACAATGCTGATTTTTAGAGAGTCTTAGCTTACATTTCATATTTTCAGTCGTTACCCTCCACGGCTAAACAAACTCTCTAAATCGGTTTCAATTGTGTACTGATGAACACAACAATGGACATAAGGAGCTTCTTTCAAAGAAAAAACTCAGGTAGATGTTATTTTATATATTATGCTTTGTATGTTGTTCAGTATATCTATGCAAAACAAGAGGAATTTCAATACACAGCAGTATATTCACAGTTGAAACCAGATATTTACATACACTTTAGGGAGAAAACATAAAAACTTTTTTTTTTTTACTGTTAAACATCAATTTAGAGTAAACTTTTGTTTTAGATAAATAAATGTTGAAATATCTTTTGAATTAGTTAAATGTCAGAATAAAAAGAGGGAGCGGTCTATTTTAATCACTTTCATCAAATTTAGGAGTACATATACACTAAGTTTATTGTTAATTAATAAGAAAACTCCAGACGATTCCATTCTGAGCTGAAGAAGCTTCTGATAGGTTAGTAGAGTCCATGTAAGTAAATTGGTGGCACACCTGTGGATGCATATAAGGCAAAACACAGAGCCTGTTTCTTTGAAATGGGAAAATCAAGAGATATCAACCAAAACACCAGGAAAAGAATCGTGGAGCTCTATAAGTGTGGCGCAATTTTGAATACAATTTGGTGCCATTTGCAATTAAGAAATACAGATAGTTTCTCTCTTTACTCTTAAAGTTAACAAATATGTTTTTTATATTTATCAATCTAAAAAAATAAACATTTAGTCTGATTTGATGTTACATTTAAAAAAGTATTTGTGTTTTTATCTGAAGAGTATGTAAATATCTGGTTTCAACTGTATATTTGATGACGTTGGTGTTTGGCTTGATTGTCAGCACAAAGAGGGAGAGAGAGGAACAGAGAGGGAGATGGAGAATGAGGACAGAACAGAGATGGAACAAGAGCAGGTGAGACATACATGTTAGTCAAACGGTTGTTTGCCAAAACTCATCAGAACATGTATCTAGTACCTAGTGTTTCTTTTTAGATACCATTTGTTATTTTTCAAATTCTATATTTATTAAGTTATGCAGGCTTGTTTGCACAACAAGGCTAAATAATTATATAAACTTTTCTGAATCTAAATAGTGTACTTTGGTAGAATTAAAAAATAAGTGTAGTGCAGGTCTATGATGATTTTCAGTGCTACTATCATCTAGTTCTGATTCTGGTTCTGTCCTGGTTACTGTTGTAGTCCTGTTTTAATTCTGGATCAGTTCTGGGTCTGGCTGAATTGGCGTTTAGTCCCTGTGTCTTGATACAGGCCCGACTTTGTTCTGCCTTGCTGCTTAATTAAAAAACTAGTTTAAGGTGTCCTGCATATGTATATAGAAGTATATATATACATATATATATATATGAAGTCATTCTTTATTGAACAAAACTCAAAACAGAGCCTAATAATCTTTCAGTCATTTCTACCCTCACTTAATTTCCTTTCACTGCTCAGCTCTCACACAGTGGCTCAGTTATGCTCCAATCCCTCCATATTGTGGCCAATCACATGCGAGGATATAGGATAATATCATTATGTGAAAAACAGAGAGGGTGAGAGACGCGACAGTCAAGTGGAGCGTCCGTCTGTCCTCTCAGTAAGTGAGTGAGACAGTAGACAGCGGTGAGGAGGGCTCTGCAAAAGCAAAAACACATAAATATGCCTGACACCCGTAAACGAAGCAGCATCTGGCTGCAGTTTAAAGACTTTTTTTGTCTCGGTCTTGGTCTTGGTCTCGTCTCAACTTTGTCTTGGTCTTGGTCTTGTCTTTGTCTCGATACCCTCTGGTCTTGGTCTTGTCTTGGTCTCGGATTAGGCGGTCTTGACTACAAGTCTACTTGCTACACACGGGACAGACATGACTGAGGGAAAGAAAAGGGAGAAAGAAAGAGAGGTAGGGAAAGAAAAACAGCGGGGAAGAGGAACGGTGATAAAGGGCAAAAAACAAAAACCAACAAAACAAACAGACTAAAGACAAAAATACATATATCAATCACCCGGATCACCTGTTGAGAAAGAAAAAAGAGAAAACAAGCAAAAAAACAGAGCAATATAATAAACAACATCATCGTGATGATCTATGTGAATATAACAGTAAATACTAAATATTGAATATTATTGTGCCGCACGTTGGATCGACAGCGCACAGTGTGCTTTGAGGTAGGAGCCAAAAAGGGTTTAGTTTGTGTCTGTGAGCACCCGTGTGTACACCTGTGTGCATGAGCGTGCTTGTATTTAAAAGGTTCCTTCATGTAATGATCTGCTAGAGGGTGTAGGGAGCCATAGCCCCGTCCCCCAGGGCATGAAGCAGGTATGGAGGAGATCCAGGCTCCAGACATCCAGAGACCCCCAGAGCACAAGAGACCAAGGAAGACCAACGGAGGGGCAACAGTGTCACTCTCCCACTCTCAACAGTGATTCTTCACACAAGACCGTGATTCTAATGAAAGCACCAACAAAAGTAAGCGAGGAAGTGGCCATGTTAATTGCTAAACATGGCAAAAGTTTTAGGGATTGGCTGTATGGGGAATAGTGGCTGTTAACAGTCCGAATCGCCCAGAGGAAGAAGCTGTTTGTGAGTCTGGATGGGTGGGACCTGCTTAACCTGAGGCGCTGACAGGAGGGCAGCGGGGTCAAAAAACTGGTGGGGTTACCTGTGATGGCTCTTGTTTTCCTGAGACAGGAGGAACTACCAACGGCCTCGAGGGGTAACTGCAGACAGAAAATGACTTTTTTGGGCACTGATTATTACCCTCTGTGCAGCCTTCCTGTTCTCATTTGTGGCCACTGGGTACCAAACACACAGGCAGTAGGAGAGCATGCTCTCCCCTAAGGAGTAGTAGAAGGCCAACAGCAACTTCTGGTTCAGGTTATTCTTCCTCAGGACATGGAGGAAGTGCAGCCACTGCTGGGCATTCTTTACCACGTGATGGTGTCCAAGTGAGATATGGGCGCCCAGAAACCTGAAGGTGGAGACAGATTCGGCCCGGGCTCCATTTATGATGAGAGGGGTCCACGATAAGTTTTCATTTTAAAGACATTCAGCTTCACACTATTTTCTGAGCACCAGCAGTTCAAATTCTCTACCTCCGCCCTGTACACTGTCTCATCTCTATCAGAGATGAACCCAACAACCTGGCCAACCTGGTTGGTCTTAAACCCGAGCAAAGAAGTTATTGAGCTCCTCTGCAAGTATAAGACTGCTGTCAGGGATCCGCCCGCAAGAGAATGAAAATCTGAATTGCGAGCTCCCAATGGTTTCTTTTGTGTTTGGTTTAAATAACCCCTAATGGTAATATGTTTGTCAATATTGGAGATTGTTTTTGAAAATGGAAACAAAGGTTATCACAAGAAGTATGAGAGTCATAACTTGACAGAAGAAGAAACAGAGAAAAGCCATGTGGGTCTGAGCCCACCCTCCTGAATATCCTGAAAGAGCTTTGTGACATTAGAAAAGATAACAATGGACAATATGCAGATATTAAACATCAAGTTTCAAACCTTCTATCCATCCAAAACTGCAGGATTTTTATGATAATGGCACTCATCTATGTAAGGATGCTGCCAAAGCAACAAGAGAAATGGTGACATGGGGACTGCCTGTCACTGTGCTGAAACCTACAGCCACCCCAGATCAAGAAGAGATCCACTTGAGATCCACCTGCTACCCCCCCAAAAACCCATCTCCATTGAGACTGTGTCAGCTCCCAAAATGACAAAAAACAAACCAAAAACCAGCAACAAACAACTTCAACATAGAAAATCACAAAGAAAGAACAATACAGAATCCACATCTGAACCAAAGAGTAAAACAATGAAATGTGGATTATTAAATATTAGGTCTCTCTCCTCCAAGTCTCTGTTAGTACATGACTTAATAATTGATCAACAAATCGATTTACTCTGCCTTACAGAAACCTGGTTGCAGCAGGATGATTATGTTAGTTTAAATGAATCAACACCTCCGAGTCATTCTAACTACCAGAAACCTCGAAGCACAGGCCGAGGGGCGGTGTGGCAGCAATTTTCACACCAGCCTATTAATTAACGAAGACCAAGACAGACTTTTAATTCATTTGAAAGCCTGATGCTTAGCCTTGTCCACCCCAGCTGTAAAACTCAGAAACCAGTCTTACTTGTTATTATCTATCGTCCACCTGGGCCTTACACAGAGTTTCTCTCTAATTTCTCAGACTTTTTATCTGATTTAGTGCTCAGCTCAGATAAAATAATTATTGTGGGTGATTTTAACATCCATGTAGATGCTAAAATGACAGCCTCAACATCGCATTTAATCTGTTATTAGACTCAATTGGCTTCTCTCAAAATGTAAAGAACCCACCCACCACTTTAATCACACTCTAGATCTTGTTTTAACATATGGCATAGAAACTGAACATTTAACAGTGTTTCCTGAAAACCCTCTGCTGTCTGATCATTTCCTGATAACATTTACATTTACAATAATTGATTACACAGCAATGGAGAGTAGACTTTATCAAAGCAGATGTCTTTCTGAAAGTGCTGTAACTAAGTTTAAGAATATAATCCACCCACTGTTATCATCTTCAATGCCCTGTACCAACACAGAGCAGAGCAGCTACCTGAACACTACTCCAACAGAGGTTGATTATCTTGTTAATAATTTTACCTCCTCACTACGTACGACTCTGGATACTGTAGCTCCTGTGAAAACTAAGGCCTCAAATCCGAAGTACCTGACTCCGTGGTATAATTCTCAAACACGTAGCCTAAAGCAGATAACTCGTAAGCTGGAGAGGAAATGGCGTGTCACAAATTTAGAGGATCATCATTTAGCCTGGAGAAATAGTTTGCTGCTTTATAAGAAAGCCCTCCGCAAAGCCAGAACATCTTACTATTTGTCACTGGTTGAAGAAAATAAGAACAACCCCAGGTTTCTCTTCAGCACTGTAGCCAGGCTGACAAAAAGTCAGAGCTCTTTTGAGCCAACCATCCCTTTAATGTTAACTAGTAACGACTTCATGAACTTCTTCACAAATAAAATTTTTATCATTAGAGAAAAAATTACCAATAATCATCCCACAGATGTAATATCGTCTACAGCTACTCTTAGTACCATTGATGTTAAGTTAGACTCTTTTTCTCCAATTTATCTTTCTGAGTTAACTTCAATAATTAATTCCTCCAAACCATCAACGTGTCTTTTAGACCCCATTCCTACAAAACTGCTCAAAGAAGTCCTGCCTTTAATTAATTCTTCGATCTTAAGTATGATCAACCTATCTCTAATAATCGGCTATGTACCACAGGCCTTCAAGCTGGCTGTAGTTAAACCTTTACTCAAAAAGCCATCTCTAGACCCAGCTGTCTTAGCTAATTACAGGCCAATCTCCAACCTTCCTTTTATATCAAAAATCCTTGTAAGAGTAGTTGTCAAACAGCTAACAGATCATCTGCAGAGGAATGGCTTATTTGAAGAGTTTCAGTCAGGTTTCAGAGCTCATCACAGCACAGAAACAGCTTTAGTGAAGGTTACAAATGATCTTCTTATGGCCTCTGACAGTGGACTCATCTCTGTGCTTGTCCTGCTAGACCTTAGTGCTGCGTTTGATACTGTTGATCATAATATCCTATTAGGCGATTAGAACATGCTGTAGGTATTACAGGTACTGCGCTGCAGTGGTTTGTATCATATCTATCTAATAGACTCCAATTTGTTCAAGTAAATGGAGAGTCCTCTTCACCCACTAAGGTCAATTATGGTGTTCCACAGGGTTCAGTGCTAGGACCAATTCTATTTACATTATACATGCTTCCCCTAGGCAGCATCATTAGAAGACATAGCATAAATTTTCACTGCTATGCAGATGACACGCAGCTCTATCTATCCATGAAGCCAGGTAACACACACCAATTAGTTAAACTGCAGGAATGTCTTAAAGACATAAAGACCTGGATGGCCGCTAACTTTCTGCTTCTTAATTCAGATAAAACTGAGGTTATTGTACTCGGCCCTGAAAATCTTAGAAATATGGTATCTAAGCAGATTCTTACTCTGGATGGCATTACCTTGGCTTCCAGTAACACTGTGAGGAACCTTGAGTCATTTTTGACCAGGACATGTCCTTTAACGCACATATTAAACAAATATGTAAGACTGCTTTCTTCCATTTGCGCAACATCTCTAAAATTAGAAATATCCTGTCTCAGAGTGATGCTGAAAAACTAGTTCATGCATTTATTACTTCCAGGCTGGACTACTGTAATTCATTATTATCAGGAAGTCCTAAAACTCCCTGAAAAGTCTTCAGCTAATCCAAAATGCTGCAGCAAGAGTACTGACAGGGACTAGAAAGAGAGACATATTTCTCCTGTTTTGGCTTCCTTCATTGGCTTCCTGTTAAATCCAGAATTGAATTCAAAATCCTGCTCCTCACATACAAGGTCTTAAATAATCAGGCCCCATCTTATCTTAATGACCTTGTGGTACCATATCACCCTATTAGAGCACTTCGCTCTCGCTCTGCAGGCCTACTTGTTGTTCCTAGAGTATTTAAAAGTAGAATGGGAGGGAGAGCCTTCAGTTTTCAGGCCCCTCTTCTGTGGAACCAGCTTCCAGTTTGGATTCGGGAGACAGACATTATCTCTACTTTCAAGATTAGGCTTAAAACTTTCCTTTTTCTAAAGCATATAGTTAGGGCTGGACCAGGTGACCCTGAATCCTCCCTTAGTTATGCTGCAATAGACGTAGGCTGCCGGGGATTCCCATGATGCATTGAGTTTTTCCTTTCCAGCCACCTTTCTCACTCACTATGTGTTAATAGACCTCTCTGCATCGAATCATATCTGTTATTAATTTCTGTCTCTCTTCCACAGCATGTCTTTCATCCTGTTTTCCTTCTTCACCCCAACCGGTCGCAGCAGATGGCCGCCCCTCCCTGAGCCTGGTTCTGCGGAGGTTTCTTCCTGTTAAAGGGAGTTTTCCTTCCCACTGTCGCCAAAGTGCTTGCTCATAGGGGTCATATGATATGATTGTTGGGGTTTTCTCTGTATTTATTATTGTGCGATCTATTGTACAATATAAAGCGCCTTGAGGCGACTTTTGTTGTGATTTGGCGCTATATAAATAAAATTGAATTGAATTGAATTGAATAGATGGAAGCTTCAGGTGTTCAGGAGAGATATGATGATGACTGAAGTAGAGATGGCACGATACCACTTTTTTATGTCCAACACCGATATCATAAATTTGGATATGAATCCGATAGTGTATTTTTTAATCAATAAAACTGTTTTTTTAATATCTTGCTGCATTTTGTAGAAGTTCATACTCAAGTTTAAAAAACAAAACAAAACACTAAAGCTATTCTGTTATACCTGTATGCAAAAAATACACTGCACCCAAAATATTTCATAGCTCAGCAAAACTGATCAATCTAATAAACTTAAACCTACTCCATCCTTCCTATTCTGGTATTTTAAATATTAAGCAACCTAAATAATAGGGTTGCCAACTCCTAGCAAAAAAAAAATAGGGAACCACCCCCCACCCTCCACCTCATGATGCTTAATCGACGTAATCCACTTTAATTTGATGTAGTGTGAAAAAAAATGCACAGAAATCAATTATTTTTCAAGAATAATTAAATAGATTCAACATCTTTCTTCAACAGAATTGCAGGCTGCACAGATGGTATCTTCCCAAAGGAAAAGGTACTATAGCTTACCAGGGTATATATGAGACTTAACAGTTACTATATACAGTAATGGACTTCTATACATTTTACATCAGATTAAAACTTTGGGTGTAAGATTCAGATAATTATTTATTAAAAGCTAGACATTTTAAATGAGATTAAGAAAGAAAAGTATGTCTTTGTGCCCCCCTTTTCCCTGTTAACGCCCTACCTGCCCCCCTGGCTAAACTTTGCTAGATCCGCCCCTGCACAGTTACCAGCCGTCAGCTACATAGAAAAGGATCCTGGTGTAGAAAGTAATATTAAATAAATTCTAACAACAGCTTATCAAGCTGCTGTTGTTTAGCCGCTGGCTTCCTCTCTCTGGTGCAAAGCGGGCCAAAAACCAACAAGAGAGACGGGAGTCGTGACAGAAAAGTCGATCAGCCGATCATTGATCAGTTTCATGATTGAAGTAGCAACAGGAGAGGGAGGGAGAGAGAGGCAGTTGCTCCATATATCGGTTGTTAAGCTTAATGTGGAAATGCTTTACAAACATTCAGAGATGAACTTACACACTTGCTTTACTTACCTCTGGGATAAATTTCTCGGAGATGAAATGCCGGTTTGGTAGCGAGGCTCCAAATGCTCAACCAGACTGCCAACAGGTCTCGCACGCCACAGCCGCTCTATCACGTGACGCATACTGCTCCGACATGCTAAGGTTCTGAGCTAAGTTATGCCATGTCGCAAGTTTTGTGAGGTGCTTTCGTGATATTTAATGGATCGGATTACATTTTTTATTTCTATCCGATATCTGATCCAGTAATTTAGGTCAGTATTAGACCGCATTGGCTCCACAAAGGTTAAATCACTATGTTTAAGGTAAATAATATACCTTTAGAATTTTCCACCATATTCTTGGGAAATTCAGATAATTTGCGGGACCAAGTAAATAAATATCTTTGGGTGGGTCAGTTTAATTAAGCCTCTAGAGCCAGACTTTGTTGAAGTCTCTCCTGTTTAGAAATTTGGAGTAAAATGCCTTATCCCTTTTGGGCTTTATGATCCCTTTTGGGCTTAGCATTGGGGGAAAATGAAAACAATGTTAACTCTAGTCACCATTAGCTCACGAGGTAGATAAAGAGTCTGCATTGAATTGACATGGCCTTTAAGTCCGGTAAGCAATGACCATCTATAATTCTGTGGTAATGTCAACAGTCCTGGAGTATATAAGCACAGAACCCCCACACCAAAGTCCAAAGTCCAAAGACTTTGTTGCAGTCCTGGAGGTTTAAGGTCTGGAGCAGTAGCTCCACTCAGGCACTGGGGACTTATGGATGGAGCCAGGATTCAATCAATAGACAACACTCCTGGACAAAACAGTTATAGTAAATCTCTGACTAAAGCTCTTCCGTTTTGTTTGAGAGGGATCTTGGTGAGGTAAATGGATGGAAATGGGGGTTTGTGCTGTTGTTTTCGCAGCTGGAAATGATTGCCAGCTCTGAATCCCTGCTTTTGTTTCCTCTCCCTCCGTCGCCTGTGTCGCTTGCTGTTCCTGACAACCCACACAATGCCTAGTGGTCTCACAATCTTAGGTGGGATACTGTGGGTCCAATCCAGATTAAAGTCCGGGTTTGTCCATACGCACCACCATCAGAAACTAACTAATAAATGCAAAGAGTGAATAACAGCTCACCAAGTGCTCTATTTGTACGAACAGATTTCATCGTTGTTGAAGAAGCATTTTAGCTAAACAATTTTACCCACTAACTTGATGCAACAGAAAGCACAGCGAGATTTTAGTGAACATGTTTGTTTTTGCCCAAGGGTTTGGTCTGTCTCAACCATATTAGCTGAAGCAGTCCTTTGCAAGTTTCCTCAAAGGAGAGAAGGGAAAAGGGAACCTGTTGTGTATGGTAGGTGAAAAGCGGCAGTAGATACATTCAAGTCTCCCCTGCATCTCAGGTGTAGTGCTGCCACGCAGGTTAATTAGAAAACTTATCTCGCAGGGATTCAGTCTCTAACTAAACAGACAAGGTCTTCCCCAAGGAAGCTCTAATCTGACCATTCTCACTCCGCCTGTACCGCTGAAGGAACATCTCCAGAGGGAACCCTGATAGATGGGAGGGGCAGGTGACCAAAGCATAAGGGCTTGCTAAGGCCATCTATTTAACTAAAACTAAAGTCTGCCAGGGTGTAAGGATGAGAAAATGTCTCCACTGACAATATAGAGCAGTTTGGTTAACAAGCTTCCTCCGGCAGATAAAGAAGTTTAAAAGTACACATTTAAACAGTGAGTTTGAACAATTTAAACAACAGTTCAGTAAGCTTTTAGGCATCTGGCTTTCTGCCAGACTGTAACCTATCCAAACACAGTGCAAAATGGACACTTTTATCATATTTGTTCCACTTCAATCATTAATATCACAGTTTATTATTGTCACAGCACTTTATACTCAATGGTTAAGATAAAGCCATTTTAACCATTGTGGTGGAAAAAACACACGATACATCAAGTATATTCGATATATCGCCCAATGCTAAGTACCTGTGTATCTTTTTAATCTACAAAAGATTGAAAATAACTGCACTTACTAACAACAAGAAGTCATATCCATATGCTTATTTACTTCATTTGTAAAGGTGACCTAAGACTATTGATATCACTTTTAGTCTGTCTTAATTGCAGAACTACGGTCTGCATATGGGTAACTTAAAAAAGGAATCTACTCTAAACAAAAGCAATAATCATAGCACTGCTGGAATATGACTTCTGATTTTTCTTATGAAGTTGCCAGCAGTGCTAAACTTCTAGAGGCATCAAGAACAAAAGCACTGACTGTGTAGTGGAAGAATGATGACAGTCCCAGTTGGGGACATCCATTTCTGCAAATGCACAGAAGGATGACAAATAGGAGATGAAAATGTGGCAGATAGATGACACAAAGGCATTCAGTGCTGTGACTGATGTTGCTACTTAAACAGTGCATGTTCATAATTGGTGATTTATGGTGGTCATTGCAGATTCACTGCCACTCTTGCACGTTCTTGTACAATCTGCTGCCTCACCACCATATTAACATCATTTGACAACTTATCTGCTCAGCTCATACTCTCAACGACCACACGCCTAATAAAGCTTTTTATGGATTTACCTGCTACTTAAACTATATACATAAAATCCTGAATGCTGAGTGGCTCCACCATCCCACCATAACAGTGATGTAATATTGATTTTCTTCAATAAATTCATGTAAAGAATAAGTGGCATTTTCTAATTTCTGATCTGATCTTTTTATATTGTTTAACATATAAAAGGGACATTACTGATAAGGCTAAAATTAGCTTTACTTCACTGCAGATCACACCCAGCTCTTCATTTCAAAATAATTTCATTGTCTAAACATTTGACTAAAACCATATGTGATTTTAATACTTGTGACTTTCTACACATGAAGAGTAGTAGTAGTGTTGGGGTTTCTCTGTAGCCTTTTCAGAGGTGTGGATATGAGAACTAAAGGCTGTCTGTTAACCGTATGATCGGCCTATCCAATATCCACTGCACTAGGGTCCAGCTAACTTCTCCTTCACAACAACAGCTGAATAAGCTATTCAGCGACCAGTATTAATCATAAAAGTACACCTAATAAGAACCAAATCTCAGAAATTTGGCACAACTGTCATTTCAGCGTCTTCTTAGTGAGTTTCTAATAGATTGTGATTTTTATCCAAGCAACACAGTCACCCATCCATTTCCTCCACTTCAATTCAGCATCAGGGGTGACTTTATAATACGAGCAACTAAGGGCACAATTACCCTGTAATTAAATGTAATTTTGAGGTACTTATGGATACTTATAGATACTTTACAAGAAAAGACACACATTACACTGCAAATAATTTTAAGTACACTGCAAGTAATTTTAATTATGCCGTACTTAAATTAATTTGATAGTAATTTCAGGAAAAACAAACAATATTTCCCCATTTTACATTTTAAGTATGCTGTTCTTTTTGGGGGTGCAGGTGTTTTACAGGAAAGGAGACAGAAATTCCACTGCCGGAAATCTTGAACATGACATGAAACACTACATATATAAAAGCTAAACTACATCATGGAGCGATCCTCTTAAACTGATTTATAGTTTTAGTGTCGTTATTTTCCTCTGAGTTATCGATTCTGTCACTAGTTAGCTAACATAAACTAATGTCAGTCTATTAGCTGCAACCAACCAACCACATGACGTAATGTACAGACAGAAGACAGCGCCACATATGTTCTCAAAATTTAAACGTTAAGCACTTCTTTCTTAAATCCAGCTTCACAGACAGTGTTACAATCTATGTCAGATTTTGAGAGCAGGGCTCCATGATTAAATTGGCCTTTATATGTTCAGTATTTCATGTCCTCTTTAAGTACACTGTAAGTAATCCTAATTACAGAGTAATTCATTTTTAGTACACCATAGAGAGAGGGGTGGCAAAAGCAAAGGAAAAGGCTTTTTATCAGCTGCATGCGTGGCTGGACACTAAGTTTACAACTTAGTGAAACATCTTTTGGATGTATGATTTGGAGATGTGGCCCTGACAGAAAGATAGGAGGCCCACCTGGAAGTGGCAGAGCTGAAGTTTTTAAGAATTTTACTAGAAGTGATCAGACTACAAAGAACTGGAAATGAGTGGACATCAGACACCTCGATTTGAGCAGTTTGGGGGACAAAGACAGGCAAGGCTGTGATGGTTTGAACAGAAGAGCATAAAAGGAGCACAAGTGCACAAGAGGGATGGTGGATATAATGGAAGGATGCTGTAAAAGGGGAAGACCGTGGAATTTCATGGACGTACTGAAGGACACGCACAAGATGATGGTAGCGGTGGGGTGAGATGGACACAACTTCTGAAGGCACTGGCCCAAAGTAAAGGTGGAAAAAGAAAAACACTATGAATGCACATTTATTTTTGCTACTTTCATTTTACAAAGCTATATTTATAAAGATATAGTACTATCGTGCTGTCTTGTAAAATATTATGCAAAAGTGGCATGTCCAGATGTTTTCATTATTAATGGGGACACAGTAATTGTAGGAACATTTAGAAAAAATGTTCTTAAAATGCCTTATAAGTTGCTGGAAAATTAATGTTTTACTCCTCAGCCTAAAAAAGCTGATGGGGTATTGTTGTCCCCTTGCTGGGTGGAGGGACAGGCAGCATGGACACTTACAAATATACATAGATTAGTGTGTAATTATGTTTTCCAACAAAACTGATGCTCCAACAAAACTCATAATCTGTGAATCAATCCATTAAAAATACACCGGGGCAGGCACTGGTGTGTGGAAGCCACCATGTTGATTTGCAATTTTGTTATTCAAAATTGCAGATCAACATGGTGCCAAGATGGACACCACTGTTTCAGCTAATCACGCTATGTCTATGTGGCTAGAGACTGGCCGTAGTAGTATTGTCACAATTATTTGTCAGAAGATTAGATGCTTAAAGAGAAAGACAGCAAGAAATTTAAATATCACTTTCAGTTTGTAAGTTTTGTCATTTGAATTTTCCCAGACAACCACCTCTAGGGTTTACAGAGGATAGTCCAACAAAAGAAAAGGAAAAGCAGGAAAAGGTGATGCCAAGACTTAAATCATCTCAAAATGGTTCTTTGAACATGACACTCTATTCAAACAGCATCAACTAAGTCTTGATCCAATACACCACCTTTGTGATGTGGTGGTATGGGTGATAGACATCATGAATGTGCAGATGGCAAGTCTGCAGGAAGTGTGTAACACTGTCGTGTCAATATGGGGAAAAAAGTCTCGGAAAATGTTTCTAGCACCTTGTTGAATGTATGCTACAAAGAATCAAGGCACTTCTGAAGGAAAAAAGGGATTCAGCCCAGCACCAGTGGCGTGTAGCTAATGAAATAGCCAGTGAGTGTAGTAGTAATGGTTTGTTTGTAAAAGCCGAAAGGTTTTTTCTTTTTACAGCTTTAATATTTTTTGTGTTTCCAAATTATAATCAAAAACATTTATTTTACATCTATTAATGTTCTTAACTGCTTAACCAATTCATAGTCGCTGGAAAGCGGATCCTATGCAAACTGTCATAGGACAATTAATTCATTTTGATTTTAATGCTAAAGAAATACATCTACTAAAGACTGCTGTGGAAATCATGTACATCTCTGCTCTCTCTATGCTGCTGCTAAATGGCAATCGCTGTATATCAGACTTTCCGGTTGGTTGACTTCTATCTATAAATCTCTCCTTGGACTGGTTCTTCCTTATCTGTGTGTTTATATGGGTAAAAGCCGGAGTCAATATAACGTATATTCTCAAAACATCTTACAACTGTTTGTCACGAGAATCAGAACCAATTTTGTTTTTAAAAAGGCTTTTGAAAACACTGCACCTGTTTCCTGAAATACCATATTTTCTGCACTATAAGGCGCACTTAAAATCCTTTAATTTTCTCAAATATCAACAATGCGCCTTAAAATCCGGTGGGCCCTATGTATGAATTCTGGTTGTGCTTACTGACCTCGAACTGATTTTATGTGGTACACGGCACTCACAATTCTGTCAACAAATGTTTTAGAATGACTTTGGTAAGCTACGAAGCTGCACCGCTTGATGGATTGTCGGAGCATTACGGCTGCCGTAGTCAGGAGCCTCGCGGAGTAATCTGGGTCCAAAACTCTGTCCGCTTCAGGTCCCAAAGTCAAACGAACACTGCAGCATCACTGAGAGTTAAAAACTGTCTAAATTCTTTCATCTTTAATAAAATGATCAGCGTTGTTGCTTTACAAGTTGTAACAATTAAGTTTAACATCCAGGCATCCATGAAAACAGAATTTATTACATTTAACAGCGTTAGAAGTTAGCAGGAAGTTACAGAAGTGGAGGAAGCAAGAAGAATGAGTTGAGTAAAGTTTGACTTATTTGACTGTTTTGTTTGGTTTAATGCTCCTGATAATCCGACGCGCCCGAAAAATACGGTAATCAGAAGGAACTGAATTGTCAGAAATGATCATTCATGTTCAAGTCCATTTTAAATGAGCAAGACCATAGCTCTTTTGGTCAGAGTGATTGTTTTTAATGTTGCTCTTGAAACAATCTGTTATTGCATATTATTCACTTGTATTTGGTTTTTTACTTGTTATATTGTTATGTGTTATAAGGGTGGTTGCAACTTGCTGCCAGGTCTCCCGTGGAAAAGACATTTTAATTTCAATGAGAATTTTTACTTGGATAAATAAAGGATAATAAATGAAAACTTCTACTGTTGTATGTAAAGCTGGATATCACTCGGGAAGGAGAAAGCTTTGGTGCGCTATCCAATTGGTTGGCATGACCCTAAAAAACAAATATGCTGACAGTCTGAGGTTTTTGGACACTTACCCACAATTAAGACACAACTGTCAAATTGAAAAGAAAAAAAAACTTGCAATTTCCATGGTCTTTCAAAGCACCAGTATTGTATTGTTGTATTGTACTATATTGTTAAAGCTAAGTTTTGAGGGTTAAAAAAATTTTTTATGTTCTTTTTTTAAAATTCAAATTTAATCAAAACAACTAATTATTATTATTATTATAGGCTCAGATGAGTCTATGCACTGCAAGGTTTGAATACAAGTATCATATGGATAACCCATCCATCTAAATCAACACTTCAACAAAAAGGGTAATCATTAACAAGAGGCTTCCTTGTTTAAACAACACCTAATACATGTGTTGGAAGAAACAATGGTTGAACAAACAATAAACATGAATGAATGTACCTGTCCCAGGATACCGCCGAGCAGATTCCACATGGCTTGGCCTTCACTTCGCAGCTTTCCATTTGCATTCAGCAGCTCCTCCAGAAACTCACAGAGCTGGAGGGAGACAAATGGAAGCATGAAGAAAACACACCACAAACTGGGGCCCTGATCATATAACATGGGATACCTTTTTCAATTTTTAAAAAAAAATAAATCTGTTTGTTAGTTTTCAACAAGTCATATGCATGTCTCCTGACCAACCCTAGCCCAATTCTTTGGGTAATCTCTAATTTGATGGTATTCTGGCCTCGACTTTGTCATCTTCTGTTCACCCCATAGATTGTCAATGGGATTCAAGTCAGAGCTTTGCGCAGGCCAGTCAAAGACATTCATTTTGGTATTCTAAAGGTAGTTTTTCTACCAGAAGTGATGTACGTTTTGGGTCATCATTGCATGATGAGCAGAAAATTTCTAGAGGTCATCAGAGGTCAACCAGCCCCCCCACATTAATGGAATCAAACAAAACTGGGGTCAATCAACTGTGCTACGTTTGTGCTGGTTTGTGCTACTAAAATTGTCGTTTGTGCTGCCTCTGTTTTAAAGATATTAATGAAAATGTAAAGATCAAAAGGTCAACCAGCGCTACGTTTGTGCTGGTTTGTGCTGCAAAATTTTTTGTTTGTGCTGCTATCATTTTAAAGATATTAATAAAAATTTCTAGTGGTCATCAGAGGTCAACCAGCCCCCCAACATTACCCAAATCAAAGAAAAATGATGTCAAACATTTGTGCTGGTTTGTGCTGCTATCATTTTAAAGATATTAATAAAATAATGTCTTGATGCGTGCTCAATCATCCAGGTAAGCAAATTCCAAAAGGTTGATTCTGTTCATCTGGACATTTTCAGTGGGAGAAACGTTTCGTCACTCATCCAGGTGACTTCTTCAGTCTCAGCTGACTGCAGGTTTCCCCAACCTTATAAACAGTACATTTGCACAGTGAAGGAAACTAGCACCACTGAATGAACAATGGGCTGGGGGGTTAGTTCCATGATTGTTAGTATGCAAATTCTTATGACCATTGATCAACGACTACTAATCAAAGACACAGATTCTCGAATGGCCATGAGTACGATTCACAGAGAGTTGGGGAATGGCTGCAATCACAGCATTGTAAGATGGCGAAAGATGTACCCTTGGGCCCCCCTTCTCGATTCAGAGATGGTCAGCATCCTGACAGCCTGATGGACAAAGCTGTCTCTCAGTCTGCGGGTTCTGGCCCAGAGGCTCTTCAGTATCCTTCCTGATGGCAGCAAACTGAAGAAGCTGTTGAAGGGATGAGTGGAGTCACCTGTAATGGAGAGGACCTTCCGGATGAGGCAGGCGCAGTAGATCTCCTGGGGAGGGAGGCAAGAGAGGTCCCCACAATCCTCTCCGCTGCTCTCACTACCCGTTGTCATTTTTTTCCTGCAGGACCCAGTGCAGGAGTCATACCACACAGTGATGCAGTTGGTGAGGATACTCTCAATGGTGCCTCTGTAGAAGGTTCTTATAATGGGGGTTGAATCTCTTACGCTTCTCAGTTTGCAGAGGAAGTAGAGTCGCTGTTGGTCTTCTCCACATTCAGGGACAGGTTGTTGTAGCTGCACCACTCTGCCAGATAGTTAACTTCACCCCTGTAGTAGATCTCATCATTGTTGCTGATGTGACCTACCACAGTTGTTTCGTCTGCAACTTGATGAAAAGGTTGGAGCTGTGTGATGGTGTGCAGTCGTGGGTCAGCAGAGTGAAGAGAAGGCGGCTCAACACACATCCTTGAGGAGCCCCCGTATTCAGTGTTATTGGGCTCGAGGTGTTGCTGCCGACCCGTACTGTCTGCTGTCTTCATGTCAAGAAATCTAGCAGCCAGTTACAGTGGCTTCCAAAAGTATTTGGCCCCCTTGAACTTTTCCACATTTTGTCACATTACAGCCACAAACATGAACCAGTTTTATTGGAATTCCAGGTGAAAGACCAATACAAAGTGGTGTACACGTGAGAAGTGGAACGAAAGTCATACATGATTTCAAACATTTTTTACAAATAAATAACTGAAAAGTGGGGTGTGCGTAATTATTCAGCCCCCTGAGTCAATACTTTGTAGAACCACCTTTTGCTGCAATTACAGCTGCCAGTCTTTTAGGGTATGTCTCTACCAGCTTTGCACATCTACAGACTGAAATCCTTGCCCATTCTTCTTTGCAAAACAGCTCCAGCTCAGTCAGATTAGATGGGCAGCGTTTGTGAACAGCAGTTTTCAGATCTTGCCACAGATTCTGGATTGGATTCAGATCTGGACTTTGACTGGGCCATTCCAACACATGGATATGTTTTGTTTTAAACCATTCCATTGTTGCCCTGGCTTTATGTTTAGGGTCGTTGTCCTGCTGGAAGGTGAACCTCCGCCCCAGTCTCAAGTCTTTTGCAGACTCCAAGAGGTTTACTTCCAAGATTGCCCTGTATTTGGCTCCATCCATCTTCCCATCAACTCTGACCAGCTTCCCTGTCCCTGCTGAAGAGAAGCACCCCCAGAGCATGATGCTGCCACCACCATATGTGACAGTGGGGATGGTGTGTTCAGAGTGATGTGCAGTGTTAGTTTTCCACCACACATAGTGTTTTGCATTTTGGCCAAAAAGTTCCATTTTGGTCTCATCTGACCAGAGCACCTTCTTCCACATGTTTGCTGTGTCCCCCACATGGCTTGTGGCAAACTGCAAACGGGACTTCTTATGGTTTTCTGTTAACAATGGCTTTCTTCTTGCCACTCTTCCATAAAGGCCAACTTTGTGCAGTGCACGACTAATAGTTGTCCTATGGACAGATTCCCCCACCTGAGCTGTAGATCTCTGCAGCTCGTCCAGAGTCACCATGGGCCTCTTGGCTGCATTTCTGATCAGCGCTCTCCTTGTTCGGCCTGTGAGTTTAGGTGGACGGCCTTGTCTTGGTAGGTTTACAGTTGTGCCATACTCCTTCCATTTCTGAATGATGGCTTGAACAGTGCCCCGTGGGATGTTCAAGGCTTTGAACATCCGACATCAACCTTTTCATCAAGTTGCAGACGAAACAACTGTGGTAGGTCACATCAGCAACAATGATGAGATCTACTACAGGGGTGAAGTTAACTATCTGGCAGAGTGGTGCAGCTACAACAACCTGTCCCTGAATGTGGAGAAGACCAACAGCGACTCTACTTCCTCTGCAAACTGAGAAGCGTGAAGAGATTCAACCCCATTATAAGAACCTTCTACAGAGGCACCATTGAGAGTATCCTCACCAACTGCATCACTGTGTGGTATGACTCCTGCACTGGGTCCTGCAGGAAAAAAAAATGACAACGGTAGTGAGAGCAGCGGAGAGGATTGTGGGGACCTCTCTTGCCTCCCTCCCAGGAGATCTACTGCGCCTGCCTCATCCGGAAGGTCCTCTCCATTACAGGTGACTCCACTCATCCCTTCAACAGCTTCTTCAGTTTGCTGCCATCAGGAAGGATACTGAAGAGCCTCTGGGCCAGAACCCGCAGACTGAGAGACAGCTTTGTCCATCAGGCTGTCAGGATGCTGACCATCTCTGAATCGAGAAGGGGGGCCCAAGGGTACATCTTTCGCCATCTTACAATGCTGTGATTGCAGCCATTCCCCAACTCTCTGTGAATCGTACTCATGGCCATTCGAGAATCTGTGTCTTTGATTAGTAGTCGTTGATCAATGGTCATAAGAATTTGCATACTAACAATCATGGAACTAACCCCCCAGCCCATTGTTCATTCAGTGGTGCTAGTTTCCTTCACTGTGCAAATGTACTGTTTATAAGGTTGGGGAAACCTGCAGTCAGCTGAGACTGAAGAAGTCACCTGGATGAGTGACGAAACGTTTCTCCCACTGAAAATGTCCAGATGAACAGAATCAACCTTTTGGAATTTGCTTACCTGGATGATTGAGCACGCATCAAGACATTATTTTATTAATATCTTTAAAATGATAGCAGCACAAACGTAGCACAAATGTTTGACATCATTTTTCTTTGATTTGGGTAATGTGGGGGGGCTGGTTGACCTTTTGACCTTTACATTTTCGTTAATATCTTTAAAACAGAAGTAGCACAAACGACAATTTTAGCACAAACCAGCACAAACATAGCACAGTTGATTGACCCCAGTTTTGTTTAATTCCATTAATGTGGGGGGCTGGTTGACCTCTGATGACCTCTAGAAATTGTCTTGAATATCTTTAAAATGATAGCAGCAGAAACGAAAATTTTTGCAGCACAAACCAGCACAAACGTAGCACAAACGTTTGATACCACTTTTGTTGGATTTGAAGAAGGGGGGGGGGGGTGGGCAACTTCACTCACATGGCTTTATGAGGCATCTTATTGTTGCAAACAATTTAAACGTTAGCTTTGATTTAGGCATTGTAAGTATATGGTCAAACTAATGATTAAGCATAAGTTTATTTGATTTCATTAATACAGTAACCTAAAGAGTAATGATAATTTTGAATGGTTGTTGTCATTTTAAAGGTTACCAACCTAACTAAACAATTCACCAAGAGACTAATTAGGTACTGCTATACATGTGACTGGGAGAAAAAAGGGCAAGAAAGAGTTGTCCTGTGCATTCTTACATGTTATCCAGGCCATTTACAAGTTTGCCTAGGAATTAAGCGATGTTCTTAAGAGACAACCCCCACTACAGTTTAAATATCTAGGAACTGAAGAGGCCTCTTGGATGAAAGGTGAAACGTGCTCATAAAACTTAACATGTTCCCATCATGTAAAAAGTGAACGATAACACAGTTTGACAAGCATACAATTGAATTTCTTCGCCCCCGAAGAGCTGTTAGCCAAACTTTTAGTGATGTGTGCGCAATGGCGATGCTAATGTACTGTGGCACGTGAACATCGATTTTGAAATCAAATATAAACAACTGAAACTGTTTCATATTATCACTGCATATGATTTGCAACTGATAACCCCTTTGTCAAGGTTAAGGTTGTATTGTTCTCCACTACTATCCATTAGTCAAAGCTTAACTTGTAATGGTATTTTCTCCAAAGCCCAAGCCATCTGACAGCAACTCAGGCAGTGCAATTAGCAATACACACTCCATTAATAACGCTTAACATGGATGGCAGAAGACTGAATGCAACATTAACTCTGACTTCTACTCTGCCATTGTATTCCCTTCCTCATGCTGACAGACAGAGTGGCAGGCTTATTGCAGAGGTCATATGTCTGAAGAGAAACAAGGCGGCGGCACACAGAGAGCTCCTAAATCCAACCTTCTCTCATGGCACAACAAAGCTTTAAAATCCATTAAAATGGTCTAAAATGTGTTGAAAGATTTGTACAACTGAAGATCAAGTTTACTCTGACCTTGATTCAAACTCGACTGAGATCTTTAGTAGATGTGCTAAAATAGCATGAATGTGAGTCCTAGGTGAATTCCTTCTTGCAATATTGCATTCACAAGATTTTCAGAAACGACATCTGGCCTTGACCTTGAGGTCAAGGTCACTGAAATTCAACCTCAACTAAGATTTTCAGTAAATGCACCTATGGCACGAATTTCAAAACCCTACGTCTCCTTGTTCTCAAGTTATCACATTTACAAACTTGAGCGTCTGCACCGCCCGTCCACCTAAAGGGACAACAACAATATAACAGCCTTTTGAAGAATGAAGACTGAAAACTCTTAGCCGCCTGCATTTATAATATCACTACATTTCTTTTCACCACATTCAGTTTAATGTTTCCTTCAAGGAAACCTTTGGAAAGATGTACCTTTTTTGGTGTATTGCTTGGACACTATTCAGTATATTCAGTTTTTTGCTTCCACAACAACTTCTTCACTTTCTCCATGAGAAAACCTGCATATATTAATGAAATGGGCCCATGTGAGCTGTCAATATGAACACCAATTGTCAGCAGTTGACTAAAGGTTTGTTCTTTCTAAAATTGACATCAGATGTCACTCCACCATCATTCCATGTACATCGGTGTATCCATCCCAGTTTCAAACTTCCACTGCGGATTTTACAATCAGTCAACATGTGACTGAAGTATAGAAATTCTGCGTTTTACTAGAGTATTGCATTAAGTTTAGGAATCACAGCTATTTTTATGCTAGCTATTGAGTCCCTCAACTTCAGAAGCTCAAAAGCAACTGGATAGTTAACCTCTTCTGTCATTATGTAATGACAGACAAAAAAACAAAAGATTGTTCAAAGTGTTAAACTTATATTTGGCAGTTGTTTACTGGAATCTTAAAATCAGGTCCAAAGAGATGCTAAAGCATTTAGCATAATTTAGAACAAGTTCAATATTCAATATTATCAATCTGTATATATTTATTGATTTCATAATTTCCTTGTGTGACCAATAAAGTTCATCCATCTATCCCATCATTCAGTCTGTATTAAGACTTTGCAAGAAGTTGCACACTACTGATGGCACTCAAAAGCATAAGGACGGATTACAGTTTGCCTGAAAATAACTAAAAACATTAACTTGTACCAGAATGATGAGAGGACATAAGCACGGAGAAGAAAATGAACAGTTCATTGTCTGAAACAAACCATACTGTCTGTCAAATATTCTGCAGCCGACGTTATGACATGGGCACGTATAGCAGGTCACTGCTGCAGATAAAAGTAGCAGTAAAACTTTTCTGTTGTAATTGCACTTGTTAGATTTGTATTGTTTATTGCCATTTATGCTTAGAAATATTTACTCATATATGCTTAGAAGTATATAATCATTTGTAGATTGAAAGAATGTCTCATCCTAGGAGGTCTGTAGCAACTCTGTGTAGCATGAAGAGGGGAGTGCGTTCACTCCTCCTCAGAGTGTTCTGGTATAGATCACACGTCTCCTAGGAGAGGTCGTATCTTCTCCTGCTGATATATGGTATAGCAAACACACGTATATCTGTTTGAGTCTAAGAGCCTTTTGTTTAGATGGACCGCTAGACTCCTGGCACCAGCTTTGGAGAGTCACACACACACACACACACACACACGGTATTCTTTGTTCACATGTATACCTATGTAAGATGTCATATGTTAATGAACTTATGCATATTCATGTAACCACAATAAAAGAGCAGTGTTACGGGAGAGCAGACGAGAGCAACTGGGGTCAAGCGAAGGAACGGCGCCTGTCCAGTTTTCTCCCGTGCACGTGAAACATAAAGAACTTTGCCTACTTCGTGTCTTGCTTGCTGTGCAATTACATTGCCTTCAACGTTCCAGCGAATAGGGTTAAGCTATAAACCTATCAGCACTAAAGGGTTTATTTTTGAAACTAGCGTATAATTAAAACAAATTTTTAATTATAGCAATCGTGTGTGTTTGAACTGTGTTCCTCACCTTGTTATACTCCACGTGTAGTTTTTCTTGTTCATTCTCCAGCTTATCTTTTAGGTTTTTCTGCTCTGAAATGTTGTCCTGGATCTGGATCATTCGCATGTTCCGCTCTGAATATTGGGGGGGTGGGGGATTTTTTTTTAAAGAAGAAAAAAAGGGGGGACACAAAAAGTGATTAATAAAGTTAAAGGAGCAGAAGAGGCGATGGTGGCAAATTATGCTATATTAGGTTCTAAAGGATAACGGAAAGGATAAGAAGGAAAAATGTAAATCTAGTACAACTTCTGCTTTTTCAATGTAGGCTGACTACATAAAACCAATAATACCATGGCTGCCACATTTAACGATACATAAAATTGTTAAATCTATGCACTGCAGACACACAATCACTAACTAACTTAGCATGCATGTCTTAGGACTTTTGGAGAACATCTGAGTAACTCGAGTAAACTCACGCAGGTATAGTGAGTACACATAAACGGCACACCTTTCTGTTCGTGATATCAAGACACTTTCAAATTTCCACTAAACTGTGCAATGGAGTGCTTTACAGTTTTCTAATCTCAGTGTTTTCTTCTTTAGTGTCAATTTCACTCACACAGCAAACAAGGAGCTTCTAAAAGAATTGCTGCAAAACATTTTCTCACTGTTCTCAAGAGACCTACCTACTTTAGCTGGTAAAGTGAAATAGCAGCATAATAATTAACACTTGACATAAAGCAACAGAACAGTGTGGAGCAGAGATGACAGTTTCCTCACCCAAGTAGTAGTTGACAAAGTCTGCTGTGAGAGCAGGCTGCTTGTGTTTCCTGCGACCATCCATGCTGGCACTGGTATCAGATGTGTCCACAGGGAAAATGTCAGTGCTGATGCCCATCAGTTCAGCCTTTCTCATCAACTTTCTGATAGCTGAGGCGCTAGAGGTCAGAGGTCTTGGCAGTTTTTCCCGGGGTACCCACGCCTGAGGACGGGTGTTTCTGGATAGCTCAGCTTTTGCCCTGTACTGCTGCAAGCGAGTAGTGATTCGGGCCTGCAGGTAGGACACATACAACCACTTTGCTGTTAGAAACAGTATATATTGTGCTCTGTTCTACTTTTAGTATATATAAGTAGCATCTACTTTCTAAAGAATTTCACACAACACGCTGTTAGGACACACTGAATTGCGGAAACCAGTTTAGCACATCGTTTTTTGCCCATTTGCAATGTCATCTTGAAGGAGGAAAGAGACTACGAAAGTATTAACACAGGGTGCTCCTTACAGTGTGGATATGACATGTATGCAGTGCTCTGTTTACTCAGTGTTCTGGTTGAAGACAGTTCTTTATGACTATTATGCCTAAGAGTTTGTGCTCCTCGCGCTAAGCACTGTATAGGTGTAATTGTATTTACATTTGGGGGAAATGAAAATTTCACATGCTGTCTTGCTTATAGTGCCTAAATTTGGTATAACTGGGACTTTTTGTGCGCCTGTCAATCTGATCTAACCATGCAGTCACATTTAGACCACCTACAACAAATACAAAATTGTCATCTAATAGAAGGTCGATCAAGGGCCACCTCAAAGTACAGACCAAAGAACTGAAAAGTGAGGGTTTAAATAGCAAAGAGCAGAGTGATTTCTACATTCTCTTGCAGTCAGGTGCTAAACTATCCGTGTCAGCTCAAACTGACGCTACTGCGTGGGGATCACCCCCCTCTGTCCCACACCTTTTGCTTTTGTGTGCAGGTTCATAAACACAATCACAGGAAAAACTGTAGCATTTCTTAAACTTGTTTTAGGGTGAAATATTATTTTGAAAATACAAATTTATCTCATGCATCCAAACTGTCATTTGTTATTTAGGCTAAATATAGTGCATGTCCCTTTTTTTAGTATAGATGGGATGGGCCAAACAATCCTTACCTGAGCTTCGGGAGTAAGCTGTCTCTCTCTCTCCTGCAGAGAGACTTTACAATAAGACTGTAAGGCCAGGTAATTCTTCCTTTTCCACTTTCTGTCAAAGCGGTCTGCATGCTGTTTGCAGTATGCAAAAAATGGGTCCGCGATGTCCTGAGGAAATAAAAAGCACTCATGGGAATTAACAGTTAAGATAACTGGTGGGAAAACAGGTATTAATAGCCTGTAAAGCTTTTACCACGTTGAACTTTCAGAACCTGCCACTCACTGAAGTAAAAAATCCAGCTGAGGCAGAAGCAGCGCTTTGCAGCTGCTGACTTCCTACAGTCATCTGTGTGCAGTCTGTTGTAGTGGAGCATTTGTAGCCGATTACCTGGATTAGGCTGCTGCAGTGAACAGGCATTTTTCCAAATACTCGTGTTATATGAGTTTTATTTGTTTTGCTTGGTGGACTGCAGTGACAATATTCCAAAAGAACTTAGAAAGAATGGATCTCTTGCAATTCATCGTTGGCCATTAATAGTCGTAATCAATCAAATCTGTCACTCGCTAGTTTGATTTCTTCAAGTGGTAGATGCTATATTGACAGAAGCTCTGTGAAGGAGGTGAGGAAAAATAAAATAAAATTAGTGTATTCTTTCTCGCCTTGATTTTACCGTTTGTCTCACTTTATGTATTGGTTAAAATTGGTCTATTGGTATTGTTATAGTAATATTCATAAGATTATTTATTAGATTTTTTTCATAAAGGTACCAAGTGTGGTAAAAAAAAAAAATGGTGGTACTGTGGTAAGAGCATCAAAGTTCTCAAGGGTACAAGATCATGATGGATGTGGGGCTGCAGGTATCGATTAGTAATCGAGTAATCTTTCAATTATTCCATGGATTAATCGAACAAGAAATGAGCAATAATAAGCATTCACAAAAGAAAAATCACAGGTCTTTCAGAATAAACTGCTCATTGTTTTCTATTTTAGAAATTATAATGTTTTAAAAGTTCAACTGCAAAAACTACGAAATGCTTAGTTGCCAAGTTCTGATCAATTCCCATCCCTACTGTATGTATGACTAATATATAAATAATCTCAAGTAGAGTCAAAGTCAAATAAAAGAAGATATACTATCATATATTACGGCATGGTATAGTTTATATGCAATCTAAACTATACCATAAAGCTTTTACCTTTACTCTTTCTTCTTGGAAGGCATTAATAGGAGTTCTGACAGTGTTTTATCTCCTAGATGAGGTAGATGGTGTCTGTTCCTGTGTATTAATTTTTTTGCATGTGTATCTGCATGTTTAAGTGTCCAAGTAAATGACTGAGTTTGTGTCTCTATGTATTTAAAAGAGTATGTGGTGTCTGCAATGAAGAAAAGCGAGTATATGAGCATCTGATGCAAAATCTTTGTGCTGCTAAAAACAAGAAGTTGTGACTTAACGTAGACATAATATTAATATTAATTCAGTGTCCAACCATTTTCATTGGCTTGTGAAGAAAACTTGTATTTTTACTTTTAAATATTAATTCTATTTATTTAAACACAATAGATTATATTATTTCACTTTCAATCTGAAAAATGTTGGAAGATATCTTTGTGTAAAATAGGACAGTTGCCGTCAGCAAGCTGTATAATTTAAAGTTAGGTTCACAGTTAACAGTTCATCTGCATATTTTAATAAAACTTCTGGAGGCTTATTGTAGATTTTTCTCTGCGTAAAACTAACAGCGGTGGATGAAGCAGCTACAAAACTTGCTTTTCTTCACATCAGAGTTTGTTTATCAGGTGCTTTAATGAAGGACTCCTGCTCACTTCTGTCTCTGTAAAGGTTTTAATGATGACCACAGGAAGGATACTGGAAACACATTTTTCTTTCACTCAAACTGAGCTCACCGTCTCTGTAACGGCTCCTCCTCTTTGCTGCGTGTAAACAGACTCCAGCTCCATGTTAAACTGTGCCAGAGTCATCATCACTGCTGCTGTTGTGTTATTAATGTTTTTGTTAAAAAAAAACAAAAAAACTGGGGACTGTGTGGGCTTAATGTTGTCCAACCTTTTATTCATGCGCTGCTCCTAAATATGTTTGTATTGCAGATGTCGCAAATGTGGGTGAAGCACTTGCGTTTACATAGTTTAACACATTGGCACGCTACAGAGCCGTGTGTTAAACAAAGCATCGAAGCAAAGAATTTGCGTCGAGGAATTTTTTTAATTGAATTATTCAAATTACTCGATGAATCATTGCAGCCCTAGTTGGATGGTTCAAACACAGGGCAAGACGTTCAGTTTAGAGACCTGCATGAATCAAGAAAAGTCTATTTGGAACTTAATTTTATTTTTTCACTTCTCAGTGACATTTTGGTTTAGTTATGATAGTTTTTTGCAGCAACAAGCATAGGTAGTGCAAACCCAAGACCAAACAGTTGTTTTTTGTTCTGCCAGTCACTACACATATGCTGCTTTCAGTTTCAACAGTTAATGCTGCTTTGTTTAAGGTGACTGTTATTGAGCACAGGAATTTATAGCATCAAGTTCACTTCCTAGTTTTTTTTTGTTGTTGTCGTTGTTTTCATGTTTGTTTGTTTATTTTAAGAGGTGCACAGCCAATAGCCATGACACAAAAAGTCATAATGCTTTGCTGTGCAGACTAATGTATTATTGAATTTAAAACATCCTTTTAACACATCTGACATCACAACCACTGAAGCTAAGTTAACGACACTGGTGTCGTTAAGCTGCTAACTGCCACAGGTTTTGGAGATGATCACACAGGAATTAACGATATTAAAGAAGTGGTTTGATATAAATAAATTATCATTGAATCTAGATAAAACCAAATTTATGTTTTTTGGAAACCAAAAGAAAAACATCAAAATAGAAATATGTGTTGACAATGTATATTTAGAAAGGGTAAATGAAATAAAATTTCTTGGTGTGATCATTGACCACAAGCTCTGTTGGAAGCCACACATTACTTATGTTCGGGGGAAATTGGCACGGGGCATTGCCGTCCTGGGGAAAGCAAAGCATATGTTGGATCAGAAAGCACTGCACATTTTATACTGTGCTTTACTACTGCCGTATATGAGCTACGGTGTAGAGGTCTGGGGAAACACATACAAAAGTAACACACAAACAATAACTATAATACAGAAAAGGGCCATTAGATTAATAAATAATGTGGGGTACAGGGACCATACAAATGCACTCTTTGTCAAAATGAAAGCTATTAAATTCCAAGACTTGGTGAAGCTTAAAACAGCGCAAATAATGTATAAAGTAAGAAATAAATTGCTTCCAAAAGAAATCTGTAAATTGTTCATAGAAAGAGAAGGTGGGTATAACTTAAGAGGAAATGGAATTTAAAATACAAAGTGCTAGAACAACTTTAAGAACTATGTCTATCTCAGTTGCAGGAGTTAAATTATGGAACAGTCTAACAGAAGAAATAAAGGAAAGTAAAAACATAAATCAGTTTAAAATAAAATATAAAACCTAATTTTAAATAACTATAAGAATGAAGAAAACGGGTTAACCCAGGACGGTAATGTCGCTGGAAATGGTGTTGTGGTTCTTTTTGGGTTTTTGTTTGTTTTTTTTGTTTGTTTGTTTTTCCATAACTTGTGTATCTGCAAATATACTCATTCTGTATTTTTCATATGAAAGAAACTATACTGTGGTGGGGCTTGCTTATTTCTTGTTTTTGATTTATTTACGTTTTATTTTGTTTTGCTTTTTTTTTACTTTTGTTTCATATGTTGATTGTTTAATTTAAGACTAAAAGAAAATTAAATGAATGAGAGGTAAAACTTGAGGGGGTAGGGACAAATAAGTAAATACTTCTGCCTACTCCTTTTCAAACAAATAATGAAATGATATTTTATAATGATTGCGAAGACACATGTTTGAAATGTTTGAAATAAAAATGAACTGAACTGAACTGAACTGAACAAGGTCGACCTACCTCCTCCGCTGCAGCCTCAGACAGGAGCCCCTCCCTCTGTGCACAGGTGACATGGAAGTAGGATCGACACATTCCTGCATCACAGCTGATACACACACCAGTCCTGGCAAAACGGGCATCCTCACAGAAACTGCACTCCTGCTCATAACAAAAATAACACGAAACATATTTTCATTTTTTAAAAATGCCAGTATGCAACTGTTTCACTGTTAACAGGTTTTCATTTTGACAGATATTTTGGATCATCTACTGAAATTCTGACGCTTCCATGTGAATTTCTAATTAAACTGTTTTCAGGTTTTACATAGTAAATCGGCCTCACCTTAACACTTGTATTTAGCACAAGTACTTTGCTTATACATCAGTTGAGACTGACGAAACTTTAGCTGAAAAGCATCTCTAAAGCGGAATTTTCTAGAACTTGTTCCTGGGACTGGAAACGTTGCCCCCACTAAGTGCCTTCTCAACAGGTAACTTCAGCAACTTTAGGGGTGGAACGTGCCACTTTTAAATTGTGCCCTTTTACTGATCATAATGATTACTTTAAGTAGAGCATTTCAGGTGTTTAATCAGCTTTGCTGCAGAAAAATGTCTGAATACACCCTCTAGGTCATGGGCGTCAAACTCAGCCCTCTCTGATCTTAAGTGGGCGGGACCAGTGAAACTCTCCTTTATGTCAATGTAAAGAAGTTACATATTTAACTTTTTCTACATCATAAAGAAAAAGATGCTGTGACAAAAAAAAATCTGTCAGCATGATGCAAGATTACAGAAAAAGTTCTGGCAGCTCATTACAAAGACTGTCCAGTTTTTCTTTTTTTTCTCAATGAAAATAAAAATGGGTTTCACTTTAGCCGCCACCTAATTTTAGAAATTCTGCACTCAGTTGTGCACTCTCCAATATCACTGAAATGCAGCCAGATCCTGCTCATTTTACATTTTCGCTCGTTTCTTCATATTTTTTCCCCGACACGCTTGTGTTTAAATCTGGCTCGCAGGTCTCGCTGTGTACCTGCCTGAACCACTACACTTGCTGTCTTCCGAACGCCCCCCCCCTCCTTTCAAAAATGGTACGACCCCAGTCTTTGCATGCGATTGGCCGCATGGCCGATAAACACTATTTACATTGAAATTCATCTTCATCAGTGAGCAAAAAGAGAACTTGCCTTGGCCCCATATTTTGAATAATTCATCTCTGTGAGTGTTACTGGTCGCAACTTATCAATGTCTCCAAATGCCACTCCAGGAACATAAAGGGCACAAACCACATGCACCCACCTGAAAACATCAAAGAATAAAAGCAAAATTGGTGAACAAATGGTACGAAGAATGGTAGAAAAATCCTGAATTGGAAATGGCTCAGAATCAGGTAGCATTATAAACATTTTGATTCCTGGATGCTGATTTCACAAAAAGCTGTGAACTGATAAATCATGGCTGTGGTTTATTTTTGCATTTAATGTAGAGAATTAGTGTAGACAATAACACACTTAATATCATGAAACTAGTTTCTCAGATACTCAAAAAGAAATTGACTCATAGATTTATGTAGCCACAGACTTGCGCTACAGTTTGATGTGAGACAGTTTCAAATGTGGACTTTAGGCAAGAGAATCCCAAGTCCAATATAAAGATATCCATCTCTAGCAAGCAACCGCTTCACAGTTTAATTTGCTGTGTTTTTCATGCTCTACTGAAGTAGTAAATTCATGTGCAGCCTGGCTGAGGAGCACTATCAGCGATAACGTGGCTGAAGTCTCCACGCTTCACATAACACAGTCTTTTCTCTCACTCCTTTTCTTCCTCTCTCTTCTCCTCCCTCCATTCCTCCAACAGTTCTCTTTTTCCTTCTTAATCAAACCTGCTTTTCTCCTCAGCACTGAATATATAACACAGTTCAGACCGTCTTTGGATCCCTGCACCATTTTGAATAGCACAGATCATTAGCTGTTATTTGTTTCTGAACATGTTCCACTTGCTGTATCTTCTAAATGGCAACTGACCACCAGGTCATTGTGCCACTGTATCCCACCTCCCAGCATCCGTCTCTTTGAAGATTCCATCCTGGTTGGGGCACAGCTCACAGCTGGGAGTGACTCCATTCTTGCAGGCATCGCAGAACCAAGGCTCTGTTGAATTCTCCGAGGCCGAGCTCATAATCGAGTCACTCTCGCCGTCCACACCGTAACACCCTGGAAGCAAAGACCAGTATTAACCTTACTGAACCTTACTGCTCCTGTGAGGCACGTGACAGATGCGAAGCTGTGCCATACAGGTTCAAGGTTAGGAGTTAAAAAAAACAAACAAAAAACAATTAGATAATTTTGCATTACTATGTAACATGGTCTGAGATCCACTGACACATAATTAGCATTTAATAATATAAACCTTAGGCTACACATTTACTCTAACAAAAATTCCTAACCTAATCAGGGCACAAAATATGTTTCCTTTAGAGTACCAACACAAAGACAGCAAAGGGGAAACTGAGAACTAGCCTAAAAAGCAGCTCACAGCTATCATTTCAGTGATTCTACTGTAGAAACTGCCACAAGCAGAAATTAAGGCTACAATGTGACTGCTAATCACTGCTTTTGTTTCCTGATGAAAATCAGTCTCTGGCTGGGCTTACGTACAGTCAATTTTCACATCATACTGGGATTATCTATTTCCTTTATGTTAGCATTCTGCTTTTGCGCATCCTTATAGATTCAATTCTGATTTTTTTTTATTTTTTATGACAGGCTCAGTATGCACTTTACCGTCACATTCCTGTCCCTTCACACAGCAAAAATAAAAGTAATGTCCTCAAAAGCTAGCTTGGCCATTTTCCTCCTCTGCAATGAGCTGAAGTCAGCACAAGTGAAGCAAGTGCAGTACACTACTGCATTACAGAAAAAGGTCCTTTGATTAAAGTAATGTATAACTCTAAAACGCCTTATACCAAACACTGCCCATGTGACATATCTGTATACCCTTTTCCTTTATTAAGACACGAATGTAAACAATGTAAAAAAGGGAAACAGGTTCACACGCCAACTGACAGACGAGGTCCAAAGACACACTGACAACATCTTTACTTGCTTCACTTTGGCAGAGCAACTCCTCAGATGATAACTGGCTCTGGTTGGCACAATCAGGGGAAACAACCCAGAGCTACCCACACCACAACAAGAAAATGAGAAGATGCTTCCTGGGAATTTCCAATCTTGTCATCCAACATGCCATAAGCTGCTTTATTCTGGTGTAGGCTCTCATGTCCACTTCAACTATACCCCTCCAATCCTCACACGTTCACGTCCCGTGCACATTTGTAAAGGTGGACAGCAGCTAAAAGATCTCCTTTGTTATAAAAATGTCAATGGTAGATCTTAGGCTGCTGCATATAGGGTATAATCGAAATTAAAAAAAAAAAAATCACATTGAAATTATGCAAACTGAAGTGAATTATGCTAAATAAGTGTGACAATTGTCATGAAGTAACTTTTGATACAGAGATAAAGAGAGAGAGTGACAACAGAACAACAAGGTGTGACTCAAAATCAAATGATTGGAGTTACATCGAGTAATTGGATGCCAACATCAGGTGATAGCCATGTCATACTGGAAAGGCGGAGAGAAGAAGGGGTCTATAAAACCCTTTGCAGATAATGATTAGTCGTTAGTTCCTCAGGGTTTCATAGAAGTGTGCAGGAGATTAGAAGACCCTGCATCACACAGTAGATTTTGCAGCAAGAAACCAAGAAGATTTAGCCTTCTTTTTCCAACCCACTATGGACCACAAATTGAATTTATTATTTATTATCCAATATGGTGCTCACTACATACTGGATGGGAACTATCTAAGGAGTTCCACCCTCCTCAAAAAGGTTTTTATACTCAATGGCAAAGGTTTTCGCTCTCCTCTAAAAAAAAAAAAAAAAATTCAAAACTGACAATAGATATTTAGCAACAGTTTAGATCTTAGGGTAAAGATAAATAAACAGAGCCCTGGGGAACATTACTGATGACAGGTCAAGCTTGTAATCTGATTTTTTTAAATGTACATGCCAATTACAACCTGAGAGATATGGTTTAAAATCAGGCAAGGGAAGTGCCAATGATGTCAACCGATTCGGATCTCTTTAAAAGAATATCATGAGACACTGTATCAAAGGCAGAGCTCAGATCATAGAGAAAGCATGGTTAACAGCCCAAAGTCAGTTGCTATTAGTGGATCATTGGTGATTTTGCCCTGGACTTCCTCTGTAGTGTGAAGTGGCAGAACACCAGACTGAAATTGTTCAAACAAATTATGTTAGTAAGGTGAGTAAGGTGATTGTTATTAAGGTGAGAGTAAATCTATAGAACAACATATTTTTTAACAACTTTTTGAAAGAAATGGTAAATTTGCAACTAAACAGTAGCTTGAGGTTCACCAGGTTTCTTAAGTGTTAGAATTATAAAAGCTGTTTATAGAGTAGAGGAAAAAACCCAGGGATCAGGGAAGAGTGAATAATAGGGGTGCAACAATACTCGTATCGATATTGAACCGTTCGATACAGTGCTTTCGGTTCGGTACGCATATGTATCGAACAATACAAAATTTTATATTTATTTTATCAACTTTTCTTCTGACGATGCTGTCTGTGTTGAGCGCTCAGTGGATCTGCATTCGACTACCCCGCCTAGGCTGCACTGTCGAGTGCAGATCCACTGAGCGCAGCGCAAGCTAGCAAGACAGAAGCTAAGCTCGTTGCAACATGGCAACTGCCTCAACGCTGCCCGAAACTGAACCTCCCCCACCCTCTTTCAGATCTGGCATTTGGAGCTATCTTGGTTTTCATGTGAAGTATGACCCTGATGGTAAGCGCGTCATGGACAAAAGTAAAACAGTATGTCGGATGTGTTTTTAATATTGCAATATGAAATAGATGCTATACAGTTCTGAGGAGTAACACCAGAGCATCGCATAATATCAAGAATACCGCCCTTAGAGTCAGACTGAAAATCAATAAATTGTTGTAGGCCAAAGCTATTAAGAAATGATGAAGAATCTCTCATGACAGTGTCTAGATGTATATTAAAATCACCCAGCAAACTAACATTGCAGGAGAAAAAACTTAGAAGCTGGATGAAGCCAAGCAAACACATTTTAATATTGTCCTCTTAATTTTCTGAGGCTGCCTAAACAATTACTTGGCTGATGTGGTTTCTATGGCTGCTATTACACCAGGCATACGTGCGCTTTACTACCAATGAGAGCAGCAATCAGCGCTCTCCCTCTGTCAGGGAGATAACACTCCAACTCCTAATTCAGTCAAGCAGCCTTTGGGCTTTTTGAGCAATGGGAAAGACTCAAAAATCAAAAACTTAGTGTTCTGCATGCCACACTGGGGAGTCAGACAGCCCATAAAAAGCAAATACTGGGGTAGACAGAGTTGTTTATTCAGCTCTACACTGTTTGGTGGGCGCGTGTCCTTTTCTGATTGAGAGACCATTTGCTGTGTGCCATGGTGAATCACTAATTCTGAAATCTGCTCTTCAGAGGCTGCTGGGGCTCTACCCTGAATTTTTAAAACAGGCCTCTGGTTTTTCCTTGGAATCAACTCACTCGTGCAATTAAGTCACAACTGCGGTTTGTCCTAATCTTTAAAAAGGAAAATCTATTTCAGAATCAATTCTAACCCTTCAACACCACTATTATGTATTCTACCTCAATTTTGCCCCCACAAGATGTACCAAGGGCAGGAGGCTTAAAAAAACGGATCTTCTAGGCAGTTCATCTTTACTTATTGAGCTCCGACTGTGAAACTGGGGTTTGTGAACAACCACCGTGCTGGTTTAAACGATGTATGGTTGAACTGTGCCACAAATCTTTGGTGTTCCTTTTGAACTGAGATACAAAGCTCAGACCGTTAAGCCATGGGTTGCTGGCTAATATGAGCTAAGCTGACAAAAAGTGATGACTATAAGATAGCTTCATAATCCCTGAAGGAAAGATTATCCCTGTCAGAAATGATGGACTTGGCAGGAAAAAAAGAAGGTAGAGTTGACTGAACCACATAGAGAACTGCTCAACTATACTGACATTTTCTGAAGAAAATGTTTTGTTTATGTTCCACAAACACAAAATACATCAGAAGTAGGTGTACAAGGTTACAGAATAAAATATAAACTCCTTTTCACAGGTATTGTGAAATGTATGCATTTTTTAAATTATTTTCACTTAATTATACATTTTGCTTTTTATCAATAATAATGCTCATTTACAGTATACTGGAAATATTTTCTCCAACCCCATCTCTAGTTTAAAAAAAAAAAACATGAAGAACTTGGAAAAGTATGTTCATTTTAAGTTGATAAGTTTGATAAATGGTTATTCATGTGTTTTTATCCCTGTCACTGTAACATAGCTGTGTATCAAATTAAAATAAATCTCAGGACAAGAGGCATTTTTTTTCATCAGCCAAACTTGATGAATGTACAGAGGTTTAGTGTTGTCCACTCCAGTACAGGAGTCCCTATACTGTCTGCTATCTGAAAGACTCTTTACAGAGCCAAAAGAAAACCCTGACAAATGCACCATTACTAAAGTAGTCTAGACTGCAGATACAGCTCACCTTTCATCTCTGACTTAAAGCCATTTATTAGCTTGTTTTAATCTTAAAAAAAAAACCAGTTTGTGATCTGTGAAATGAGTCAGTATGTTAAGAGTACTGCACCTTTTTAGCAAGGGTGCATAGCATTCGTTCTTCAAGTATTTATTCTCGAATGTGTAGGTGTTTTGTTTTACCCCTACTGATCCAGTATGAACTCAAAATCAAACTACATCATTATGTTTTTCGACCACCAGTCAGACCACCACTTGTAGACAGTGTGACTAGAAAGTATTGCTTTACATCATCACTAGAGGTGCAACGGATCAAAAATCTCACAGTTCGGATCGGATCACAGTTTTAAGTCACAGATCGGATCAATTTTCGGATCAGGAAAAAAAGAAAAGAAAAAAATTTAACATTTACTTATTTACTTATTGAAGTATTTTTTGCCTGTTAAAAACATTCAACTCAAGACTCATTCCACGCAATTATATAAAAACAAATTATGGTACAATATAAGGCAGTATAGGGCTTTGTATCTACCACTCAATTCAATTCAATTCAATTCAATTTTATTTATAAAGCGTCAAATCACAACAACAGTCGCCTCAAGGCGCTTTATATTGCAAGGTACACCCTATTATATATATATATATATGTATATATATGTATATATATCGCACTCTGCTATGATATAATGAGCTGTGACGGTCACGTAGCTTTCCGTGTCCTTGGAGGTCTACCCATTTGCAGTTAGGGCAACAGAAGATGCCTGGGACAGTTCATCCACAACTTTAAACTTTTCCTGCTCATACATGCTTGGAAGGATCTTGGGACTAAAGTGGACGCGCAACGGAATATCATAGCGTGGCTCAAGCACGTTCATCATAGTTTAAACCCCTTGTTTTGCACAACGGAATATGGTCTACGGTTTGCAGTTAAACACCCCAGTAGCTGTTGTAATAGCTTTAGCCCAATCGGATTGGGCAGCAAAGGGCTGCTTAAATACCGCAAACTCCTCTGATGCTCCACTTGGACCGCTAGCGCTGGCCATAACTATCGCTTGACAGACCCACCACGCTCACCATACACATACTTTTTTTTTCTTTTTCGAATCTTCGGATCACGTGCGTGCTGAACCGTGGAGTGGGATCGGTTCGGATTACGGATCAACCGTGATCCGTTGCACCACTAATCATCACTATAAAAAACACCATTCAGAGAGCAAATATACAATAGTTACGGCCTTAGCAGGGCCTGGTGTGGTTTTAAATTTATATACAGTGGCTTGCAAAAGTATTCGAAATTTCCCACATTTTGTCACATTACAGCCACAAACATGAATCAATTTTATTGGAATTCCACGTGAAAGACCAATACAAAGTGGTGTACACGTGAGAAGTGGAACGAAAATCATACATGATTCCAAACATTTTTTACAAATAAATAACTGCAAAGTGGGGTGTGCGTAATTATTCAGCCCCCTTTGGTCTGAGTGCAGTCAGTTGCCCATAGACATTGCCTGATGAGTGCTAATGACTAAACAGAGTGCACCTGTGTGTAATCTAATGTCAGTACAAATACAGCTGCTCTGTGACGGCCTCAGAGGTTGTCTAAGAGAATATTGGGAGCAACAACACCATGATGTCCAAAGAACAGACCAGACAGGTCAGGGATAAAGTTACAGAGAAATTTAAAGCAGGCTTAGGCTACAAAAAGATTTCCCAAGCCTTGAACATCCCACGGAGCACTGTTCAAGCCATCATTCAGAAATGGAAGGAGTATGGCACAACTGTAAACCTACCAAGACAAGGCCGTCCACCTAAACTCACAGGCCGAACAAGGAGAGCGCTGATCAGAAATGCAGCCAAGAGGCCCATGGTGACTCTGGACGAGCTGCAGAGATCTACAGCTCAGGTGGGGGAATCTGTCCATAGGACAACTATTAGTCGTGCACTGCACAAAGTTGGCCTTTATGGAAGAGTGGCAAGAAGAAAGCCATTGTTAACAGAAAACCATAAGAAGTCCCATTTGCAGTTTGCCACAAGCCATGTGGGGACACAGCAAACATGTGGAAGAAGGTGCTTTGGTCAGATGAGACCAAAATGGAACTTTTGGCCAAAATGCAAAACGCTATGTGTGGCGGAAAACTAACACTGCACATCACTCTGAACACACCATCCCCACTGTCACATATGGTGGTGGCAGCATCAAGCTCTGGGGGTGCTTCTCTTCAGCAGGGACAGGGAAGCTGGTCAGAGTTGATGGGAAGATGGATGGAGCCAAATACAGGGCAATCTTGGAAGTAAACCTCTTGGAGTCTGCAAAAGACTTGAGACTGGGGCGGAGGTTCACCTTCCAGCAGGACAACGACCCTAAACATAAAGCCAGGGCAACAATGGAACGGTTTAAAACAAAACATATCCATGTGTTAGAATGGCCCAGTCAAAGTCCAGATCTAAATCCAATCGAGAATCTGTGGCAAGATCTGAAAACTGCTGTTCACAAACGCTGTCCATCTAATCTGACTGAGCTGGAGCTGTTTTGCAAAGAAGAATGGGCAAAGATTTCAGTCTGTAGATGTGCAAAGCTGGTAGAGACATACCCTAAAAGACTGGCAGCTGTAATTGCAGCAAAAGGTGGTTCTACAAAGTATTGACTCAGGGGGCTGAATAATTACGCACACCCCACTTTTCAGTTATTTATTTGTAAAAATTGTTTGGAATCATGTGTGATTTTCGTTCCACTTCTCACGTGTACACCACTTTGTATTGGTCTTTCACGAGGAATTCCAATAAAATTGATTCATGTTTGTGGCTGTAATGTGACAAAATGTGGAAAAGTTCAAGGGCGCCGAATACTTTTGCAAGCCACTGTAGGTGTGTCCCTCCTTGGGTATCACTTTTTGTACAGCTGACTCTACCCAGCAATTAAGAGAATACCACCCAACCCCCACAACCCTAAATTGAGTAAACAGAGGAGAACAGATGGGTGGATGGAGGGAAAAAAAAAATATTACCAGCCTTCCCACACATGTATCATTGAGTACTGCTGCTTTAATAACTGCTGATATTTCCTTAAGAGTCTTGCTCCCAATATTGATCTTTCTGAGGTGACTTGAATTTCTTCCACTAAAATATCAACATGTCTTTTAGGCCCCATTCCTACAAGATTGCTCAAATAAGTTTTAGCATTAATTAATGCTGTCTTAGCTAATTATAGACAGGTTTCTAACCTTCTTTTTTTAATCTTGAAGAGTAGCTGTCAAACAGTTAACTAAATATTTGCAGAAGAAAGGTTTATATAAAGATTTTCAGTCAGCAAACTGTTTCTGTGCTAGGATGCACACTAGTGAGGGTTATAAATATTCTTTTTATGGCCTCCGACAGCGGACTCATCTCCGTGCTTGTCCTGCTAGATAACAGGGCAGCATTCAATACTGTTGACCATAACAATTTATTACAGAGAACTAGAACACACCATAGGTATGAAAGGAATTACACTGCAAAGTTTCAATCATATCTATCTGAGAGACGCCAATTTGTGGCATTTCTGAGGTATCTTTACTTCAAAAGCTAGTCATGGAGTTTGAAAACATTGTACAGATTTTTATTGCTATGCAGATGACAGCCACCTTTACTTATGTATGAAGCTGTATGATACAAATCAGTTAGCTGAAGTGAAGACGTGAAGGCCTGGATGACTTCTAATTTCCCATATCTAAATAGCCTGATGTCAGATCGCAAAATTTCCAGTGCAAAATTTGAGATTTAAAGGTTACGGCGCTGACTGCAAGATTACGCTTTAAACTAAGCTAGTCATATCACTATTTACATTTAAACAAACAGCTGATATCAAAACAAACAACCATACAACAACGAGTGACAGCACGACCCAGAGTGGAAGAACTCTGGGTTGGTTGTTTGTTGGATCTGGGATTTCATCGACACATCCAACAAACAAAACCCAACAAAGTTAGAAAGACTGATTTGTCAAATGATACTCAGGGCCTACTCACAACCGATATTCAGGTAAGTGTTTTTAAGTCCATTAACAAAAAGTTGGATCTCTTAGCCATGCTTTGTCAGGAGATGAAGGGTTAAAATCAAGCTTAGATTTTTTTTTTGTCTCCCGTGTTGTCTCATGGTAGCCAAGGCTGATGTTTCCATTTTATTATGGAAAAAGGGTTTTGTCATAGGGGTAGGAAATATAGGGATGGACAAGATCCAATAAGGGAGCAACCTCATCTGCGTTATAAAAGGTAAGATAGACACCAAGATAGAGATCTGTAGCATTCCCAAAAGTCTCAGTTTTAATCTGTTTACAAAAACAGAAAAAAAACAAAACCAAAAGCAAAGTTGTGCTTTGGATTATAAAAACATTGACCAGGTTTTGTGTTTGTGTTTCAACTCATCTAACCTCTCTGTGCTATTGGTATGTACTTGTAACTTGTACAAAGAACAAGTGTCTGATGGTATCCACACAATGGTACCACACCACACTTGCCAGTCACATACAAAACTACTCTGAATCCCATTTTATGTAGTTTTTCACCTGTTTGGTACACTTTTCGGCTTACTTCACAATATGAGTTGGGAGTTCATACTCTTATTTTTGCACGAATTACTGTTGTATATTTCATTCCAGAAATCAGTATTTGAGTTCATATTGAAGAAAAATGAAGAAAAAACACAACTTAATAAGACACTCAGAAAGACAAACGATCAGTTAAATGTTAAACTTTAAAATTCAGCTGGTTGCAGTCAATTTTGTAGACATATAAATAGGTATCTTAATGTATTATAGTTGCAAAGTTTTTTAAATGTTGGATAGGTTTTTCTTAAGACAATGATTCAGCAGTTACTGTACTGAGTTTGGAGAGTTAGGCTTTTATGAATTTTCTTGAGTATAGGACAACAGATTTGAAATTGGCAGTATTCAAGATATTGAACTGTCGATGCCAAAAAGTCTTGTTTAAATTATGAAGGATTGTTTGTTGTTGAGTGCAATTTTTTTAAATAAGTTCTTTAGAAAGCAAAACATTATTTAATATAAAGGTAACATGAGCAGAGAGTACAAACATGTTGAGGGATGTGTTGGGTGTGTTAGTTCAGTGAGAGAGTCAGAAACTAATGTGTGCAATTATGTCTGCATTTTTATTTTGTTAAATACGAACAAAATTATAGCAGAAGTGCTTCCGCATGTCTGATCAGAAAGAGAGGACCAATGTGATTATTTGGTAGTTCAATGAAAGGCTTGAGTAAGTTAAGAGTGAGAAAAGTTTGCAGTTTTGGCTTGCTATATGATATTTGAAATAAAAAAAAAGAAAAGAAAAACACTATATTTTCAGAAATGTTTGTCAGTGTTTTTTGTCTGTTTGTTTTTTACTACTTGAACACTAAAGTAGCCCTCACATGAGATGAGAAGGCAAACAAACTCAACAGCAGCCCCCCCACACACACACACACACATCACGACAGCCCCCTGCTCCAAGCTCTCTCTCAACATCATGACATCCTCCTCTTCCTCCCAGTCTTCCTTCCAATCTACTCCCAGTGTCACAGCAGACCAGGTCAGACACCTGAGGAAGTTTTGCCCCAGGAAGGCAGCAGGCCCAGACAAGGTGTGTCCTAGGCTGTTAAAGGCTTGTGCTGCTGAACTAGGGGAGCCGCTACAACAAATCTTGAAATTAAAAGACTGGGGAGAGTGCCCACCCTCTGGAAGACATGCTGCATCATTCCGCTCCCCAAAAAGAACCAGGCCAAAGAGCTGAATGACTTCTGACCGGTGGCACTGACGTCACATCTTATGAAGACTCTAGAGCAGCTCTTTCTCAACCTCTTCCAGCCCCAGGTACAATATGTCCTGGACCCACTACAGTTTGCCTAACAAGGCAGATGTCGGTGTGGAGGATGGTATTCTGTACCTCCTACACAGAGCTAACTCGCAACAGGGAAAAGGCACGGTAAGGATCCTGTTCCTCGACTTTTCTAGTGCCTATAATACAATCCAGCCCTGTCTGCTCCAGGAAAAACTGAACAGACCAGAGTACGTCAGGCTGAAGGACATCATGTCTGACACTGTGGTCAGCACCAAAGGAACTGTGCTGTCCCCCCTTCTCTTCACCTTGTACACCTCTGACGTCAGCTATAACTCTGAATCATGCCATATTCAGACATTTGCGGATGATACAGCCATCATGGGGTGTATCTGGGATGATCAGGAAGAGGAGTACAGGAGTCTGGGGAGGAACTTTGTTACATGGAGTCACACAAACTACCTGCAGCTCAACACATCGAAGACCAAGGAACTGGTTGTGGACTTCGGGAGGTCCAGACCAGGTTCAGTGCCAGTGCCATGTACAAGTACCTCGGACTGTGGGTGGACAACAAACTGGACTGGTCATATAGCATGCAGCACCTGCATTTAAAAAAAAAAAAGCCAAAGCAGACTGTATTTCCCCAGGAGGCTTAGGTCTTTCAACATCTGCAGGAAGCTCCTGTGGATGTTCTACCACTCGGTGGTTGCCGGTGTACCTTTCTATGCTGTGTTGTGTAGGGGGAGCAGCATAGCAAAGAAGGACTCATCCAGGCTGGAAAAACTAATCAGGAAGGCTGGCTCTGTGGTCGGCATGAACCTGGACACACTGGTGACAGTGGCAGAGAAGAGGACACTAAAGGAACTGCTGGACATTATGGACAATGCTGGGCATCCTCTGCATGTGGTCACGAATAATCAAAGGAGTCTGCTCAGAGATGGGTTGCTTCTCCCCAAAACTAAGCCCAATAGACTTGAGACTTATTCTTGATGATCTAGATCAGGGGTGCCCAATCCCAGTCCTCGAGAGCTACTGTCCTGCAGCTTTTAGATGCATCCCTACTCCAACACAGCTGAATCAAATAGTTGGATTACCAATTCGGCATGCCATCAAGTCTGGCAAAGGCCTGATAACGAGCCATTCATTTGATTCAGGTGTGCTGGAACAAGGACGCATCTAAAAGCTGCAGGACAGTAGCTCTCGAGGACTGGGATTGGGCACCCCTGATCTAGATGGTGCAAACTTCAACTATCGCAAAGGCCATACACTTCCATGTACTGTTTTAAAAAGTACAGTGATGCCATGTTGTTAGGAGAAATGGTAGATCTATCCTTTATGGTAGGGCTGCACGATTTTACATAAAATGAGAATCACGATTTTTTTGCTTAGAATTGAGATCACGATTCTCTCACGATTTTCTTTTCCAATATAAATATTTATTACACTTATTAACTGCACATTAACTTCGTAACAGTTGAGACTGAACATAAAAACAATAAATGAACATAAAAACAATAAATGTCTCACATTTTGTCGTTGCCGCAAAACGTTGTACTGCTTGTAATTCTGTCTCCACCGTTGCTCGACACTGCGTGTATAGAGCAGGTAGTGCAACATTTGAAAAATAGTTGCGGGATGGCACTGTGTAGCATTTGTCTAGGGTGTTGATCATTTTCCTAAATCCCTCGTTTCATAGTGTTGATGGGAGCCATATCTTTGGTCAGGTGATAAGTGATAGCCTCTGTAATTTTTTTGTGCCTGCGGGAGTTCGACGGGTATGGGGAAGCGCTGTAAAAGGTTCCCATTATTGATGTTTGGGTGGTTGACCGGGACGGATTTTCTTCTGTCACTTTCTTGGCCTTTACAGCTTCGTCATCTCTCATGTGCTCTTCGTTGTTTTATCCCTGCCAATTTTAGCAACCAGCTGGCTTCTGTGTCACGTGGTATAAGGCTCCGCCCTTGTCATTTGTTGCGCAGGAAGAGTGAGCGCTTGTTTTCATGCAGATTATGTCCCGGATCAAAATGCGGTACAATCGTCATCTTTTTTTCTTTTCTTTTTTTAAATCGTTGTCATTTGGAAATGAGATCGCACATAAGTATGAATTGAGATCGCGATTTTCTAACGATTAATTGTGCAGCCCTACTTTATGGGGTTCAGTACAGCAACAGTCAGCTATTTTGAGTTCTGAGCTTAGCAGATTGTTGATGTAACAGATGTGAAGATTAGACTTTGTGAAGAAATGATACAACATCTTTATTAGAGCCATAAAAATGAACAATATTTAGGAAAATACTTCTCAAATGAGATAAAGTGTCATTTGGGATCAGAAATTGTGTAAGCAATCACAAGTACTTGAAATGCCCAACTTCTTTCTACAATTAAGTTCAATATTCTAAGAGTCTGGAAAAATGAACACCATATCCTTCCAGATGATGATAAGAACTGGCTCCAAGTGCTGCCATGTCCTCTTCTTTATCAACCTCTATTGCAAACCAGTTAAGCTTTCCTTCTGTGTCCTTTTTATAGAGATTAAACATGTCCCAGAGAAGGAAAATATCAACCAGGAATATGAACAAGATAAATTTAAGACCAGCTCTTAATATCTTGTGTCTGCCTATGCCTATGGAGAATTGGTGATCAGCACTTTTCTTACTCTTCACTACTCTGTGTTTGTGTTGTTAAAGAGTGTGACTGTCCGAGATGGTAGAACAGGTCTTGCTTTTACCTCAAAGGTTTTTGGTGTTTAAAGGTTAAAGGCTTATTCAGCCAATTTGAGTGACTGTCCTGACAATTCAAGTTGAAAGTGTTTATCATGGTATCCATGTCATATTTGGTGGCATAAAGCATGTGTGAATATTTACATTCCGCAAACTCGAGTCTTCACTCTTCACTGCTCAACACTGATGAATGCAGCACCTTTGCCATAACAAGTTGCACTTTTTAAATCCAGCAGGCATGTCATTGCCAGGACTATGGATCAAATAACCTGTGTACATGCGAGTGCCCAAGACTAACAGACCAACTTAAAGAAAAAAAAAAAAAAAGCTTTATAGCACCATTGGAGGCTTTATAACTACACGTTTATCTTAAAATGAGCTCTGCTTGCTCCCTTTAAATCTCCCTTTAAAGCACAACAAGAGGGGGAATAACTGAATGAGAGTATATGCATGGCCACCCTTAATTATGGATTTCTCCGAGAACTCCAATTCAAAAGAGATAACTCACTAAGTCATTGATTTTACTTCCAAGCGGTTGCACTCACTCAGCCGAAGAAGCTGGACAGAAGTTTACTCCCTCCTCAACCTTTGTTACAGTTCAAGATTCAATAATACAACAAAACACAAGATCAAAGAGCAGATAGATGCCTGAATAGGATTTTTTTTTTTTAATGTTACCACATCGTATTTACTAGGGGTGCAACGATACACAAAATTCACTGCTCGGTTCGGTTCGATACTTTGGTGTCACGGTTCGATATTTTTTCGATACAAAAAAATGTTCATGCCTTTTTAATTTGTCATTTATTAAAATTATAAATATATATTTTAACTCAAAAGTAGTTTTTAAATTTAATGTTGCTGAAACAACAAAATAATAAAAAAATAAATCTATCTGATCGAGAAATTCCTCATCTTTGGAAAAGAGAGTTTATTACAGAGAAATGGCTCTTTCCAAAATAAAAGCTATACTATACCCTTCTTCTGGGGTATATTCTCAGCAGCATATTAAACATATCAGGTCCCCATAAGGAGACTCATGTGCTAACGGCTGTCTAAATGACTCGGGTAAAGTTTGTAGCATGCGTGCTTGTTGTTTTTGTCCTCTACAATGTTACGTGGAGATCAGGGGCAGTACCCCTGGACTGGCAGACCGGGGTGGTGGTCCCCATCTTTAAGGAGGGAGACCGGAGGGTGTGTTCCAACTACAGGGGGATCACACTTCTCAGCCTCCCTGGGAAAGTCTATGCCAGGGTGCTGGAAAGGAGAGTTCGTCCGCTAGTCGAACCTCGGATACAGGAGGAACAATGCGGTTTTCGTCCTGGTCGCGGAACACTGGACCAGCTCTTTATCCTCTCAAGGATACTTGAGGGTGCATGGGAGTTTGCCCAACCAGTCTACATGTGTTTTGTGGACTTGGAGAAGGCATTCGACCGTGTCCCTCGGGGTGTCCTGTGGGAGGTGTTGCAGGAGTATGGGGTGTCTGGCCCATTGCTACGGGCCATTCGATCCCTATACAACCATCGCAAGAGTTTGGTTCGCATTGCCGGCAATAAGTCGGACTCGTTCCCGGTGGGTGATGGGCTCCGCCAGGGCTGCCCTTTGTCACCGGTTCTGTTCATAATTTTTATGGACAGGATTTCTAGGCGCAGCCAAGTGGCGGAGGGCCTTCACTTTGGTGGCCTCAGAATCTCATCTCTGCTTTTTGCAGATGATGTGGTTCTGTTGGCTTCATCAGGTGAAGGCCTCCAGCTCGCACTGGAACGGTTCGCAGCCGAGTGTGAAGCAGCGGGAATAAGGATCAGCACCTCCAAATCTGAGGCCATGGTTCTCAGCCGGAAAAGGGTGGAGTGCCCACTCCGGGTCGGGGATGAGTTCCTGCCCCAAGTGGAGGAGTTCAAGTATCTCGGGGTCTTGTTCGCGAGTGATGGGAGAAGGGAGCCGGAGATCGACAGACGGATTGGTGCTGCGGCTGCAGTGATGCGGACACTGCACCGGTCCGTCGTGGTGAAGAGGGAGCTGAGTGTAAAAGCGAAGCTCTCAATTTACCGGTCGATCTATGTCCCTACCCTCACCTATGGCCACGAGCTGTGGGTAGTGACCGAAAGAACGAGATCACGGATACAAGCAGCAGAAATGAGCTTCCTCTGAAGGGTGGCTGGCCTCTCCCTTAGAGATAGGGTGAGAAGTTCGGCCATCCGGGAGGGGCTCAGAGTAGAGCCGCTGCTCCTCCACATCGAAAGGAGCCAGTTGAGGTGGTTCGGGCATCTGACAAGGATGTCTCCTGGGCGCCTCCTGGGTGAGGTGTTCCGGGCATGTCCCACCGAGAGGAGGCCCCGGGGCAGACCCAGGACACGCTGGAGAGATTATATCTCTCGCTGGCCTGGGAACGCATGTGGTGTTCCCCGGATAAACTGGAGGAGGTGGCTGGGGAGAGGGAGGACTGGGCTTCTCTGCTTAGGCTGCTGCCCCCGCGACCCGGCCTCGGATAAAGCGGATGAAGATGGATGGATGGATGGATGGATGGATGGATGGATGGATGGACGATTATTATACCTGGTGACGCTAAAGAGTATTTAAAGAGTATATAGCTACCTAGCTTACCAATTAACCTAACCCCACTACTGCATGTCTTTGGATTGTGGGAGGAAACCGGAGTACCCGGAGAGAACTCGTGCAAACATAGGGAGAACATGCAAATTCCAAACAGAAAGACCTTGGTCAGATGGTGACTTTGAACTTAGGATTTTCTTGCTGCGAGGCAGCAGTGCTAACCACCGCACCACTGTCCTACATAAATGCATGCACATGCACACTATGCTGAAATAACTCTAGCTTACCTTCGTGGACGGTCACCCCACAGTTGTCACACTGAATGATTTCATCTGCATCCTCACTGTTGTCTCCCAGACAAACGCAGCAGATGAGAATGTGTTGTGTGCTCCAGGTCTGGGACCGATCGAGCAAAGCACCCTGGGGAATCAGAGAGCAGAGTCAGAGTCACAAATCCAATTACTGACATTCATGAAAGCTGTTTAAGTTGATTCTCTTGAATTTACTCTGATGACATCAAAACCTCTCATTGGATTGCAGGCATTCTATGACTCGTGTTGTACTTTGGTATTATGGAGCACCACGCAAAGGTCCCAATGTAAAGGCCAGCTGCCTTAAATTTAGTTCAGCTGTAAGCTAAAACAAAAGCTAAAACAAACTTATGGTATTAAGCTCTTAGATATTACAGATATTAATACATGGTATATGCATTTTAGATTATCATCTCTGATTTTGGAGTAGGTGTTAACAACACTCCTGAAAGGAGTTTCTATTCTTAATAGATAAAAAACTAAACCAGCATATGAGAGAACAAGAAAACATATTCCCATGATGCATTGAGTATTTTCTTTTTCAGTCACCTTTCTCACTCAACATGTGTTAATAAACATCTCTGCATTGAAGCACACTTGGTATTAATCTCTGGATCTCTTCCACAGCATGGCTGTATCCCAATTCAGGTTCTGCAGCCTTAACGGTCCTAAAGGGCCGCATATTCACAGGCCGCTAAGGCCGGAGGTGCGAGGCTTGTAGGCTTCTGAAATGGGACGGTGCGAAATACTGAGCTTCAGTAACGATTCAAGTTGCATTTATTTATATGTCCTATCACCTTAAATCTTCACTCAAAGATAAGTATCTTTGACAGTGTATATACAGTGACTTGCAAAAGTATTCGACCCCCTTGAACTTTCCCACATTTTGTCACATTACAGCCACAAACATGAATCAATTTTATTGGAATTCCACGTGAAAGACCCATACAAAGTGGTGTACACATCAGAAGTGGAACGAAAATCATACATGATTCCAAACATTTTTTACAAATAAATAACTGCAAAGTGGGGTGTGCGTAATTATTCAGCCCCCTTTGGTCTGAGTGCAGTCAGTTGCCCATAGACATTGCCTGATGAGTGCTAATGACTAAATAGAGTGCACCTGTGTGTAATCTAATGTCAGTACAAATTAGAGATGGACCGATCCGATATTACCTATCGGTATCGGTCCGATACTGACCTAAATTACTGGATCGGATATCGGAGAGAAATAAAAAATGTAATCCGATCCATTAAATATAAAAAAAAACACCTCACAAAACTTGCGACAGGGCGTAACTCGGCTCATAACCGTAGCACGTCGGAGCAGTATGCGTCATGTGATAGAGCGGCTGTGTGTATTTGTAGCCTCGCTACCAAACCAGCATTTCATCTCCGAGGAAGTTATCCCAGAGAGAAGTAAAGCAAGTGTGTAAGTTCATCTCTGAATGTTTGTAAAGCATTCCCACGTTAAGCTTAACAACCGATATATGGAGCGACTGCCTCTCTCTCCCTCACCTTCCTGCGGCTACTTCAATCGTGAAACTGCTTAATGATCAGCTGATCGGCTTTTCTGTCGCTAGTCCGTCTCTCTTATTTGTTTTTGGCCCACTTTGCACCAGAAAGAGGAAACCAGCGGCTGAACAACAGCAGCACGTTTAAGCTTGATAAGCTGCTGTTAGAATTTATTTAACATTACTTTCTACACCAGGATCCTTTTCTACGTAGCTGACGGCTGGTAACTGTGCAGGGGCGGATCTAGCAAAGTTTAGCCAGGGGGGACGATAGGGCATGAACAGGGAAAAGGGGGCACAAAGACATACTTTTCTTTCTTATTCTCATTTAAAATGTCTAGCTTTTAATAAATAATTATCTGAATCTTACACCCAAAGTTTTAATCTGATGTAAAATGTATAGAAGTCCATTACTGTATATAGTAACTGTTAAGTCTAATATACCCTAGTAAGCTATAGTACTTTTTTCTTTGAGAAGGTACCATCTGTGAATTCTGCAATTCTGTTGAAGAAAGATGTTGAATCTATTTAATTATTCTTGAAAAATAATTGATTTCTGTGCATTTTTTTTCACCCTGCATCAAATTAAATTGATTACATCGATTAAGCATCATGAGGTGGAGGGTGGGGGGTGGTTCCCTATTTTTTTTTTCTGGGAGTTTGCAACCCTATTAGTTAGGTTGCTTAATATTTCTGCTAAGTACTCTTTAAAATACCAGAATAGGGAGGATTAAGTTTATTAGATTGATCAGTGTTGCTGAACTATGAAATATTTTGGGCGCAGTGTATTTTTTACATAGAGGTATAACAGAATAGCTTTAGTGTTGTTGTTTATTTAAACTTGAGTATGAACTTATACAAAATGCAGCAAGATATTAAAAAAACAGTTTTATTGATTAAAAAACACACTATATCGGATTCATATCGGTATCGGCAGATATCCAAATTTATGATATCGGTATCGGTATCGGACATAAAAAAGTGGTATCGTGCCATCTCTAGTACAAATACAGCTGCTCTGTGACGGCCTCAGAGGTTGTCTAAGAGACTATTGGGAGCAACAGCACCATGAAGTCCAAAGAACACACCAGACAGGTCAGGGATAAAGTTATTGAGAAATTTAAAGCAGGCTTAGGCTACAAAAAGATTTCCCAAGCCTTGAACATCCCACGGAGCACTGTTCAAGCCATCATTCAGAAATGGAAGGAGTATGGCACAACTGTAAACCTACCAAGACAAGGCCGTCCACCTAAACTCACAGGCCGAACAAGGAGAGCGCTGATCAGAAATGCAGCCAAGAGGCCCATGGTGACTCTGGACGAGCTGCAGAGATCTACAGCTCAGGTGGGGGAATCTGTCCATAGGACAGCTATTAGTCGTGCACTGCACAAAGTTGGCCTTTATGGAAGAGTGGCAAGAAGAAAGCCATTGTTAACAGAAAACCATAAGAAGTCCCATTTGCAGTTTGCCACAAGCCATGTGGGGGACACAGCAAACATGTGGAAGAAGGTGCTTTGGTCAGATGAGACCAAAATGGAACTTTTTGGCCAAAATGCAAAACGCTGTGTGTGGCAGAAAACTAACACTGCACATCACTGAACACACCATCCCCACTGTCAAACATGGTGGTGGCAGCATCAAGCTCTGGGGGTGCTTCTCTTCAGCAGGGACAGGGAAGCTGGTCAGAGTTGATGGGAAGTTGGAGGGAGCCAAATACAGGGCAATCTTGGAAGAAAACCTCTTGGAGTCTGCAAAAGACTTGAGACTGGGGCGGAGGTTCACCTTCCAGCAGGACAACGACCCTAAACATAAAGCCAGGGCAACAATGGAACGGTTTAAAACAAAACATCCATGTGTTAGAATGGCCCAGTCAAAGTCCAGATCTAAATCCAATCCAGAATCTGTGGCAAGATCTGAAAACTGCTGTTCACAAACGCTGTCCATCTAATCTGACTGAACTGGAGCTGTTTTGCAAAGAAGAATGGGCAAGGATTTCAGTCTGTAGATGTGCAAAGCTGGTAGAGACATACCCTAAAAGACTGGCAGCTGTAACTGCAGCAAAAGGTGGTTCTACAAAGTATTGACTCAGGGGGCTGAATAATTACGCACACCCCACTTTGCAGTCATTTATTTGTAAAAAATGTTTGGAATCATGTATGACTTTCGTTCCACTTCTCACGTGTACACCACTTTGTATTGGTCTTTCACGTGGAATTCCAATAAAACTGATTCATGTTTGTGGCTGTAATGTGACAAAATGTGGAAAAGTTCAATGGGGCCGAATACTTTTGCAAGCCACTGTATAGATGTATCATATATAAGAGACAAATATTGTTCCTTCAGTATGTTGACATTACTAAATTTGGCTCAATGCTTACATATATGTGTAAAAAGAAAATGTACGAGCTGTGATAACTGTTTCTTACAGAATGAAGAGTAGACTGATATATTAAATATTCCTTTATTGGGTGAGAAAATCAGACCATGTCATAACTGCTTTAAGTCATACAGAATAGATATCAGAGCCTTAAACAGGCTGACTTCTGCTAAATGGGTCAAACTGGGCAGAAACTATACAAACACATAACATCCTTATAGAATATGATGTAACACTATAGATCAACTTACCTCAGAATATATAAAGCATATAAACAATTACAGCAATATGATGCAACAAACACAGCAGTGCTACTAATCCAAAATACTCAAAGCTTCATTGAACTGAAACAAACATTTATTTTTAGCTCCATTCTGCTGCTGATACATACTTCAGGTTTCTGAATATTAAACTTGTTTCTGCCTTTCATAGTGTGTAACTTGAAGGCCCTGAGTACTTTCTCCCACACTGAAAACACTGGAATGATAAAATTATTTGAACATTACCTAATAAGACTGATTCGGGACAGACAATTAGTTATGTTAAACTTTCCTAGCAGTCCTTCACAAACAGGGAACAGTCTGTCTATTCTCTCCATCTGTCAGCTGCTGCTGGCTCTTCCTCCTCCTCTTCCTCACACACTGCTGAGTTTGTCCTGGTGGATCATCAGGGGTGCAAAGCCTCACAGATGATGTGCAGCAGTGGGTCCCTCAGTCTGTCCTCACTCTGGACACTTGCAGTCGTCACACATGGAAGTCAAATTTGTGATGAGCTGCAGGATTCAAACACAAGTGTAACTTATAAATATATGTTCATACTTTTATTCCACAATCAGAGAGAAAGAAACAGAGAGAGTGTGCAGGACAGACAGACAGGTGACAGTCTCAGGTGTATACACTGCTACAAAACAGCACAAGAGAAGGAGGATTTAGTGTTTGTGTTATTATGAGTGCTAAACAAGAAGAGTTCCCAGATGGTCCAGTGGACACATGTGTGACTCCTGTGATTAAAGCATCTTTCTTTCAGCTTAACGAGTGAACCGTCAGCTCGTTCAAACACACGTTAAAGTCCGTTTGGCTCGACACCACCGAACAGAGGCAGCAATATAACATAGCTAACATTAACAGTGCAGTGAATCCTGCTTGTGCCGTCATATTCAGGACTGCAAACCGAGCAGCATTCATTGACGTTCAGCTTGTTGTGTTTGTGGATATATGACTGACTTTAATTATCCATAAAATCATCACATTCTCTGTAAGATTAAGGTCAACTATTGGATGGCACATATATTTTAAAGTAAAGGCTTTAAAACCAAGTTAGTACAAGCATCACTAATGTCACATAACTTTGCCGACATGTGGCCAACAGTAATGTTTTAATGTTCTTCATTAAACATTTGCACATAAATACGTGACATAATATTCAGTACTTACTTTTAAAAGTTTACTCTTTGGCCGCTCCGCTTCCACCGTTTTTTTCGGCAAAATTATCCACACCCACCGCCACGCTATGAAGTCTGGGATATGTTGGGTCACAAAGTCTACACTGCCACATCCTTAAAATTCAGGGAAATAAACGACGCACTTGAGGGCTGCATTTCAAGCAGCCTTTGAATTGGGACAGCCTTCGCCGCGACGTAATCGGCCTTAAAATGCAGCCTTTAAGGCTGCAGACCCTGAATTGGGATACAGCCCATGTCTTTTATCCGGTCTTCCTTCTCTCACGGCAGATGGCCCCGCCCCTCCCTGAGCCTGGTTCTGCCGGAGGTTTCTTCCTGTTAAAAGGGAGTTCTTCCTTCCCAGTGTTGCCAAAGTGCTTGTTCATAGGGGGTCATATGATTGTTGGGTTTTTTTTCTCTCTATGTATTTTTGTAGGGTCTACCTTACAATATAAAGCGCGTTGACGTGACTGTTGTTGTGATTTGGCGCTGTATAAATAAAACTGAATTGAATTGAATGTAAAAGAATTTTAATAAATGAACAATAAAAATTAAATTTTCTTATTAACAAGAGTTCAACCTCCTTAACAAATATATTCTCTGTTGACCCCAGTTTAAGATGGACTCTGACCATCAACTCAAGTTCGATGTGAACACAAAGACTGTGCTGAGATGTTTGTAAGACTGCCCTATCTGGATGTCGTGAATAAAGCTGGGTTATACTCCATATTAATTTTTTTTTTAAAGAAAATCTTTTGTTAAGTACAAAGAATTATAAATAACCTCAAGTACAGGCAAAGGTTAAAGTCTAATAAAAGAAGACATATATGCAATCTAAACTAAGGTATAAAAAATGTAGCTTTACTTCATCTTCTTGGAAGGATTTATGACGTTAATAGGAGGCAAAAAGAGTCCTGACAACGTTTTATCTCCTGGACGAGGCAGATTTGGTGTGTGCATAGTTATGAGCTCTTGTACATGTGTGTCTGCATTTGACTGCAATGAAGAGAGACCAGCATACAGTATCAGGATTCAAGTTTGCCCTGTGCTTTGATGCAAAGCTTTTGTGTTGCTAAAAGCAAGATGCTGCAATAGTTTTAAATTGTGTTGACAGGCCAATATTTTTATTGATTTGTTCGCTTTTTCCTCCTGTCAGAGTTTGTTGATCATGTGCTTTGTTCAACGACTTCCACTCTTTTGGGTTTTTTTTTTTTAAACCAGTAAAGGTTTTCATAATAATTACAGGTATGTTTTGGATGCTAGAACCGTGTTTTCCTTCACTCAACCTGAGCTCATAATGACTCTGCCTCTTTGCGGTGTGTGTGTAGGTGGGCTCCATCTCCACATTAATCCTCTGAGGTCCGGGTGTAGTTGGCTGTTTTTGACTACTTTTGACTTTATATTTCACCTTTAAATATTGGCATTATTCTTTTCAGCACAACCATGTCTGAATTTACCATTTATTTCTCTTTATTTTGACAAACTGTGTGAACACAATTGACCTAAACTCACATAAAAACAAAACCAAACGTAAAATCTGAGTAGTTAGATTTAGAATAATAAAATGCACAACACAAATTATTTTTCTAACTTAAAATATAAATTGTTAAATTGTTAACTTAAGCACAAATTTTGCAAACAATAAAGTTATACATAATTATTTACCTAGAAATGCTGCCAATGCTTTAGGTGTTTTGGGGTTGTTGGGGTTTTTTTTTTTTTTTTCACAGCCATTTAAAACTATTTACAAAACAGGTGCCACAGAAGGATGCCACACAAATTATTTGTGCCACTCCAAAAATAGTTTCTGTCTGCCACCAAGACACGGTAAGCACATCACAGGCCCGACAACAGAAAGTTCAAGTTCAAGTTTCTTTATTTGCCACATGCATAGTTATACAAGTATAACACACAGTGAAATGTATCCTGACACCTGACACGCTCCTCGACATGTGCAAAAATGGGGGGGGGGTAGTACAGGAAGAACATTATACATTGGGTGAATGTGCAGTAGTAGCAGCAAGCAGGTGAGTTCTGTACATTAATAAGAATAGACATCTGACTATTTTACAGAATAGACAATATAAACATATTTAAAATTAAAGGAATTTGAAATGTACATTGTGCCTGGGTTTAGAGTGTCTGGAAAAGAGAGTCCTGTCTCAGTCAATTATAGATGATGTGAGAGGGCAGGTGTGTGTTTAGGGCCCGGATGGCTTGGGGATAGAAGCTCCTCTTCAGTCTCTCTGTCTTTGCCCGGATGATGCGGAACCTTCTACCAGATTGCAGAAGTTGGAACAGTTTGTTGCCAGGATGTGACGGGTCCTTCAGAATCTGCGCTGCTCTAGTCTGGCATCTCCTGGTGTAGGTGTCCTGAAGCGGGGGGAGAGCAATCCTGCAGCAGCATTCTGCTGTACGGATCACTCTCTGGAGAGCTTTTTGGTCCTTCACACAGCTGTTCCCAAACCACGCTGTCATGTTCTGTGTGAGGATGCTCTTCACAGCGCCTGTATAGAAAATCCTGAGGATCTTTGGAGAGACCCTGAACTTCCTCAGTTGTCATAGGTGATACAGGCGCTGCCTAGCCTTTTTGGTCTGGACCTGAATGTGGGCAGCCCATGTCAGGTCTGAGGAGATGTGGACACCAAGATACTTGAAGGACTGCACCCTCTCCACTGGAGCTCCATTGATGATAATGGGCTTGTAGTCTCTGTGCTGACTCCTTCTGAAGTCCACCACCAGCTCCTTGGTCTTGCCGACGTTCAGCTGGAGATGGTTGTCCTGGCACCATGATGCCAGATTCTTCACTTCGTCCATGTAGGCCGCCTCATCGTTGTTGGAGATGGCACCCAACACCACTGTGTCGTCACAATGGTGTTGGAGCCATGGGTGGCCACACAGTCTGAAGTGTAGAGGGAGTAGAGCAGTGGCGAGAGGACACATCCCTGTGGTGCTCCTGTGTTGATGGTGATGCTGTTAGAGATGCATCTACCCACCCTCACCACCTGAGTTCTGCCAGTGAGGAAGTCCAACACCCATGCACACAGACGACTGTTGAGTCCTAGATCCCTCAGCTTTGTGAACAGTCTGCTGGGCACTATTGTGTTAAACGCTGAACTGTAATCAACAAACAGCATTCTCACATAGTTACCCTGTTTCTTGTCCACGTGGCTGAGGGTGGTGTGCAGGACGTGGGTGATGGCATCCTCTGTGGATCTGTTGGGTCGGTAGGCAAACTGCAGCGGATCTGTGGTGTCTGGGATGGAGGAGGAGATGATGTTCTTCAGCAGCCTCTCAAGCACCTTCATTACTACCGAGATCAGTGCAACTGGACGGTAATGTGGGGACGACAGACTTCGCCAGGGACTCGTTGAAGATGTAAGTGAACACACCTGGGTCAGCACAGCAGCGCAGCAGACGGCCGGTGATGCCGTCTGGCCCCGCCGCTTTCCTTGTGTTCACTCTCCTCAATGCTGCTCAGACGTCATGCTCCGCAATGCTGGTCACCGGTCTCTAGCTGATGACGTCACTGTCCTCGGTAGTCAGGCGGTAGATAGCATTAGCCACCTGGCTAACCTCGAAACGGGCGTAGAACTGGTTCAGCTCATTGGTGAATGCAGAGTATCACTCCCCCCGTTTTAGACCCAGAGACAGCATTGATATTGCATCATTACATCTACCTTTGGTGGCTTTTTGGCTACCATCTATGACATTCAGTAGTGGACTCATTGTTTTGACACACAAAACAAGGCCAATAACTACACTACTACGCAACACTACACACATGTCACAAAACTTCCAAATGCTACCATATAATTTTTTGATTAGTTGACATGACACATTTTTGCACCAACAGAGAAGGGAGTGTTCATCCTGTAATTAAGGGTGCCATAAGGGCGCTAATCAAAAAACATTTTACTAGTTATTATTATTAACAATGTTTTGGTTTGAACTGCTTTTTGAAACATGTGTCTGATCTTGTACTCACCTCACTGCCCTTTCCCTGGGACATGCTATCATTGGTCAGCTCTTCATCAAAAGCACTGCTGCTCTTTGTCTTCTTTTTGGACTTCTTCGCTTCTTTGTCACTATCACTGCTACTATTGATATTGTCATCACCATCTTCCTTGTCATCATCATCATCATCACCATCGCCATCGCCGTCATCGTCATCATCATCATCGTCGTCGTCATCATCGTCATCGTTGTCATCGTCATCACTAGCACTTTCACCACCCTCTTCATCTGTGCCTCCTTTCTGAGAGTTTGCTTTGCCTTTCTTCTTTCCTGCTGTGGGTCTCCAGTCATTATCATCTTCACTATCGTAGTCATCCATCTCGTTCAGGTCTTCCATGGTGGTAAAGTCCAGAAGTGGGCGGTTCCTGCGGAAATTCCATTTCTTGGGCTCAGCTTGAGACTCTTCAGCATTTACATTGTTGGATGCAGACACTAAGGAAGATCCAGTTTCAGCAGCTTCAGCAGGCTCTGAAATTTTCTTGGTCTTACGTCTGCCTTTGGGTGGGATGACAGTGGGAGTGTCTTTGGTGGAACTGTCTGAGGATTGCTGCCGTTTGCTCTTCTCCTCATCCTCACTCAAGTTCTCCTCAGCAGCCAGGTCTTTGGCCTCCTCCTCATCTATGCCATCATCTGCTGAAGCAGCATTATCTGAGTCACTTTCTGAACCGCCTGCACTCACTTTGGACCCTTCTTCATCACTGCCATTGCCTGTGCCCTCTGACCCTGTCACAACAGAGAAGCAAGGATCTGTGAGATGACTGAAATGTCTGGCTGTTTCTCCAGCAGAATCCACAATGTGGAGGAAGGTCTGTTTACAGTCAAACTGGCATTAATAAACTTAGTACAAAAAGTAAAGAAATTTGGTACCCACAATTTCATTTTCTTTACAAAACAGGCACCATGTAAGGGGAAATAAACAGACAAACAAAATTTTCCCAACTTTATATGTATACACCTCCTCAGTGTTTGTTTTGACTTGTGACTCCTTTGATGTATTTTTCTTTTAAAATGCCCAACTGGTCACAGCAGATGCCCGCCCTCCCCGAGCCTGGTTCTACTGGAGACTTCTTCCTGTGAAAAGGGAGTATTTCCTTCCCACTGTCACCAAAGTACTTGCTCATAGGGGGTCATATGATTTCACAGGACTCTGTTAAGTTCTAAAAAAAAAAAAAAAAAACTAAGTACACCCTTACTGTTTCCATATTAATTAAGAGGTTAAGTAGCAGCCAGGTGATACTAATCAAATTAATTAACTGATCATCAGCAAGAGTGACAACCTTGGGAGCATTTAGGTATCTGTTAACACAATGCCACAATCTTCTGGCAAATGGACGTACCAAATTCACCTCAAGATCAGACCAGGCAATGCTCAAGAGAAACTGCAAAACAACCAAAACCTACATCTCAGATTCCACAGGCACCAGTTAGAGTGTGAAATTTTAAAGTTCATGACAGTACAGTTAGAAAAAGACTAAATAAGTATGAGCTTTCTGGAAGGGTTGTCAGAAGAAAACGACTTCTCTCTTAAAATAACATATTTTAATTCTACAAGCTCTCACATTTTGCGACATAATTACCTTCACAGTCTCTGTCCACATTGAAGTTTTACTTGGCAGACTGTGCAAATCAAGAAAGAAGCCCCTGCTTCAAAAATCAGCATCTAAAGCTTGACTAAAATTTGCAGCTGCTCACATGGGCATCATCCTCTAGTACAGCGGTCCCCAACCCCCGGGCCTCGGACCGGTACCGGTCCGTGAGTCGTTTGGTACCGGGCCGCGAGAGTTGAGGCTCGGGTGTGAAATGTATTGTTTTCAGGGTTTTTATCGGTTTTCAGCGTTATTTTGTTATCGTTTTTATCGTTAACTCGGTTTTCCTGGGTCTTTTCACGTGTGTTGTGAATAAATCTTCTTTTTTTCGGTACCGGTACTAGTTTTGTTTTGTTGTGTTTATCCGCGACACCTTAAAGGCCGGTCCGTGAAAATATTGTCGGGCACAAACCGGTCCGTGGCGCAAAAAAGGTTGGGGACCGCTGCTCTAGTATAGAAAGATGAAGATTGACTTCCTCCAAATTCCTCAACTTCATCTAAAATCAAAAGCTTAATGGTTAAAACTGAGATGCAACAGCTTTATCCAGCAGGAGAATTATTCCAAAGACACATCCAAACTAGTTTCGAAATGGCTGTAGTAAGGTACAATAAAGTCTCTGGATGGTCCTCTCAAAGCCACGAAAATAACCCTATAGAAAATTTCAGAAAACCATCAGAAGAAAGCCTAAGGTGATATTTTTCACCTTTTTTGTGCATAAAAAAAATAAATAAAAATTCATAGTTTCAACATTTGATATGTTGTTTTATGTAAATTAAATACCTGGTTTAAATTATTTTCTTTTATTTTCTGATACTGCGAAGTCATAACATTTTTATTTATAATTTGCGCAGCATTTCAACTTTTCTAAAAAAAATTAAATTAAATTAAATAAAACAGTTTGCATTTAAGTTAGCCAGCCAAAAGCTTATTAGTCTCAAGCCACTTGGACTGTTCATTTCTAAACAATAAAAAACTACACAAGTATTTAATCCTTTTAGACATCACAAAGGCCATACTTACCTGAAGCATCTCCTACTTGAAAGTCACTGTCATCTGAACTGTCATAATCCAAGGCATCAAGCAGAGAGGCAGCAAGTGGTTTTACCTGCCGTCGCTTTAAACTGCGGTCCACTACACGGGGGAGTCCCAGAAACCAACAGACAAGAATGCAACATTTCAGTAAGATGTCATGAGCAGAAAAACACATCAGAGAAAAAAAAACTATAAAAAGCAGATAAGCTTTGCACATTTAACCATGCAAAATTGTTTTTACTTTATTGCCTAATGATCATTACAAAGCATAAAAGTGATAATATTTTATTTGATAGTATTTCAAATAAAATTGGGCTACGAAAAGGAGATGCTGGCAGGTCGTTATGTGCCCATATGTAAAGTGCAGCGTTCTGTACTGCTGACCATAATGTTTTATTACTGCGATTACAGCATGCTGTAGGTATTAAAGGTATGCTGAAGTGGTTTGAAACACGGAGAGTCCTCTTCACACACTAAGATTAATTATGGAGTTCCATAAGGTTCTGTGCTAGCACTAGGGCTGCTCGATTATGGCAAAAATGATAATCACGATTATTTTCACTGAAATTGAGATCTCGATTATTTGACGATATTTATTTAACAATAACAATGTATTGAATAATGGCTTTAAAGATGTCAAAAAATAATATAAAATAGTGTGCAAATAATGATTACAGTGGAAATGTTTGCAATATAAAAAATAAATGAAAAATGTAAACATCTATGTTTAGTGAACTTCAAAATACTGCACAATATTTGATCGAGAGTAAAGCACGAGGGAGGTGCTAATAATCGGCTCAGTCATTTTTAATGATCGTTGAAAGCCCAGATCGTAATTTAGATTAAAATTCGATTAATTGAGCAGCCCTAGCTAGCACCAATTATTTTTACATTATACATCCTTTCCTTAGGCTGTATCATTAGAAGGCACAGAATACATTGTTGTTGCTATACAGGTGATACTCAACTTTATCTATCCAAAACAGATAACACACTCTATTTAGTTAAACTGCAGGAATGTCTCAAAGGTGGGACCTCTAATTTTCTGCTTCTAAATTCAGATTAAAGATTAGGTTATTGTGCTCGGCCATAAAAAAGTCTTACAAATATGGAATCTAGCCTCTGGATGCCACTACCTTGACCTCCAGTAGCACTGTGAGGAGTCTTTGAGTTGTTTTTGACCAGGATATGGCCTTCAGTGCACATATTAAACAAATATGTAGGACTGTTTTCTTCTGCACAATCTCTCTAAAATTAGAAACGCCCTCTCTCAGAGTGATGCTGGAAAACTAGTTCATACATTTCTTGCTTCCAAGCTGGACTATTATTTAAAAAAATGCCTAAAAACTCACTGAAAAGCCTTCAGTTGATCCAAAATGCTGCAGCAAGAGTACTGACGGGCACTTGAAAGAGAGAGCGCATATTTCTCTATATCGGCTCATCTTTACTGGCTGCCTGTCTGTGACTGTCTGACAATCCAGGTTCAAATTTAACGTTCTTCTCATCACATACAAGGTCTTGAATAATCAGGCCCCATCTTATCTTAAAGACCCCACAGTACTGCATCACCCTAATAGAGCACTTCGCTGGAACACAACGTAGAGTATGACAATGGAACACTGTGAACTATGGGTTATTCCCTGAATTGAGGGGAAAAAAAGAGGAAAAAAAAAATGGGGTAGACTTAAGTGTCCATAAAGGGCTGAAAAATGTCAATGAGAGAGCCACTGACAATTTGTCAGTAAGACAGTTCCAGGCTGTGAAGGCCTATACTGTTTTCTGCAACCAAGTCTATGCTTTTCATACAGAATCTTTTTCTTGCCCCTCACATTCCTGGTGAACTCCAGCACAGGAGAAGCAGTTTAATCCCACTTGCCAATCAATCAGGCCTACAGGCCTACATGCTGCTGAGTTTTGGAGAACTCCACAAAACTATGTTTGAAAGGATAGGATAGGTGTTTTATGGTTGAAAACTCCTAGCCATAGGAAAATACATACCCCTATATATACCTATAAAATACCAAAGGTACTGCAGTGCCGTAGGTAGGTTGTGTACGACAATACAAAGTTGCCTCAATTTTATAATGATGGTCTAGTTCACCTGTGCAGACTGCACCTCATATTGACAGCGAGTTAAACTTAAAGACATTTAAAGCAAACTCAATTTGTGCTTTATGCAAGTCAATCTATGCTGCTGCAAAAAAAATATTCAGCACCCAAACGTCCAATTACTTGTGAGCCCTTAACGTTCGGGTATCCTGTATCAAAAGGGTAGTTATCTCCCAAACGCGTCTTTAAATAGTGACGTAAACCTATGTATTATTTTCCCTTCAACACCACACGAAACACGACGTTAATCAGCTGCAGACACTAGGTTTTCTGATGTTGGGATTTGTACAGCTCTTAGCTACGCAACTTGCCTATTAGCACGCTGTTAGCAAACAAATAGCACCGCTGCGGTTTTGTTTTCACGAACGATACATGTTTGTTTTTCTTTTTAAATGAAGAATCTACGATAGTCGTCTAAAACAGCCTAAGAGGTACACTTACCAGACATTTTGGTCCGTCAAGCACCATAGCTAATCGTGCTGAGCATGTTAGCTGTATTTAAATTATGACGTTCTGATTGAATCCCTGATGCTCGTGATGCTCTTAGTATACATATAGGGACACAATTAAAAGCATCGAAAAGTAAGATCCAAGTAAATGTATTAACATCAGACCAAGTTAATGCAAAACTGCACGTGAAACACAACAGCATTAGCATTTAGCATACCAGCAACATCACTACTAGTCACAAAGTACAGCCGGGCTAGCTAACTAGCAACAGTTCGAGGGAACAAATAATTGTTAATTGTGCCAGACGGCAAATACAATTTGACTTTATATACATATAAATGACGACGTGGAAGGACTCACTCTGTACTTCACGTTCACTACGACAGGTCTATTAGAAGCATGGTATATGGACAATGGAGAACACCGTGGTGACGTACCGACGGTTGCATATTGTTGCTATGAGGACAGTTACGTAGTACAATATGACAGTCACGTGAGAGCTAGTGAATCAAAATAATAATATCTGAGTTTATAAACTTTATTTTCTTAATGATAACATTAATTGTGTATAGAGTGCATGTAGGCCTACTATAAAACCAATGCTAAGTTTGGAACCGTAGAAAATATTAATACAGCCCCCACTTACTGTATACAAGTTTTTATCATAAACTATCCAATTTAGGGGATTTCTATTTATTTATGTATTGTTAAAGAATAATTACTAATTTTTCATTTAGTCTTCCAATAGAATAACATAACTTTTTTTTCCCCAAAAGTTGGAAAATCCCTGTTACAACAGCTAAAACCAATCAATAGCTTGAAATTTGTATGTAGCACAACAAAATTTCCATAAGGTAAAAACTTCATAACACAAAAGAACTCAGTTAAATAGAGAGAAAATAAAGGTTAGTGTGTAAAAAGCTAACTATAAAAAAAAAAAAATGAGATAAAATGTTTATGCACATCAGAGATGGTTATGGAGAACTTTTCTAAAAATGTACCTATTTGAGCTGGAATTGATGTCAACTACACTGAACATTCTTGGGGATGGTAAAAGTTTAAAATTCCATTTTAAAATCTATTTATGAACATTCTCACATTATGGTGGAATAACAATACTTTTCAGGTTTGAACAATCAGGTTGGGTGCACTGTATCAATATGAAAAAGGTGGACAAATAAATTATCCACATATATTTTTCAAAGATTCAAAATTACACTTAAATTGTTAAGCATTTTTAATTTAAAGTTATAGGATTCAAAATATATTGTTAATTAATTGTTTTTTAATTGTATCATTGCTCATGTCAGATGTTTGGAATTTTTTTTTTGCTTATTTTTGATAAAAAATAATTTAACAGAGAATCTAATGCTGACAATTAACTTATTTAATTTAAAACAGATGGGGGGGATGAAAAATTATGTTTTCTAATGAAAAATTGTGAACGATGCTGCAAAAGAATGTAGTTGTATAAATGTATACTTTGACTCATTTTCAAAATGAACTTTGTTTCTGTTGTCCTCTTTTGACTTTGTCAGTTTCGCAAATAAGAGATGATTAAAATAAATGAACCTAGATTGATCCTGATGCATGTAAAGGGGAAGACGGATGGGACAGGAAAGCAAAAGGGATGATTACAGCTGTCCTTTCTTGATGAAAAATGGCCCTGAATTATGCTAGAAAGAGGCCGTTTTTATCAGCTTGTATCAAAATACTGAGGATATCACAGTAGTGATCACTGTCATCATCACTATCAGCATTTTCATCCTTTTCTCTCCTGCTCTGCTTTGATGAACATGGAGCCTGTTTGCAGCTGATAGTGTTGAAGGGAATGTGTTGAGTACTTTGTCTGACATTGAAATCAGTGGGATAATGATCGTCAGGCCAGGTAGAAGTATAACAGCCACTTCATTGCACCTGTTTTTCAAGCAGAAAAAAGGGTTTATGCCTATAGTCCTTATGTACTAGTATAGTAAAATCCTCAAAACACTCCCCAAACACAAAAGGAAATCAGAAAAAAAGTTTTCAGAAGTTGAGACCAAGAGAAAGTGAGGTGAGGATGGTCTCACTCCAGCGCATCACATATGGAAGTTTAGGCATTTAAATGCACTGTGTTTAACTTTTGTGTCATTTTTCAAAATGCAATCCAACATGACATTGTCATATGCACTGGATTCCTCAGTTGGAGCCTTAAACAGGCTGCCTTCTGCTAAATGGGTCAAACTGGGCAGAAACTATACAAACACATAACATCCTTATAGAATATGATGTAACACTATAGATCAACTTACCTCAGAATATATAAAGCATATAAACAATTACAGCAATATGATGCAACAAACACAGCAGTGCTACTAATCCAAAATACTCAAAGCTTCATAGAACTGAAACAAACATTTATTTTTAGCTCCATTCTGCTGCTGATACATACTTCAGGTTTCTGAATATTAAACTTGTTTCTGCCTTTCATAGTGTGTAACTTGAAGGCCCTGAGTACTTTCTCCCACACTGAAAACACTGGAATGATAAAATTATTTGAACATTACCTAATAAGACTGATTCAGGACAGACAATTAGTTATTTTAAACTTTCCTAGCAGTCCTTCACAAACAGGGAACAGTCTGTCTATTCTCTCCATCTGTCAGCTGCTGCTGGCTCTTCCTCCTCCTCTTCCTCACACACTGCTGAGTTTGTCCTGGTGGATCATCAGGGGTGCAAAGCCTCACAGATGATGTGCAGCAGTGGGTCCCTCAGTCCGTCCTCACTCTGGACACTTGCAGTCGTCACACATGGAAGTCAAATTTGTGATGAGCTGCAGGATTCAAACACAAGTGTAACTTATAAATACATGTTCATACTTTTATTCCACAATCAGAGAGAAAGAAAAAGAGAGAGAGTGCAGGACAGACAGACAGGTGACAGTCTCAGGTGTATACGCTACTACAAAACAGCACAAGAGAAGGAGGATTTAGTGTTTGTGTTATTACGAGTGCTAAACAAGAAGAGTTCCCAGATGGTCCAGTGGACACATGTGTGACTCCTGTGATTAAAGCATCTTTCTTTCAGCTTAACGAGTGAACCGTCAGCTCGTTCAAACACACGTTAAAGTCCGTTTGGCTCGAGACCACCGAACAGAGGCAGCAATATAACATAGCTAACCATTAACAGTGCAGTGAATCCTGCTTGTGCCGTCATATTCAGGACTGCAAACCGAGCAGCATCACTGACTTTCAGCTTGTTGTGTTTGTGGATATATGACTGACTTTAATTATCCATGAAATCATCACATTCTCTGTAAGATTAAGGTCAACTATATATGTATATATATATATTGAAGTAGAGGCTTTAAAACCAAGTTAACACTGAAAGTACTAACATCGCTAATGTCACATAACTTTGCCGATATGTGGCCAACAGTAATGTTTTAATGTTCTTCATTATTAAACATTCGCACATAAATGACATCATATTCAGTACTTACTTTTGACAGTTCACTTTTCGGCAGCTCCCTTCTGCCGTCTGCCGTATTTTGCGGCAAAATTATCCACACCCACCACCGCGCTATGAATTGTGGGATATATGGGACCATGAAGCGTGCACCACGCTTGATATTTGGGGAAATCGACGGTGCATTTGGAGTATGCATTTGAAGTACACTTTGGGCGTTTCTCAATATGCGTACTTGTGCGTACTTGCGTTCTCGTGTACTCGTGATACGTCATCAGTCGGAGACCAAGTACTGTTCCAATTCGAAGTACGCATCAAGCTGAGAACGCGAAAAAGTCCCGGATGTGTTCTCGCTCCGCCCGTTTTATCGAGCATGCATCGGTGTGGACTTGGTACAGCTAAATATCCCAGAATGCATTTCGTCCAAAACTCAACAGCGGACTGCCGGCACATCGTTTTCAACCCCCCCCCCGCTCGCGGTCTTCTCACTACTCAGGTTAAAGAAACCCCAGCAGCTGTCTACTGTATTGAGTGTCCACTAAAATAGAAATAAAAGCGTTCTAACATCTCACCTGCTTGTTTTTATTAAGGTATGTACACGTATGTACATGTACACTATTTTTATTAATAGAGATTTCACTACTGAGGTTAAAAATGATATATAAGTCACGTAGATCACTTCTAAATGTTAATGTTTGGTTTATTTCAGTGTTTTATTTGTTCCTGAGTAAACCGGTTTGGCTGTGATTACAGTTAAGCTTCATAACATGTTACTCACAGTTAAATTAAGAGGGGACGGCAGTAAAACTCCGGACCTGTGACATCATCACGTCGCGCAGGTGTTCCAATTGTACATATCGCGAGTCCGTGCTCGCGTTCTCGGCGGGTACGTACTCCCGTGCGTTCTTGGCGAGTATGTACTCACCGAGAACGCGAGTACGTACTCGCGTACTTGAGAACTGAGAAACGGCCTTTGAATTGGGACAGCCGTCGTCGCGTGGCGGTGACGTAATCGCACTCAAAATGCGTACTTCAAGCGTGTGGTCTCTTAATTGGGACACAGCCTGAATTTTTCTACCGTTTCCCTGTGTTCCTTGTTATCCGCCTCTGGGTGGAGTCCTCATTATTCCACCTGCTCAGCTCACCTGATGGAGATCTGAGGCAATCAGGAAGGCAGTACTTAAGACCAGAGTCAGCATCTCTTTGCTGCCAGTTTGTGTCAGTAACAGTCTGCAGTGCTGCATGCTTGGTGTTTCTGTGTTGTACTTGGTGCCTTGTTTTCCACTAACTCATCTTGCAGGACGCTCACTTGGCCATTACCCCTCCCTCCAGAGTCATACCTGCCAAGTAAGACGCAAACCCAATCATTTTCATGTTACCAGTCTTTGCCTCCCCTGTTCCCTTTCTAACCACAGTCTCCCTCTGTCCACAGTTTCACCATGTCAGACTCCCTGTTAAGCATTCCTCCCTTATGCCATTGTTTACACGTGTGCTTAGGAATAAAGCTTGTGAGGAAAACCTTAATGCTGTTTCCAGTCTTTGAATCTGTGTTGGGTCCGTGTCCACGTACTAGCCTGCGGGGCCCCATGACATCTGATAAATTCACTCAGCCAACAATACACACAGAAAAATTAATGTAATAGTTTAGAAACCACAGTTATCTCATTAGACACAGAGAACTGCATTCCAATGCAGTTTGTGCTTCATTCAGTGGTTGTAGTTCAATAAGGCAAGGTCACTTGGAAGAGCTGAACATGATTTATTGTGATAGGGAAATTAATGTATTTGGCTATTAGACTCTGCTGACCCAGCATAGTAGTGTTTAGACCCCCTCAGAGTCTAAACACTGGTGGTGGCGAAGATGAAGGCTGAGACTTGAATGCTCTATTCTGGCTGAGGTGTCTGAGGTGGAGATGGAGAAGAGGCGGGTTGGATGAAAGGGAGAAGGACAAAGAGAAACCATGCAAAGGGGAGCCAGATTGGCTGAAAGAAGACAGGCAAAAGGATGATTGGACTAGAGTAATGATGTCAGTATTGAGATTGACAGCGTGGGAAAGCAGTAGTCATGTAAAGAGCAGAAAAGCAGCCGAACACCCTGGAAAGCAAGCAGATGAGTGATTACAGATCTTCCTTATTGAACTTGCACATAAGCTTCATTACAGTACGGGTTAACATGATGCACATGTAAAACAGATTCCCTCAGCATATAATCTCAATCGCACTTAAAACATGTTGCAAATAAAAGAGTCATTGAAAACCTAATGCCGATTTAAAACCAAACTAATATGTGAAAAAATAATATATGTTAATGACTGGATGGATGGATGAATGGATGGAGAGTAAAGACTAATGAAAATCTCCAAAAACATTGAAGTACTTTTGCAGATAGGTTCTATTTTGACAAACTGGCCAGAAATTTAAAGATTTCGCCACAACATTCAAAAAATATTAAAAGTGTATTTGTTGACATACAAACAAGGTACAGTGGTCCCTTGCTATATCGTGGTTCACTTTTCGTGGCCTCACTGTTTCGCGGATATTTTTTGGTGCAATTTTGCACGCTTTTTTTTTTCTTTTTTGTAGCGCATTGTGTTCTGCGTCCTGATCGGCTGTAGACCATTTTCAATCAATCTCATGCCGTGTCTCCTGTACAGTACAGAATGCATTCAGCTTGTCAAAATTACATAAACCTTCGCTAGCAGAAGACAACAAACACAACAGTGTCGACGTCAAAGGTACCTGCAGTAGCATCCAAAAGGCAGAGGAAGATGCTAACTATCGCACAAAAAGTTGGACTTCTAGACATAAAGGAAGATAGAAGTTACCATATTTTTCGGACCATAAAGCTCATTATAAGGTGCATTAAGCAAAACAAAACAGTCATTAGTCAAACTTTACTCAACTCATTCTTCTTGCTTCTTCTACTTCTGTACCATTCATTCATAATGTTGAATTCTCTGGCAGCTGCTCTATTCTCATGTTCTGGACCTGAAAACAGGGTTTGACCTTTGGTTTCATTCTTTAATACTGGACTTATTTTTCTACGAAGGTTTGAACTTTGAGAGTGTTTAAACAAGAGAGAAAAGTGTGAAAATGTTCATGCCTGTCTGAGAAAAGTGTATAAAGTGTGTAGTGAGGGGTTTCACAGCCTTAAAACATCTATAATAATTGTAAAAAATAAAGTTAGCTACTTCGCAGATTTCACCTACCGTGGGTTATTTTTACAACGTAACACCCACAAAAAACAAGGGACCACTGTATTTCAATAATATTTCTTACAGTCTAGAGCCCACCACCATTGCCGCTTGTGATTTGAAATGCATACTGTGATACTTGGCTGCCCCAAGTCCATCACACGTGACAATCGATTATTTACGATGTCCTGCTCAAACTGCACGGTAACCAATCAGAGGCTGCAGTGACAGTGTTAGTTCTGCGCACTGACTTTAATGGGTGAGGCTGACAGATAACATTAGTTCATGAACACAGCAACAGTGCCAAGAGTCCCAATATTAATTAATTAAATACATTATTAAATAGCTTAAAAAATGTATCATTAATCAATAAAAATGTGAAATAAATAATGTATTAAATGTTATAAATGAAATGAATTAAAATGTGATTATTTTTAAAATATGTTTAATTAATCAGAATCAGAAAACTTTCTTAATCCCTAGGGAAATTATGTGGGTTACAGTTGCTCCAGGACAGTAACAGTAACAGCCTAAACTATTTAAACAATACAATATGTTACAGATTTTACAAATTTAAGAAATAGCACAAATATATACAAATTGCTCAATTATAAATATCAAGAATTTACAGAGGTGATTATAATAAATATCAAGAATATTGACAAGAATATGACAGAGGTGGAATATATATGATTAATGAATTATTTCCAATTTTAATTGATTAATGACACATTGAATTAATTATTTAATGATGTATTTAATGAATTCATTTTGGCACCCGAGGCCCTATATAGTTTACAGGCACATTGTAGAAAGCTGAAATCTTGAGAAAGCGTCCTGCTCAGTCATCGATTTTCTTGATGAGCCAGAGGACAGAAGTAATTACACAGAGTAAGAATAACACAGACTTTAGGCAATAAAAACACTACTATAAGGATATGCCATGACAAGTAAGCTTTAAAAACTCATTTGAAGAGGAGTAATTACATTGGATGTTATTTATAAATCTTGAGGTAAAATGTCCCAAAATGTCAGTGTGATCTACAGCCTCCCTCCACCTCAGGACTTTGCATTTAAATTGGAACATTCATTCATGTGGTGTAAATAAGGTGGCACCATGTTCTGCATTTCTCTTTCATGAGTCTGCCTTTACATCTTCTTTTGGATCTGGAGAAATATAGGACTGTATTACTGTCCCACTGGAAGTGTCTGATGATTTCTTAATGAATAAAATGTTCACTGGTGACCAATTACTTCTGAGGCATGTAGAACAAATTGTATTTAAGGAGGTAATATTTTTATCTCTCTTTTAAATTAATCTGATAATTCACTGTGATGAACATAGAGTAAAACATTTTACTGTTTAATACTGTCTCACAGACTTCAGAAGATCTAGGAGTCTGTGCAGAAGAGGGCTTTGGACAGATAATACAATTTAGACTATTTACGTAAATTTCAGTTTGATTAATTCTAAAATGAACCAAAGTTAATTCTGACTAACCTTTTCCAGACCCAGCATCATCACTCAGAAAACTGAAATGCCGGGAAAAGCAAATCTATTACAAAATAGGTCACACATAAACACATCTAATGCTGGTCCAAATATTACAGTAGAATTGGTGGAGGTTTGACAGCCATCCAAGCCTTAATGAACCTCCTTTTGACTAGTTTATGTGAGTAGTGTAACAAGTGACTATATCCATGTTGTTGTTTCAGGTCTCCCTCCCCAATAAGAATGAAAAAGATTTTCATGCAATAAAATTCTTAGTATGGAAAAATAAAAGGACGTACAGCATATTTTAAGTGCAGGTGAAATGGCCAAAACTGAAGAAAAAGTCAAGCTCAAAAATAATCAAACGAGAAAAAATGGAAAAATATGAAAAATAACTGTGATTCTCCAACTTACCGATGATCACTGTCATGTTGAGGATTTATGTTTAACTTCTCTGTTATTTAGCCACAGGCAGAGAGGTGAGGTTGGCACCAGGTGCTTGATCTGCCTGCGGGTAGAGTTTCCAATCTGGTTTGTCTATTGCACCCCTGTACCAGATCAACTCAGCGTGTGCAGTTTATTTCAGGGCTGGAGTTTACCTCAATTCTTTGCCAGATAATCTTTGCTAGGTTACTACCTGTCTCATGCTTGTATGAATTAGTTTCTCTGGAAATCCTGAATTCCTCAATGTGTGAAAACCTTCAGCCACACTTGCTTTGTCAGTTTGGAAACTCAAAACCTGTAAAGAAAAGAACTCACCTGCCTGCTCGCGCCCCACCAGCTCCACTCATCTAAGTTTGCTTGTTGCCAAATCACCACTCACTGACACACAAAAATTTTTGAGAAGAAATGTATCCTTGGCATACTGCAATTTTGCCTTAAATTTACTTATAGCAGTGCTTACTCTAGTTTCGGAAAAGAATGGAAAAACGCGAAGCATTATCTAAAAACCTGGATACTCCTTCTTTTTTCAAATGTTCCCTGGAGGGGTTGCCACAGCTGATCATCTGCTTCCATTTTACCCTTCTTCTAGCATCTTCACATCAACCCTTTGCATATCCTCCTTCATTACATCCAGGAATCTTCTTTGTGCTATTCCTCTTTTCCTCCTTTGTGGCAGCTCCATGTCCATCCACCTTTGTCCAGTATATCCACTATCCTTCCTCTGCACATGTCCAAACGATTCCAACTTTGCCTCTCAAACTAATATACTTTCCAATCCTGTCCATTCTGGTCACACATCTTCAACTCTGCCAGCTCCAGTTCTGTCTCCTGTCTTTTTGTTACTGACACCATCTCCAAACCAGATGTTAGAGCAGATTTTAGTACCATCTTGTAAACGTTCCCTTTTACTTTTGTTATTATTCTTCTGTTACAAATTATCCTGTCACTCGTCTTCACCCACTCCACCTTGCCTGCGCTCTCCTCTTCACCTCTCTTGTGCCCTGTTCCTTGCTTGCTTTGCTGTTACAGCTGTTTCCCTCTTATTCACACACATGTATTCAGAGATGGGAAATACAAATACTTGAGTATTTTTAAAAAACTTTTTACTTTTAGTCACACAAAACACGAAAGGCTATCCTATTCGTTTATTAATCACCAGGCGATGTTGTATTTAGATGAATAAAAAGAGACACAGTCATGTGCCATAGTCAGGGGTTCAAGTGGGTTGTGTTTTCGTTATTTATGGCCCAAGACCAGAACAACTGCAGGTGTCTGTAAGTTTCACTCGTGGTACTTCAGCATCTAGCTAGCGTGACAAAAGAAGAGCGAGCATAAAGGGAATGATATTTTTTTCAGGGTCAGGTAATTTCACATGCAGCATTTGTATCAGCTCAACAAACATCAGCAAACACACAAACTGTTTGTGTGTATTTTGTTGCATAGTGTGTTGCTAGCAAAAGCTGCTGTATTTCACAGAAATAGAAAATAAAGAGAGCTAACTTCACTCAGAGATGGAGAAAGATAAGAAAGACAGGACAGGAGAGGAAGAAGAGAGCTTAGATTTAAAGGTAAGGACTGATTTTATCAGATCAGTGGGATTTGATAAACTGGAAATGTAAAGCATCCATTTAAGTCCTCATGTTTTTAGATAACAATTTCCATAATTTTGTACATGTACAATAAAGGACTATTCTATCCTATTCTATTCAATTCTATTCTATTCTATTCTATTCTATTCTATTCTATTCTATTCTAAACCACATATTGGGTCTGTACATATGACATTACATTTTTTCATATTGTGAAATATGCTGCAAAACAAACTGAGGTAGGCTAACTATGTTATCTAAATGTTGGATGAAAATCCTCTGCAGATTAGTGTAGGATGAAAAGGTTAGTTTGCTGTACTGTGATGGATTTAAAGTAAATAACAGTGTGTGACTGGTGCACAGTGGCTTTCTGGTATAAAGCTAGTATAAACAGAATACTGTCAGTGTAGAGAATGGAAATCGACCAGGACACCTCATGAAGCATCTGGTTGAATTCAGATGTATATTTACACAAAGAGAAGCTGATCACAGCCTGCACATTAAGAACATCTACTGGTGCTTTAAATAGAAATTATTGTGAGTTGTGATTCATTTTCACGCTGCCCCTTTGTCTATAGCCGGGACCAGCTGCTGGGACTAAGACAGCATAGCCATGCCGGTGTTCAGCATGAGATCCCTGCGGTGATCAAGAGGAACTACCGCGGCTGCAGAGCCGGGAAAACCCGAAGACTGAGGAGGAAAAGATTTCGTCCTGCTCTCCCGTCTGTGGTGACTGGCAATGTCAGATAGCTGGTTAATAAGATGGAGGAGATCGCGACGCTAACAAGGACAGAGAAAGTTTTCCGAGAATGCAGTGTTATGTGTTTCACGGAGACATGGTTGCACAAAAACATCCCGGACCAGGTGGTGGATATAAATGGATTTACGTGTGTGAGAGCGGACAGGGACCCAGGCAGCAGCGAGAAGAAGAGGGGAGGAGGACTCGCTCTGTATGTTAACAACCGCTGGTGTTCCCCCAGTCATGTTAAGGTGAGGATGGCTGTGTGTAACAAACACATCGAACTGTTAGCAGTCGGTCTTCGACCATATTATTTACCGCGGGAGTTTTCCCTCGCCATCATCGTCATTGTTTACATCGCCCCTGACGCCAACGCGGCGCAGGCATATGACGTCATCAGCTCTGCGACAGCGGACCTACTAAATCGTAGCCCCTCTGCGTTTGTGGCTATAACGGGCGATTTTAACCACACGAACCTCTCCACTGTTCTACCTACATTCAAGCAGTATGTGGACTGCAAAACAAGAGACAATAAAACACTGGACCTGTTTTATGCCAATGCTACTGAGTCATACACCTCCAGCCCTCTCCCTCCTCTGGATAGGGCTGATCACAACCTGGTCTACCTCCAGCCCCTTTACAGACCTGCCGTTCAGAGACAACCTGCAGCCATAAAAATCGTTACAACATGGACAAGGGAGTCAGAGGAGACTCTGCAGGGATGCTTTGAGTCAACGGACTGGGATGTTCTTTGTGATTCTCATCAGGACAATATTGACAATCTGACAGGCTGTGTAACAGATTATATCAACTTCTGTGTGGACACTGTGGTTCCCAAAAAAACCATTCTGTGCTTCCCCAACACTAAGCCCTGGGTTACCAAAGACATCAAAGCAACCCTGAACAAGAAAAAAAGAGCTTTCAGAAACGGTGACAGAGATCAGCTGAAACTGGTGCAGAAGGAGCTGAAAGCCAAGATTGCAGAGGGTAAAGAGTCCTACAGAAGGAGGCTGGAAAACAAACTGCAGGAAAACAACACCAGGGAGGTGTGGAATGGAATGCGGGCCATCACTGGCCTGAGACAAAAGAGAGGTGTTGGGATGGATGGGGACGTCGAAAGTGCTAACAACCTAAATCTGCACTTCAATAGGTTTGACTGCCCTGCGTCTCCTGTCTCCACACCCAGCTCTTCCCATCTTCTCCTTTCTCCTCTCCCCTCTCCTGCCCCCTCAGACTGTCTCACCCTGTCCCTCTCAGCAGATGACATCAAAAGAGAATTGGGCAGACTCCACTCCAGCAAAGCTGCTGGCCCTGATGGTGTCAGTCCCAGGGCCCTCAGGTGCTGTGCTTCCCAGCTGTCTGGAGTTCTACAACGGATCTTCAACATGAGCCTGGAAATGCAGAGAGTCCCATCACTCTGGAAGACATCCTGCCTAGTTCCTGTCCCTAAAAAGATCAACCCGTTGACCCTCAGTGACTACAGGCCAGTGGCTCTGACCTCACATGTCATGAAGACGCTGGAGAGACTCATCCTGAGACATCTGCGTCTGCTCGTGGAGCCCTGGCTGGACCCCCTGCAGTTTGCTTATCAACCTCGTATCGGCGTGGAGGATGCCATCATCTACCTGCTGGACCAGGCTTATTCTCACCTGGACATTGTTGGGAGCACTGTGAGGGTCATGTTCTTTGACTTCTCTAGTGCTTTTAACACGATCAGACCATGACTGCTGGGGAATAAGCTCACAGAAATGCAGGTGGACGCCCCACTGGCAGCTTGGATCACGGACTATTTAACAAGGCGACCACAGCATGTCCGACTGAAGAGCTGCCGCTCAGATGACATCCTGAGCAGCACAGGGGCACCGCAGGGGACGGTCCTATCACCCTTCCTCTTCACCCTCTACACATCTGACTTCAGGTACAAGTCTCAGTCATGTCATCTGCAGAAATTCTCGGATGACTCTGCCATCGTGGGCTGTATCAGGGATAGACAGGAGGAGGAGTACAGGAGTGTGGTGGACAGCTTTGTCGAGTGGTGTGAGCTAAATCACCTACAACTTAACATCACAAAGACAAAAGAACTGATTATGGACTTTAGGAAGCAGGCTCCTCCTCCTACCCCTGTCACCATTAGAGGGGCTGATGTGGAGATCATTGAGAACTACCGGTACCTGGGGGTACACTTGGACTGTAAACTGGACTGGACCAAGAACACCAATGCTATCTTCAAAAAAGGGCAGAGTCGGCTTTTCCTACTGAGGCGGCTCAGGTCCTTCAATGTTGGTAGGAAAATACTGACCATGTTCTATCACTCGGTGTTGGAGAGCATTTTGTTCTTTGTAGCTGTGTGCTGGGGAAGTGGGGTGAAGACAGCTGATGCCAACAGGCTGAACAAACTGATTAAAAAGGCTGGTTCTGTCCTGGGTGTCAGACTGGAGAACCTGGAGGAGGTGTCTGAGAGGAGGATGCTAAAAAAGCTTCTTTCTATCATGGACAACCCCTCCCACCCCATGCACGCCCCCATGATGGACCATTGGAGCAAACGCAGCAAAAGACTCATTGCCCCGAAATGCAAAACTGACCGCCACAGTAAATCCTTTGTGCCGGTGGCAATAAGACTGTATATATCTTCCTCACTGTGTAGGTGATTTTCCTGAGACTATTACCAATGTTATTCTGTTCCCTTTCAGACCGTGCAATATTACCCAACAGTACCTTTTTGAATATTGAATATGTGTTTCATCCCCCCATCATAAGCTGCTACTCCCTTTATTCTATTGCACATTACTATGTCACTTTCTAGAATCGCCTGCACTGATAGTTAAGTTATTTATTCTCCAGGATACAGTCATTTATATTACTTCATTAGAGTTATTTGATACTATGTCTTGCACTATCCTACTACTGTATATTACTGTATACTACTATTCTTATTGTATATATTGTATATCTTATTTATCTGTTCCTCTGTCTCTCCTGCTGCTTTGAGCATGTACATGACAAAAGAATTTCCCTCGGGATAAATAAAGTTATTCTTATTCTGAATCCCATTTTTACCTCTTTCATATGAATTTTCCTGTGTTAACTGGCTTGTGGAGAACAAATCAATTAATAGCCAATCACAAATATTTCCTGTTTCCATGTGTCTAATGTATACTTTGAATTATGAATTGTGCTAAACTTCTCCGTGTGCAGACTGCTTAACAAAGAGAAGTCCACCGCTGCACAACCAGAATCTTTAACTGGCTGATACTAAAATAGTGTGAACTGCTAGATTGTCTCCTGAACTTCTCCCAGCAAAAGAGAACTCAGGTTCTCATGTTCTATGTTTCTCACTGTTGCGTGTTCAGCCTTTAGTGTTTAGTTTTTCCCAGTTTAGTTTATTGTTAGTTTAGTCCTAGTTTCCTTCTGCCCTTTGTTTTGCATGTTTCATCAGCCACAAATAAACAGCTCATTTTTTCATTACAATCTAATTTGCTTCCCTTAGTTTGCTTGTGGGTTCTCATAATTCTCAGCTTGAGATATGTGAAGCTAGAGACACCAGCAGCCTCTTCCAGGGGCCAGAGCAGACAACAACTGGGGAACCCATGGCGCACCCATGTTTTTGCGTATAGTACTGACCCTTGTATGTAAAATAGGATGAATGATGACACAGTTCCAAGAGCAAAGACACTTAGTCGTTGTTGAGAGTGGGCTTGTTGCTGAGGTTGGGGTCATCCTGTAATTTCTTACAAACTACCTCCACACCTTCAGTGACTGTAATCCAAATCCAAATCCAATTTATTTATATAGCAAATAAAAAAAAGAGAAAGTTTGCCCAAAGTCCTGTAAAAAAAAACAAAACAAGAAATAAAACAAAAGATAAAACCATTCACATTAAAAAACATAAAAACATAAAAGCATAAAAAGCATATCAACTCACACCAGTCCAAATGCTATTTTTAAAAAAAAAGTGTTTTCAAAAGAGACTTAAAAACAGGAAGTGAAAATGCCTGTCTAATATTTAAAGGCAACGTATTCCACAGTTTGGGAGCCACAATTGAAAAAGCTCATTCTCTTTTAAGTTTCAGCCTAGTTTTTGGGACAACCAAAAGCAGCTGGTCGGCTGATCTAAGGGCCCATGAGGGAATATAAGACTACCTCTCCACTTAGAGTATATCAGAAAGGTATGGAGGAGCCATACCTTTTAGGCATTCATAAGCCAACATTAGGACCTTGAAATTAATTCTGTGATAAACAGGAAGCCAATGAAGAGAGGACAGGATAGATGCAATATGTTCATGCCTGTGTGTTACCATTTATGTCATGAACTGTGTGTGGAGCAGGCAGGATAGGACCCAATGTCAGACTCTTGGAGGCAATAAATAAAGGACAACGAGGGAAGTGAGAACACACAGCTGACACGAATTAACATGATGCCACAGGGGAAGCACACCGTACATGAAATCAGAAGACCTTCCCCAAAAAACAGGAAACTGAGGAACATGACACAGGAGTGGAGGAAAGGCAGATGAGAGGGAGCGAGGGAACATGAAGGTACACAAGGGAGAGAGAGACGCAGACATGACAGACATGACATGACAGCCATAACCATAACACAAAATGTAAGTGCATTGCAGCTAAAGCTTTGGAAAAGGTTTTTGCAACACAGAACTGATTTGTTTATTACATTTAATATCCAAGTACATAATGACTCACAGATTCGTGACATGCTATTTAACATATGCCCCAAATGGAACCCAAACTGGAAGACAAATGTGGTTTGTGGGGCTCATACGTATTTTTGTCACTGAGCAGTGACAAATTTTTCTCATGATAGTCTTTCTGGTTTAGCAAAACTGGGCACCTACCCTTGTCTGCCAGAAAGATAATGTTGTTGTTATTACTAAGTCTTGTGTGTGCCTTCCTCTCCTCCATGCTGATATTGGATGCTGGGGGCTTTGCATTGGTGAGACAGGCTGAAACTTTCATCCGAAGTTGCCCTGCTTATATGTCTGCAATGTTGTTGTTTCAAATTGTTGTTTCTGTAATTGTTGTTTCTGTTCTGTTATCAGTTCCAGCTGAACTGAGGACCCAAATGCAAACTGAAGCTGACCAACAAAACGTGACTTGACAGGCAAGACGGGACAGCTCCTCAGACCCTCCTGTGGAAACAGATTGCTGGAGCAGCTCCTCGGACCCTCCTGTGGAAGCAATCTTTATCCTGTTTTCCTTCTCTAACCCCAACCGGTCACAGCAGATGGCCCCGCCCTTCCCTCAGCCTGGTTCTGCCGGAGGTTTCTTCCTGTTAAAAGGGAGTTTTTCCTTTCCACTGTCGCCGAAGTGCTTGCTCATAGGGGGTCAAATGATTGTCGGGTTTTTCTCTGTACCCATTATTGTAGGATCTACTGTACAATATAAAGTGCCTTGAGGCGACTGTTGTTGTGATTGGCACTATATAAATAAAATTAAATTGAAAAATTGAATTGAAAGCAGCTCCTCGGACCCTCCTGCGGAAACAGATGGCTGGAGCAGCAGGTGGACGTAGCTGCACAGGGCACACAGCCGGCTCAGCCAGCTCAGGATGCAGCAGGCCGGGGCTGTGCAGTGCAGACAGCCTGTTCAAGGCAGTGACAATAATCCAAAGTTTGTAGTGGACTGGATGAGGTCAACTGAGCTCTCAGCTGCTGATGGAGGCAGCTGCACTGGCTCCAAAGCCTCCAGGAGCCTTTGAAATAATAGTTCTTGTAGTATTAATCTCTGGCTCGGAGGAAGCAGTGGTGACACAGTCCTTTACGTCTGCTAAGCTAGAAAATCCAGCCTCAGAAAAAACAGTCTGTGAGGGAATAATTCCACGTTCTGAAAGGGCAAGCGCTAACAGTCCTTTGTGTCCATAGCCCTAGGATATATGTTTCAGGGGTGAGTAGTCCTTGAATTTTCAGACTCTGAGTAGGTGGTCTTTGAGTTTACAGACTTTGAGTTTACAGACTTTGCAGTCTCAGAGGCCAGCTTACCATGTTCACAGTCTGCACTGGTCATATAAGCTGGGTGAGACACTTCACAATCAGAGACAGGTTCAAAACTCAGACAAGCCAAGACAGATTCAGCAGCCCAAATATTTCTAACTGGGAGTGGAGAGCACAGTCTTATTCAAATTAATGATCCTTCCATAAAATGTATTCCTCTCAAAGTGAGCGGGTTGAATTGTAACAACAGGAACACCCTGCGAAGTCTTAACATAAGTTACTGGTGAAACACAACACGCAGCCTCAGAGAGCTGGGAAATACAGTTTAGTTTCAACCCAGACATATAACTAGAAAACTTATTATTCTTTGCCTCTGCATCTGACATGAGCTCAGAAAAGGCAGGCCTTGTTAATCCGGGCTCAGAAGGGGCACACAACAAAAAGTTTCTCATTACTATCCCCAGAAGGAGTCTTTGCCAAACTCAGGAGACAAACTCACAGAACCATCCATAGGGGCCGGAACAGAAGCACACACACAGATGTTTCTTGATAATTATTTGAAACACTGAACAAATTAACATCTTTACACCCCCCCAGAATTAACTACAGTGTTTTTGCCCACCTTAACTGAGGGAAACAAAACATGTGGGTCTCCAGCCTGTTTGGAAGCTGAGCAGTCAATGTCCTGTTCAGGAGGCACAGACATGGAAACAGTTGTTGTTTTTGCAGACACAGACACAGTCTATGTCTTCCTAAGTTGCCTTTTCAGACCCACTAAACACAGTCCTGTGTTTAGCGTTAACGTGTTATTCAAAACTCTATTAACTGGACTCATGACAGTCTAAGGCAGAACAGATTCAGTTTCTCCAGACACATTCTCTTCCTGAATGCTCATGATCACACTATCTGCCAGTTTATAGCTTAGCTGAGAGTCACAGAATGAATGATCTAGTGCACGGTGGGCAGCTGCTGCCGCGGCTGGAGCTGCAGTGTGGTGCTAAGAAAGTCACTAATCAGCAGCGGTAGCGACTCCCATGACCAGGAAAAAACAGACATGCATACCCATACTTGCTGAACTAACTCCTCCAATTCCTCGTCTCCGGAGCACTGTAGACAGTTGCTACATAGAGACTACAAAGCCTAAATGATCTCGTTCTGTTGTGCCGCTGGGTCCGGCAGGGTTGGATCGTACTGTCACAGTCTGCCTGAGCAGACTGTGTGAGCTGGCCGCCACTACGTTTAAAAGCTCTACTGGTGGTTGTGGTTGTGCGGGGGGCTCTGGTGGTTGAATAGGTGCTCTGGGTGTAGCAAGCAACATACCTTTCAGTCATGACCCAGCAGTCTTAGCTAATTACAGGCCAATCTCCAACCTTCCTTTCATATCAAAAATCCTTGAAAGAGTAGTTGTCAAACAGCTAACAGATCATCTGCAGAGGAATGGCTTATTTGAAGAGTTTCAGTCAGGTTTCAGAGCTCATCACAGCACAGAAACAGCTTTAGTGAAGGTTACAAATGATCTTCTTATGGCCTCTGACAGTGGACTCATCTCTGTGCTTGTCCTGCTAGACCTTAGTGCAGCGTTCGATACTGTTGACGATAATATCCTATTAGAGCGATTAGAACATGCTGTAGGTATTACAGGTACTGTACTGCAGTGGTTTGTATCATATCTATCTAATAGACTCCAGTTTGTACATGTAAATGGAGAGTCCTCTTCACACACTAAGGTCAGTTATGGTGTTCCACAGGGTTCGGTGCTAGGACCAATTCTATTTACATTATACATGCTTCCCCTAGGCAGCATCATTAGAAGACATAGCATAAATTTTCACTGCTATGCAGATGACACGCAGCTCTATCTATCCATGAAGCCAGGTAACACACACCAATTAGTTAAACTGCAGGAATGTCTTAAAGACATAAAGACCTGGATGTCTGTTAACTTTCTGCTTCTTAATTCAGATAAAACTGAGGTTATTGTACTCGGCCCTGAAAATCTTAGAAATATGGTATCTAAGCAGATTCTTACTCTGGATGGCATTACCTTGGCCTCCAGTAATGCTGTGAGGAACCTTGGAGTCATTTTTGACCAGGACATGTCCTTCAATGCACATATTAAACAAATATGTAAGACTGCTTTCTTCCATCTGCGCAGCATCTCTAAAGTTAGAAATATCCTGTCTCTTAGTGACACTGAAAAACTAGTTCATGCATTTATTACTTCCAGGCTGGACTACTGTAATTCATTATTATCAGGAAGTCCTAAAAACTCGCTGAAAAGCCTTCAGCTAATCCAAAATGCTGCAGCAAGAGTACTGACAGGGACTAGAAAGAGAGAGCATATTTTGGCTTCCCTTCATTGGCTTCCTGTTAAATCCAGAATTGAATTCAACATCCTGCTCCTCACATACAAGGTCTTAAATAATCAGGCCCCATCTTATCTTAATGACCTTGTAGTACCATATCACCCCATTAGAGCACTTCGCTCTCGCACTGCAGGCCTACTTGTTGTTCCTAGAGTATTTATTTATTTATTTATTTATTTATTTATTTGTCTGTCCCATTTGGTTCTTTAGCCGTCAGAATTGTTGTCTGAAGACCAACAAGGATACCAAATGGATTTATTTTGCCAAATGGATCATCATGGCATTGCCGTATTGGTCCATTTGATCAAACTTTGTTGTTATTATTTATTTTATTTTCAGTTGTTACAGATGGGACAGACATGACTGGGGGATAGGAAAGGGAGAAAGAAAGAGAGGAAGGAAAAGAAAACAGAAGGGAAAAGGGACAGTGAGAAAGGGCACTTACAAAGAGAAAGAGAAAAAAAAAATCTCCTGGATCACCTGTTGAGAGAAAAAGAAGAGAAGACAAGCAAAAAAAACCAAACAAAAACAAAGCAACATACTAAACACAACACCATCACGTTAATCTAGCTAAGTGTGAACAGCAGTAAATACTAAATATTGAAAGTTGTTGTGCAGCACGCAGGACAGACAGCGCACAATGTGCTTTGAAGTAGCAGCTAAGAAAGGTGTAGTTTATGTCTACGAACAGTGAACACCCGTGTGCACACCTGTGTGGATCAACGCGCTTGTATACAAAAGCAGGGCTCGCAAAATTTCAAAATCCCTGGTAGCCCTTCGGGCAGGCACTCTTCAGTTTGTGGTAGCCCAAAATAAATTTAAGTAGCCGAATAAAAAGAGAGTAATTTTTGATTGATGTTTTGTTTCGAAACAAAACATTAATCAAAAATTGTTGAAACACAAATTACAACATTGTATAAAACTTACAATCATCAACTCAAATACTTGGTTCTAATTGAACAGAAATTTCTATGAACTTGTAAGAACTGTGTAGAACATGAATCAGTCTGTGTCAGATCCTGAATCTGAAATTTCCACTGAAATCAAGGGTAAGGGGTAAGTGGAACCAAGATCTAGGACATTTTTTTTTTTTAAGTTTGCAAAGACTGCTAAATTTTGCCAGTGGTACTTCACTCTTTGCAACATAGTACGCTGTTCTAAATAGATTTTTCAGGTTTATTTTTAGTATGTTCTTTGCAATTGGTGTTTGTTCTGGGAAAGATATTGCAGACTGAGCAATAATGCATTTCTTGCATTTCTCATGGGTTCTAATGGGGGTCTTTCTTAAAATTACTGGTCCCAGTAACAAAGGCGCTTGTCGACTCAGAAATCGAGGGAAAACCAACAACACACCCGGCAGAACATTATGTTTTTTACAGGGGTGCACATAAGTGGTCCGCAGGTGCGCATTTGCTGTCAAAATAAAAGACGCGCACCAGATAAGAAGTTGCAACGCGCGTTTGCGTACATATTAAAGGCGCTGTTTTTGTCCGCTAGAGTGGGATTTTCACAGCATATTCTGCACCACATCTCTGTGCGTTCATCATTTGTTTGAAGCCAGCTCACCTCCTGCAACCACTTTTCCGAGTGCACGCTTCTTTTGCGGTTCGGACTCCTTCTGACATTTCTTTGGAGGTGGAGGAACACCAAAGTAATTGCTTAAAGGAGCTTGCTTCTTCATCTTTAAGAGTTCTAAACAAATGTCTGTCCTCCTCCAGAAAATCTTATGTACGCAAACGCGCGTTGCAACTTCTTATCTGGTGCGCGTTTTTTATTTTGACAGCTGCGGATCACTTATGTGCACCCCTGGTTATTTAGCTCGTCATATTCCAGCCACAGAAATTCTTTTGTCCATGAAACCATAAAGCTGCACTTTCTTTTTCCCTCATAGTCTGATTTGTCATAACTTTTCCGTTTTGTGGTCGGCTTTTCTTTGGCTGTCACTTCTTCACCCTGACTTGTCTTATTTGGCTCAGCAGAACTAAAATATATATCCTGCTGCTTTTACACACGTACTTACATAACGGTCAGCGATTCTCTGCACAATCAACCTCTCACATGTTTAAGCTTGCTGTGGGAGATTTCACTTGTCAGGTTTGAATAGTAAGCTAATGAGTGATAAGACGATCTCATAGGAATCGGTGCGCAATTAATCGTCACTCACCGATCAGTGCTGCCGCTCTCTATACACAGTTCGCGCGATCGCAAAGTGAAAGCAAAAAGCAAGCGCAAATTCAAACGCGATTTCAATATGTCACATATTGACAGTGGTTCCCCGATGCCAATGACACAATTACTCAGCTACATTTCCGAAAGAATGCAAAAGCAATGACATATATTTTTCCTTCCTATGATAGCCCGACGGGCAGGGCTGAGATAGATTTTGGTAGCCCGACTGGAAAGTTCGCTAGCCCCGGGACGTCGGGCTAGCGATTTTGCGAGCCCTGAAAAGGTTTCCCCATGTAACGGTCTGCTAGAGGGTGTGGAGGCCCATAGCCCCGTCCCCCAGGGCATGAAGCAGGCATGGAGGAGATCCAGGCTCCAGACATCCAGAGGCCCCAGAGTGCGAGAGCCCAAGGAGTACCACCGGAGGGGCATCCGTGCCACCCTCCTGGGAAGGGCTGAGGAGATCCCCAGACGAGGGGTCACCCAGTAGCCACGGAGCAGAAGCCAGAGGGGCTGCACTGGCGTGCCCGCCCGGCTCTGCCGGCAGCCAGCTGTGCCAGAGTGAACCGAGTTGCAGGCCCGAGGCCGGAGGCCCGAGGGCCCCTTTGCCCCGGAAGAGGCCTGACCGAGCGACAGGCACCAGGCCCCGCCAAGTAGCCACCGGGAGTGAGCTGGTGCATACCTGGCGCCCAGCCCGGACACCAAGAACCACCAATGCACCAACCCCTGAGGGCATCAGTTACCAGCAGGGAGTGTGGTGAGGGGAGATAGGCCTCCACACTTTGGAGGGCCTGGGAGTACCCAGAGAGGTGGAGTCTAAGACCCGACCTGACATATAGACACAGACAAACAGGCACACACAGACATAAACATGATTTCCCACCCTCATGCACACATATACAAACACTCAGCACTCACCCAACGTAGGGATAGACATACATAGACATGTACACACAATCATACTCCCCAAACATACTCTATGCCCTGGGTCCAGGTACCCTCGCCCCCAGAGGGGGAAACGACACCCAGACCCAAGAGATGTGACCCTTTCCCCCGGGGTGGAGGCAAGCAGACCGCCCCAGGCTCCGCAGCAGCAGGGAGGCCAATTGGACAGCCAACACCTCCTCCCAGCCCCCCGCCCCGATGGCTAGTAGAGAACGGGGGTGTGTGAAGACCCCATACCTCCCTCCTCCCGCTCGTGTGTAGTGTTGCTGCGTGTTGTTCTAAAGTGCATTTAAAACAAGGGAGGGCATGGTGCTGCTGCCAGAGAGCAGCAGGTGTTAGCACGGCCCCTCCCGAGAACCCTCAATGTCTACATGGATTTAAAATTGAGAGGTGGGCACCGGCGCCAGAGGTAGGGTTGAATACACAGACCGTCCTCTGGACGCCGTTAACGTGGTCACCCTCAAGGCCCTATATATATATGTGTGTGTGTGTTATGAGAGTGTGAATAATGTGGATGTCTAAGTTGTGAAATAAAATTGAGGCACAGGTGGCCAGAAGGGGACAGAGGGGGGAATGCCTCCCTGCACCCTGGTGACACACCCGCACCCCAAGGCCCTACCTGTGTGGGTGGGTGTGGTGGAGCGGGAAGAGGGAGGCAGCCGGGGATGGGGAGGAAAAGAAGGGAGGGGCAAGATGCCCCTCCTTAGGGCCAGCTCCCCCGCTGACCCCAGTAGGCACCCCCGTCCTCTAGTACACACCAAGGCAAGGGAGCCCAGAGTATTTAAAAGTAGAATGGGAGGCAGAGCCTTCAGTTTTCAGGCCCCTCTTCTGTGGAACCAGCTTCCAGTTTGGATTCAGGAGACAGACACTATCTCTACTTTTAAGATTAGGCTTAAAACTTTCCTTTTTGCTAAAGCATATAGTTAGGGCTGGACCAGGTGACCCTGAATCCTCCCTTAGTTATGCTGCAATAGACGTAGGCTGCTGGGGATTCCCATGATGCATTGAGTTTTTCCTTTCCACTCACCTTTCTCACTCACTATGTGTTAATAGACCTCTCTGCATTGAATCATATCTGTTATTAACCTCTGTCTCTCTTCCACAGCATGTCTTTCATCCTCTTTTCCTTCTCTCACCCCAACTGGTCGCAGCAGATGGCCGCCCCTCCCTGAGCCTGGTTCTGCCGGAGGTTTCTTCCTGCTAAAAGGGAGTTTTTCCTTCCCACTGTCACCAAAGTGCTTGCTCATAGGGGGTCATATGATTGTTGGGTTTTTCTCTGTACCTATGAAGCGCCTTGAGGCGACTTTTGTTGTGATTTGGCGCTATATAAATAAAATTGAATTGAATTGAATTGAGTTCAGATACCACATGTAGTAGCGCGGAGTGCTCCTCGGCAACATGCTGCAGCATTTTTTCATGTCGTTCCAACCGTTCAGCTTGAAGTGCGAGCTCACGCTGGACGGGAGTTGAGTCTGCTGAGTCCATTGCTGGCTGGATTGTTCTGTCACGGGTAATGGGAAAATATGGACTCAGGCGCGGAGCTCTGGATGCAAAGCAAACAGTGCGTTTATTTACAGTGCTCAAAAACTGTCTCAAAACACAAAACGAAGTGCAAAAATCCAACAGTGATCTTCTCCAAATTCCCAGTGGTGTGCAGGTTAGTCTCCCAAGTGATTATCTGAGCGTGCTTCTCCTCCGAGGGATAAACCCAGTGGGCTCCTTCTCTCCAACCCTCTGCTCCGTATTTCTTCCTCCTACAAACGAGCAGCAACAACAACAGGTGAGAAGGCTAGCCGGCTAAAGCTATGTTACCAGTAACGAGCACACTTCACTACCGAGCTTCGAGTACAATTCAGTGTCGACCTCCATCTGGACACACCGTTAAATACCTCAGCTCAAAACGAAGGATGATTAGCGACAGCTGGGTGGTGAATTAGGTGCAGGTGTGTCAGCTGCCGAGTGGAGACGCTTCCAGGTAAGGGGTTCGCCACACTCACTCTCCCGGAAGTGCGGCTCCTAAACAAAGCCGGACAACCAGGGTGGGGAGGAGGAAAAAAGGAGAGAGACACACACACATACACACAGGCAGGTCGCCCGGGGAGAACCATCCGACCGTGACACACCATGCTGTCAGAGAAGAGCTGATGTTGATGCTTTTAAAGCATTCATGTCGTTTGATGTTTGAGCTGACAAATGGTAGGTCTGAAATCTCTAGATTATTACATAGTGCCTGTTCTACATCTATCCAGGGTTCATCTAAGAAGGTGTGTTTTAACCATCTAGAGATGAATTGGAGCCTGTTGGCTAAAAAGTAGTGATTAAAGTTAGGCAGATCTAGTCCTCCTTTATCCTTGGTCCTTTGTAATGTTTTTAAGGTGATACGTGGGGGTTTATCTTTTCAAAGGAATTTAGAAATATACGAGTCTAGAGATCTGAACCAATCTTGTGATGGCTTACTCGGGATCACTGAAAATAAATAGTTTATTTTTGGCAAAACCATCATTTTTATAGCGGCGACCCTTCCCATGAGTGATATGGGTAGAGATTTCCATCTAGCCAGATCGCCTCCTACTGTCTTTTAAAGTGGGATGTGGTTTAATTTAGTTAATTCTGCAAGTTTGGGAGAGATATTGATACCTAAATATTTAATATTTTCAGATTGCAGTGGGGTAGATGAAGAATTAGGGAAGGAGCAATTAATCGGAAGAACTGTAGATTTTGACCAGTTAATTGAATAATCTGAGACTTTTGAGAAAGAGTTTATCAATGCAATTACCCCAGAGAAACTGGTTTTTGAGTTTTGGAGAAAAAGCAACACATCGTCCGCATAAAGGCTGATTTTATGTTCTACATTCTTACATTTTATGCCCTTAATTGTTGTAGCCTGTCTAATTGCTGCTGCTAGTGGCTCAATAAAAATTGCAAACAATGAAGGGGAAAGTGGGAATCCCTGCCTGGTGCCCCTTAGAAGACAGAAGCTGGAGGATGTTTGGTCATTTGTTCTGACACAAGCTGTTGGGGAATTATATAATATTTTTAACCAGAGTTTCCAAAACCAAATTTGTGTAAGGTTGCAAATAGACATTTCCAGTTAACTCTGTCAAACGCTTTTTCTGCATCAAGAGACAATATTATGGTTTCAATGTTTTTACTGCACGAGTAGTCTATTAAATTAAATAATCTACGTGTATTTGTTGATGAGTGCCTGCCTTTCATGAAACCAGTTTGGTCATGATGAATTAAAAGGGGGGTTATCTTCTCTAATCTCTTTGAGAGAGCTTTGTAGATTATTTTGAGATCTACATTTATATGGGATATTGGACAATAGCTTGAGAGAAATACAGGGTCTTTGCCTGGTTTTGGTAAGAGACTAATATTTGCAGAATTCATATTTGGTGGTAGTCTGCCATTTTCCTTGATTTCCTGCAGCATTCTGTGAAAAATTGGTGCCAGAGTTGTCCAGAATTCTTTGTAAAATTCTGCTGGAAAGCCGTCTGGACCTGGAGCCTTATTGTTGGGCATACTTATCAGGGCTTCCTGGAGTTCACCTGGTGTCAGTGGCAAACAGTGCTTGGGTGTCTAATAATTTTGGAAGAGTTACGTTGTCGAGAAATTGATCAATTTCATTTTTAGATGGGTTTATTTGTGGTGTATATAAAGTTTCATAGAAATCCCTAAAAATTTTGTTTATTTTTTTAAGGTCATATATTTTATTCCCAGATAAATCTTTAACAGCACATATGGTTGTTTTTTCTTTATTGATTTTTAACTGGTTAGCTAGAAATTGACCGGAGTTGTTACCGTGTTCAAACTTTTGCAAGCGAAGTCTCTGTACTAAGAATTGAGTCTTTTTATTAATAATTTCATTTAATTCTAGTTTTGTTTTGCGTATTTTGTTCAATATTTCTTGATCTTGGTGGGACACGAGCCTTTATTATTGCTGATTATGTTGCCTCCCTAAGATGATGACCAGAGGGGCAACTGGTTTCCTGTTCAACAACGTGTGGTGCTGTGTTAAAGAATAGAAAAAGGGACACACGTTGAGCTGATGTCAGTTTCACAACAGGAAGGTTTATTCTTCACAACAGCTTAGAACAGCTTCAGGTATCACCACACTAACTGCAAAGAAATGGCCTTATACTTCAGTCCAATTTACCATACATGACCACAGTTTCCTGAGCTAGAGACTGTATAAATCTCTCAATACAACTTTGACAAAACATAAACAAAATGTTGCTTAAATTCATTGATAATATCAGATCCACAATGTATCACAATAAACACATTTGTTTTACAAGGATAAACAAAACACAATAGTGTACTCTGTACTTCATTTTTAACTACATTTACAAACATCATGAAATGAACTCGTTTTTAAACATTTTAATTCTCGTTCAGCACTAAATTATTTATGTGAAATGTATTTCCACTGTACTGACAATGTAACTTCCATTTTTAAATATAGCTATTTGAATCTTTACAAAAAAAATCATGTCTTTGACACAAAACAAACATATTCACTCTTGTTATACAACCTACAATTATATCGAGTGCAATACTCCTTTACCAGCGTTCACTAGTACTATGCAGTCAGTATTGATCAAACAGTTTCCTTATAACACTCTATAAATGTCTTTAGTATTAAACCACAAAAATGTTCTTGTAACCACAACATTAACCAGAAGAATAAAACATAGTATAAAACCCATTTGACAAACTGCATAATACATTAATGGTTCACAATCCAGCAGTCTCTCAGAGGTCAGATTAGCTTCCACACACACACTCAGTATCCCACATTAGCCAAGTCCGCTAGCATTAGCATCATTTAGCCTGCAGCCTTATTAACATCCTCTGTTTGTAAGGTCTGCAATATACATTCATTTAAATGCATTTACTAACCTGTGATAAAGAATAGAAAAAGGGACGCACGTTGAGCTGATGTCAGTGTCACAACAGGAAGGTTTATTCTTCCTCTGTGCCCCAAAACGCTACTCAATACCACTGCGCGCAATGCGCCCTCTAGCGGCTGGATGTAGGATAGCATTGTAAACTGACAGGTACACAAATACACACATAAACAAAAACCTTTGGGGGGGGGGGGCTGTTTTCCCCAGTTTATTTCTGATACCAGATTTTAATAGAAAGCTATTTCCAACTCTCTACAATTACAAGAAGTCAAAACAAAGCATCAAAGATCGTGGCAAAGCTAAAGTAGAACCTAAACTGGGGAAACTAAAAACTGAAAACTATACTCAACTATACCAACTCTGAAGACTATGACAATGAATACGACTATGACTATGAACACATGGAAAGAGGTAACACAGACGATCAGACAAAGACAGAATGAAAACACACAGAACATAATGACACCACAGGGGAAGTAAAACAAACACATGGAACATGGAAACAAGACTTTCAAAATAAACAGTCAACATGACGAGACGCAAACATGACACAAACTTGATAACATGAACCAACAAGGGGGACTAAAACACAGGGGGTGATGACACAAACAGATCTAATAAACAACGAACTATGACAGCAACCTAGGCATGACAGAAATTAACTAGTTGGAGATTAAGTATTGGAATTTCAGGAGCGGGACCACGCCTCCAAACACACTCCTTCCGGTTCTCATCTATATAGGTTCCCCCAGTCCTGCAAGATGTTCATTCTCGTTTACGTTCCCCACCCTGCCTTCCCCCCTTCCCTTTTCAATTCTTTAACTTCTTCACTTCTATTGGTCTTCATATTCTATTGATCTACCAGGCCCGGGAGCCGTCTCCAGTCCCCTTCAAGGCCTTCCCCAAACCGCAGCTCAGTTCATGTCCAAAATGTCCAAGCCATTCACCTTTACCTACTAAAACGCTGTCAAACCTAAAATGAGGATGTGGGCCCAGCTAGTAAAATAAGCTAAAAAGAAACTAGAACATCAATGAATAGCAAAATACAAAGAAACTCAAAACACTGTGTCCCACAACCCAGGACCGTGACACTAGCGGTATTTGTCTTTGCCTTACAGCAAAGTTCAACCCTCTTTCAAGGATGTTTTTCTCTGCCTGGGTGAGTTGTCTGTCAGACAAATTTTTCACCCACTTGTCCCCATCCTCGATGTGGTATCCATCTTTCTTCTGGCTGCTGAGGAGACTCTAGCTGTATTTAGCTGTGGTTTCTAACGCACTACAAGTGAGTCAAACTCCCTTTGTTGCCTGGTCTTCGACTTTTCATGCTGTGCTAGACGAGCCTTCTCAGTGAATTCAAACACGATGCTTCTAGATGACAGTACTCTTCAAAAAGGCAAGGACTGCCTAAAGCTAGCTCGTGTGTATGAGCAAACATCACGTAAGATGGCTGTTTACACAAACCACATGAGATGCAGATGCAGACAAAACCCGATTACTCCTAAAAGTCTACAAATGAGCTCTTCAGTTAAGAGATTCCTCTCAGCAAAAAAATCCTCCAGAAGTCACATCACCAGGTGCTCAATGAACAGTTGAGACAAATTTTACCATCGATGTGCATTTTAGCACATCGATGGTAAAAATCTAAAGAAGAGCAGATCCAGCGAGGATTTCCAAAGTGGGTTAAAATATCTTGATGCATACACAGTCATCCAGGTAAGGAAATCCCAAAAAGTTGATTCTGTTCATCTGGATGAAGCATTTTCAGTGTGAGAAACTGAAAATGCTTTATCCAAGTGACTTCTTAGAGAGCTGGTCTTTGATAACTGGTGGTTGATGAATGGTCACGACAATTTGGATATTAAGGAACTACCTCCCAGCCCACTGTTCATTCAATGGGCTAGTTTCAGTTATTGTGCAAAGGTACTGTTTATAAGGTTGGTGAAACCTGTAGTCAGCTAAGATGAAGAAGTCACTTGGATGAGTGACGAAATGGACTATTGAGCATGCATCAAGACATTCACACTTTTGTATTTACATTCACACTTTTGTGTTTACTACATACAGTAATTTCGTATGTGTTCAATCATAGTTCTGATGCTTTCAATGAGAATCTACAATGTAAATAGTCATGAAAATAAGTAATAACCATTAATTAGTGTTTCCAAACTTTGAATGGTAGTTTAGGGTCAGCTGACCATAGCCTGTCCACAAGGAAAACCCACTGCAGCTCACAATATAAATATATATAAGGTTATATAAGGTTCCTTAACCTGCCAAATGTCACTTTAATCCTGGATTTCTGAAAGAAATGATAATACATAAAGTGAAATCAGTTATCTAGTGTAATGATGCCATATAGTACAATAAATGAGTCAAAATGTGTGCTCTGAAATTGAACGTGTAACTACATCAAGAAAAGTATGATAATAATCTCTATTTATATTTTTGGTATTGTCTTCATTTTTGAACATTCCATGTTCTGTTTGACTCTTAAACTCACAGAAAGAGAAATGCCAACAAAGAATAAAAAAGGAGTCAAATGAAGAAACAAACTGTACCGAACTCTACGGTAAAGTCACTTGCCTGGTGTTAATTCATCAGATTTATATTAGTATTATCGTATTATAATAAACAGTTGGCTTCATTTCTGCCTTCACTTGTTTTTCTCTCTTCTGAACTTTCCTTGTTTCCATTTCAAATCTTTGCATCACAGCTGCCAGTTTGTTTGCGTTCCAAGACCCAGTTTGAAAAACTTCCTTCAGTCTTAAAATCTTGTTTATATTCTCACAAGTGTAGTGATAAAAATAAGTGTGCAGTGTCTGCCTTTGCATGTGTTTGGGGACGTGTGACATGGTGGACAATGTCTTCATGGCAAATCTGGTCCCTCCAGCAGACCTGGGTGTGAGCAGCAGCTTATCAGCTCCGACCAGAGTTGCCCTCACTCCCAGATACCTCCATTGCCCGAGAGGAAAATAAATTGCACCCGTGCTGTTAATAAGAATGAAAAATAAATTGTGACAAAGTCTTACACAACCAGTACAAATATAGAATAAGTGACTGCTGGGGTGCTGGAGATTTTAGGCAATAAAAACTCACTGTAGTGGTGAGACATCACCAAGTATCAAGAAATGGTGGAGGTGGGGTGGGGGCAGATGTTCAAACTACTTCTCATGATGAACGGCCTAAGTGCTTCTTCCCCCACCCCACAAGGCCATTGCATTACATTGCCACTATCATGGATGCATACTGAATTCCTGACAAGACTGTAAGCATATCTGTGGAAGATAATTATATATTGAATGTTCTCTTGCTCCCTTCAACTCCTGGAGGGGAAAATCCTTCTGTTGCACTCTGAGACTACATGGAGAAATCCTTTTTTGTTGTGCCCCGAAACACAACCACATAGCCATTTACACTTTTACCACGATATGTAAAGCAGATATCAGTGCTACACTAAATTAACTTTTGGTTTTGATGAGCATTTGCTGTGGAATACACTAAGAAGGAGGTTATTTTTTTATTGTGCTAAAAAACAGAGTTCTTATCAGAAATACAGTCAAATAAAAAGATGCTATGTGTGGTTTAACATTTCTGAGACTTCCCTAGCAACATGATGCTTTTCTGTTATGAGTTTCTCAGATTTTGGTAAGATGGGTAGAAACTAAGGACGAAAGAAGAACCAAAGTATAACATAGGCTGGATTTATACATATTGAAACTTTGTGTGAAAGGAAATGCACATGAATCCAGTCACACAACACGGCACATGAAAAAGGACTTCATATCATTTGAGTAGAAGTCTGTTAAAATATCTACAACACTTGTTTTTTTTTTGGTTTTTTTTAAATCTCAACATGTGTTCTTATGATAGCCAAGGCAATGAAAGCCATTTATTCTGACCACGTAGTTCCCTGATACTCAAACTATTTGTCTTTAATATATTTCTAGTGTCAAAATGCCACACATAATCAACAAGCTTTTGATTTTTTGGACTTCTAAAAATAAAAGTTTTAAAACAGTGAGCCTAGACTAAAATGGTCAGAGGGCCCGGTGGCCAGTGTCCGGCAGCCTCGCCTCTGTCAGTGCGTCCCAGGGCAGCTGTGGCTACAATGTAGCTTGCCATCACCAGTGTCTGAATGTGTGTGTGTGAATGGGTGGATGACTGAATGTAATGTAAAGCGCTTTGGGGTCCACAGGGACTAAGTAAAGCGCTATACAAATACAGGCCATTTACCATTTAAAACTTTTAGTGGATAAAAGTGTGTCCATTTTGCCTTTCTATGGTAGCTCAGATGGATGGCTGTATGGATAGATACAACACTACCACTATCAGGTCAGGATACACTCTGGACAGGTTAGTAATGTCTCACATTCAGCCTTAGTTCAGAGCAACATGATATGATAACATAATAATTAACTAGCCCAACCACTCTGTTGGTAATAACTGCTATTGTGCAGGGAAAACCTGTTAAAATGTACCTTTAGAGTCCATTGAAGTAAACCCTAACAGCACCAGTGCTTAATTGTGACATTCATAGCAAAGAGTCTTAATACATTTGGAATATTTATTCTCTTTTAGTGAATTTATGAAACACTTCAAGATCTTGTTTTTATTCACTGATACATAGAGCACTAGAGAATATACATCAGTGAGGTAAGAATTTAACTTATTTAAAATAAGTCTGACACAGAACATAATGTGGAAAGTGTAAAAGGGTCCGCAAATGACAATCCCTGACAATCAATTGACATTGACATTTTTTAGGTTAGAGGATCTATTTTTCCCACCACATCATTTGAGGATACAAGATGCCACCGTTTTCAGCAAATTGCTAGCTTTTAAAGTAATGCTGGTCTCTCCATTGTTTCTAATCAAATATTTTATTTATTTGGACTAATTTTTCTATTTCCACCCCCATTCACTTTCGACTCATCTAAGTGTTTATTTTCTGTAAAGTTCTGCTGGGAGCGTTTCATTCCACATTCCTCATCCACACTGTTTTCTTATCATCTCTTCCAAAAAGATTGTGTGTCTTTACCTTTATCCAGTCCTAAACCCTTCTGGGGAGCTCCCTGAAGACCCTGCTAAACCTTTGCAGTGTCTGTGCCTACACTGTGGAGTATGGAGACTGTGGAGACAGAGCTTTTGTTCTCCAATGTAAGATCCTCAGTTTCAGCCTATAAGGTCTGATAATTCACTGCCTTGGGAGGACTAACTTTGGTCTTGCACAATGCACTTTGGTTGTGGTGCAACATGCTTTGGTTGAGGCATGCTGCCATACAGTAGAGGTATGGTTTGACATGGTTCCTGGCAAATAACTCTATGATTTAAAAAACTACTTCTATTCTCAGGTACATAGCTACAGTAAGATGCACCAGGGATTTTCAGGGACTTTAGGTGAATTCTTACAAATACAACCAAATTACAAACAATAAGTTTCTTTATTGTGTTTCTTTTTTCAGATTTTTCATTACATTTAACATATTTAGCCCAAAATACATTTTGATTATAGTTACTTTGGATGACAAGCCCACTAAACATTTTCCTTGTTTAAATTAAACTGACTGCTCAGTGACATCTTGATATGGTTTTCTGAAGCTGAGGGCTAGAACTAACATTTTCAGTCTATTTTGAAAGTGTAAGAAAGATTGCAAATCATAATTGTTGCATTCATTGAGTTAGGCTCATATACAGAACTTTGTTATTCATGTGTAATATATCAGCATTATGCATTTAATATATTCAGCAAGTTATTTATCATCAGACATGCCTGTAATTAACAAGCAAGAAGTTTTTGTTGGGAGTCTATGTGTTGGCTAATTGAAGTGTGTTGTAATGATGCCCTTCGAGTTCATTTATTGAATCACTGCACAATAGTAGCTGGTTCATGGTTCAATTTAACACAGTTTCCCTTTCTTACAAATAGCACTTCATTCACTATTGTGATTGCTCTTTTATGAAATGGATGAACACTTTTCATATCAGTGTCAGTCATTCACTCTTGAGAAAGCCTTTTTCTCAGCAAGCACAAATGACAGAGACTTCATGTTTTCCTGGTGCCAGACGTGACACATTTATATCACACACACCTTCAGACCAGTAGACAGCGCTTGGAGTGTCAAAGTGCACTCAGGCTATGTTCATTTTCATTTCTTCCTGATTATGTCTTTCTTGTGTCTGTGATTACTTCCAGACAGGGCGCTGGGCCTGTTCATTTCAGAATGCATCATAAACAATTTACACGTCATTAGTTTTGTTTTGATCATATTTGTTTGATGAAATGTCTTCCTGCGTGGTGAGTACTGGGGTTATTTACCCCATTTAGAGGCCCATGGAGTGCCATGCAGGGTATGTTATCTTACATTGTGTGATTAATTGTCATGACTCTATGCAGAACTTCTAATGAAACTAAGAGATGGGTGAATGTGTATTTGAGATCAGTATGAGAGATCCTCTTCTGCTGAAAGGTTTTTTTTTAAATCTATGTCAGTAAGAGGATAGGCACTGTATCATGAGACTAATATAGTTGATTTAAAAGTGTTTAATCTGCTTTTGAAGTAAATACCCCGTACACGATGTTCGAGAAGGGTAAAAATGCAACTGTGTGTGTCTGTATTTTTAAATAGTGTCAGTTGGTGACTATACACAACCCGCCTGTAAGAGTGTGAGAGAGATTATGTGTTTGTGGCAGAGGGGTGTTTACAAACTGTCATCAGTCAGAACTGCCTGCTTTTAATTTCTGGATTCAAACTGAGCTTATTTCAGGTTCGTTTCTAACATACTACCTTTGTTTTGCAGTACAGTGGTCCCTCGCTATAATGTGGTTCACGTTTCGCTGCCTTGCTGTTTCGCGGGTGTTTTTTTGTGCAATTTTCGATCGCTAACAGTGTGACTCTGAAGTGCTGTACTGTATGTCTGTAAGTTTGAGAGTGAACGTTGAGAGTGTTTAAACAAGAGAGAAAAGTGTGAAAATGTTCGTGCCTGTCTGAGAAAAGTGTATATAAAGTGTGTAGTGAGGGGGTTTCACAGCCTTAAAACATATATAATAAATTGTAAAAAAAATAAAGCTGGCTATTTCACAGATTTCACCTATCGCGGGTTATTTTTAGGACGCAACTCCAGCGACACTCAAACGAGGGACCACTGTACTTCTACTGTTTAGAAGGGTTAAAGAAATCTGAGCTGGCAGCAATCACTTCAGAGTGTCGGGTCAGAACACTTGCAAATGTTCAGATGTGAGAAGAACAAACAGGCAGAGTCCAGGAATAAAGTTCTCATTCTTTGTATTGTGTGTGTGTGTGTGTGGTTTGGTCTTATGAACGCACACACTGTCCGTTGTTCGGCTGCCGTTTGTCTCTGAACTAAAGCTGCAGACATGCACACCTATGGTGCATTCAGGGGGCATAGGAAATCCCATACACAAACCTAACCCTTTTGTACAGCCGCCCCCAAATTTGGTGTACAAATTTGACCTTGATGGAATGTCCTCTGCACCTAAGCAGAATCCTGGGGTAGAACAGGCAACCTGATGAGCCATGCCACCGGGCGAGTATAAGTTCGGTCCTTTACTTGAACGACTGCAGCTCTGACACGATCATCGGCCCCCGGTAAGATAGTTTTCACGGTTCCTATTTGCCAGAGCGCTCGTGGGGTCTGCTGATCAACAATGAGAACCACAGATCCAACTGCAATGTTGTCTGTTTCCTTGTGCCATTTCTGCCGTGGTTGCAAGGTGGGCAACAACTTAAACATAAAAAATCACAAAGAAAGAACAATACAGTATCCACATCTGAACCAAAGAGTAAAACAGTGAAATGTGGATTATTAAATATTAGGTCTCTCTCCTCCAAGTCTCTGTTAGTACATGACTTAATAATTGATCAACAAATCGATTTACTCTGCCTTACAGAAACCTGGTTGCAGCAGGATGAGTATGTTAGTTTAAATGAATCAACACCCCCGAGTCATTCTAACTACCAGAAACCTCGAAGCACAGGCCGAGGGGGCGGTGTGGCAGCAATTTTTCACACCAGCCTATTAATTAACGAAAGACCAAGACAGACTTTTAATTCATTTGAAAGCCTGATGCTTAGCCTCGTCCACCCCAGCTGTAAAACTCAGAAACCAGTCTTACTTGTTATCATCTATCGTCCACCTGGGCCTTACACAGAGTTTCTCTCTGATTTCTCAGACTTTTATCTGATTTAGTGCTCAGCTCAGATAAAATAATTATTGTGGGTGATTTTAACATCCATGTAGATGCTAAAATGACAGCCTCAACATCGCATTTAATCTGTTACTAGACTCAATTGGCTTCTCTCAAAATGTAAAAGAACCCACCCACCACTTTAATCACACTCTAGATCTTGTTTTAACATATGGCATAGAAACTGAATATTTAACAGTGTTTCCTGAAAACCCTCTGCTGTCTGATCATTTCCTGATAACATTTACATTTACAATAATTGATTACACAGCAGTGGAGAGTAGACTTTATCAAAGTAGATGTCTTTCTGAAAGTGCTGTAACTAAGTTTAAGAATATAATCCACCCACTGTTATCATCTTCAATGCCCTGTACCAACATAGAGCAGAGCAGCTATCTGAACGCTACTCCAACAGAGGTCGATTATCTTGTTAATAATTTTACCTCCTCACTACGTGCGACTCTGGATACTGTAGCTCCCTGTGAAAACTAAGGCCTCAAATCCAAAGTCCCTGACTCCGTGGTATAATTCTCAAACACGTAGCCTAAAGCAGATAACTCGTAAGCTGGAGAGGAAATGGCGTGTCACAAATTTAGAGGATCATCATTTAGCCTGGAGAAATAGTTTGCTGCTTTATAAGAAAGCCCTCCATAAAGCCAGAACATCTTACTATTCGTCACTGATTGAAGAAAATAAGAACAACCCCAGGTTTCTCTTCAGCACTGTAGCCAGGCTGACAAAAGTCAGAGCTCTACTGAGCCAACCATCCCTTTAACGTTAACTAGTAATGACTTCATGAACTTCTTCACAAATAAAATTTTTATCATTACAGAAAAATTACCAATAATCATCCCACAGATGTAATATTATCTACAGCTACTCTTAGTACCATCGATGTTAAGTTAGACTCTTTTTCTCCAATTGATCTTTCTGAGTTAACTTCAATAATTAATTCCTCCAAACCATCAACGTGTCTTTTAGACCCCATTCCTACAAAACTGCTCAAAGAAGTCCTGCCATTAATTAATTCTTCGATCTTAAATATGATCAACCTATCTCTAATAATCGGCTATGTACCACAGGCCTTCAAGCTGGCTGTAGTTAAACCTTTACTTAAAAAGCCATCTCTAGACCCAGCTGTCTTAGCTAATTATAGGCCAATCTCCAACCTTCCTTTCATATCAAAAATCCTTGAAAGAGTAGTTGTCAAACAGCTAACAGATCATCTGCAGAGGAATGGCTTATTTGAAGAGTTTCAGTCAGGTTTCAGAGCTCATCACAGCACAGAAACAGCTTTAGTGAAGGTTACAAATGATCTTCTTATGGCCTCTGACAGTGGACTCATCTCTGTGCTTGTCCTGCTAGACCTCAGTGCTGCGTTCGATACTGTTGACCATAATATCCTATTAGAGCGATTAGAACATGCTGTAGGTATTACAGGTACTGCACTGCAGTGGTTTGTATCATATCTATCTAATAGACTCCAGTTTGTACATGTAAATGGAGAGTCCTCTTCAGACACTAAGGTCAATTATGGTGTTCCACAGGGTTCAGTGCTAGGACCAATTCTATTTACATTATACATGCTTCCCCTAGGCAACATCATTAGAAGACATAGCATAAATTTTCACTGCTATGCAGATGACACGCAGCTCTATCTATCCATGAAGCCAGGTAACACACACCAATTAGTTAAACTGCAGGAATGTCTTAAAGACATAAAGACCTGGATGGCCTAACTTTCTGCTTCTTAATTCAGATAAAACTGAGGTTATTGTACTCGGCCCTGAAAATCTTAGAAATATGGTATCTAAGCAGATTCTTACTCTGGATGGCATTACCTTGGCCTCCAGTAACACTGTGAGAAACCTTGGGTCATTTTTGACCAGGACTTGTCCTTCAATGCACATATTAAACAAATATGTAAGACTGCTTTCTTCCATTTGCGCAATATCTCTAAAATTAGAAATATCCTGTCTCAGAGTGATGCTGAAAAACTAGTTCATGCATTTATTACTTCCAGGCTGGACTACTGTAATTCACTATTATCAGGAAGTCCTAAAAACTCGCTGAGAAGCCTTCAGCTAATCCAAAATGCTGCAGCAAGAGTACTGACAGGGACTAGAAAGAGAGAGCATATTTCTCCTGTTTTGGCTTCCCTTCATTGGCTTCCTGTTAAATCCAGAATTGATTTCAAAATCCTGCTCCTCACATACAAGGTCTTAAATAATCAGGCCCCATCTTATCTTAATGACCTTGTAGTACCATATCACCCTATTAGAGCACTTCGCTCTTGCACTGCAGGCCTACTTGTTGTTCCTAGAGTATTTAAAAGTAGAATGGGAGGCAGAGCCTTCAGTTTTCAGGCCCCTCTTCTGTGGAACCAACTTCCAGTTTGGATTCGGGAGACAGACACTATCTCTACTTTCAAGATTAGGCTTAAAACTTTCCTTTTGCTAAAGCATATAGTTAGGGCTGGACCAGGTGACCCTGAATCCTCCCTTAGTTATGCTGCAATAGACGTGGGCTGCCGGGATTCCCATGATGCATTGAGTTTTTCCCTTCCAGTCACCTTTCTCACTCACTATGTGTTAATAGACCTCTCTGCATCGAATCATATCTGTTATTAATCTCTGTCTCTCTTCCACAGCATGTCTTTCATCCTGTTTTCCTTCTTTCACCCCAACCGGTCGCAGCAGATGGCCGCCTCCCTGAGCCTGGTTCTGCCGGAGGTTTCTTCCTGTTAAAGGGGTTTTCCTTCCCACTGTCGCCAAAGTGCTTGCTCATAGGGGTCATATGATTGTTGGGTTTTCTCTGTATTTATTATTGTGCTATCTACTGTACAATATAAAGCGCCTTGAGGCGACTTTTGTTGTGATTTGGCGCTATATAAATAAAATTGAATTGAATTGAATTGAATTGGGCATAAAATTCCGTATGAAGTGCTTCCAGAATTGGTCAGCCAGGACTTGAGTGTGTCTCCACCTCTTACGACTGAGCAGCTCGGATTCTGGATAGAACACTTGGGGTAGAGAGCAATCTGGCCCCACCCATCAACAAAGAGTAGGGTGTGATGGGATCTGGGTCTGCGATATCTGAAGAAACATAACCCAAAGGCCTGGAGTTAAGTATACTCTCCACCTCAAGCAGGATAGTCCTCAGCACTTCCTCTGACACTATCTGCGCTCCCAAAGTGGTGCGCAGAGCAGTTTTCACAGATCGCACCTCTCTCTCCCAAGACCCTCCAAAGTGTGGAGCACCGGGAGGATTGAAACAGAATCGGATCTGTTCTGCTGCCAGTTGCTGTCGAAGATCTGGCATTAGGGCGGTGAATGCTTCTTGTAGTTCCTTACTTGCACCTCGAAAGTTGGTACCCTGGTCTGAAAGGAGTTCAAACGGCTTCCCTCTACAGGCTATGAACCGTCTGAGTGACATCAAGGAGTCAACATCCATGTTTACCAGCAGATCCAGGTGAACTGCTTGAGTAGTAAGACACTTGAAAAGGATGCTCCACCTTTTTTCTGTGCGCCGACCCACTTTAATGAGCATAGGGCCGAAACAGTCCATTCCAGTCGAATAGAAAGCAGGTCGGAAGAGCCTCAAACTTGAGGGCGGCAAATCTGCCATTTTCGAGACATCTGGTTGACCTCTCCACTTCTTGCATTCGGGACAGTAATGCTGATGTCTTCTGACTGCTTCTCTCCCCCTTAAGATCCAGTATTTCTGGCACAACTCAGCGAAAACACGTTCAGCCCCCGGGTGGTTGAGCTTATTGTCACATCGCTGGATTAGAAGCTTCGTAACTGGGTGAGCAGGCTCTAGAAGTACAGGGTGTAGTACCTCAGGGCTCAAGCCTTCGCATCTGCGGAGTCGACCTCCAACTCTAATCAAGTCAGAAACCTTGTCATACTCAGGAGTGAGGGTAATTAGCCTGCTACTGGATAGAATCAGCTTCTCTGATTTAAGTAATGTGAATTCTCTCGGGAAGCTCTCCACCTGAGAATGTCTAAGTAGGGCCAGCTCTGCCCTTCGAAAGTCATCAGCATCAGGGTGACTGGTGTCCGTAGCCGCCCCATGCATCAATTGAGCAGTGGCTTTCAGAAGTTCCTCATATGTGCTGAACTGTTTGACGTCAGGTATCGCTGGACTAGCGGATCCAGTAAGCAGACCACAGAACACTGGCTTCTTCAGCTCCTCCACTTCCTCCTTAGCTTCTCCCACCGGTGCTTGTGGCCAAAGGCTGGGTGGCAGCTGAAGAAATGGTGGCCCCCGGCTCCAGCGATTCTCACCAGCAAGCTGAGCCACAGTTTTCCCTCTCGTGATATCGTCTGCTGGATTGGTTCCTGAGTCCACGTACCGCCAAGATGCTCCAGCAGAGAGTTCTCGTACCTCTGCAACTCTGGTTCCCACAAAGACTTTATGTCTGCATGAATCTGAATGGAGCCAGTTAAGCACTGTAATCGAGTCTGTCCAGAACACCACATCTTGGATGTCAAGGGTCAGTTCTTTCTTCAGAACAGAAGCCAGCTGTGCTCCTGTAAGGGCTCCACACAACTCTAGCCTTGGAATTGAGAGTTGTTTCTTGGGTGCAACTCTCGACCTCGCAGCCAAGAAAGCCACCTGGACCTTTCCTCCCTCTTGGTCGGTGCGTAGATATGCCACAGACCCATAGGCACACTCAGAGGTATCACAGAACACATGAAGGCTTCGCTGGCTGTTACTACAATCCGAGTGTGAGTCAGTGTAGCATCTTGGCAGCGTTATCTGTGAGAGCTGGCCAAGTTCACTTTCCCACAGGCATGGAGCAGATTCTCAGGTAAGTGAGGATCATCCCATCCTCTTTTCTTGTCTCAGAGGTGTTGCACGATGACCTTTGCCCTGGTTGTATATGGAATAAGAAACCCGAGAGGATCATACTGCTGGGCGAGCAGCCGATAAATGTTGCGCATTGTTGGCTCTGAACTGACGCTCTGCTGATGCTTGTACCGGAGTGCATCAGTCTTACAGTGCCATATGAGCCCTAGAGTGCGCTCTTGAGGATTGGCTGACTCCTGGGAGAGCCAGAGAACGCTACCCTCTGACTGGGACTCAACTGGTAGGTGGCTGATGACTGTGTGGACATTGCTAGCCCATTGTCGTAGTTCAAATCCACCCTCCAAGAGGAGAGACTGCAGGCGATCCACCAACTTCTTGGCTTGGCCTTCTGATGGGAGGCTCTGCAAACAGTTGTCAACATAGAAATTACGTTCTATGGACAGACGAGCATCCTCCCCTGGCTCAGTGTGTTTCTGGACATGGTGTTGAAGTTCAAAGGTAGCGCGACACGGACTGCATGTAGTCCCAAAGGGAAGCACCTGCCATCGGTAGATGGTGGGTTTTTCGTCTACCTCCATGTCTCGCCACAGGAAACAGAGAAAGCGTTTGTCCTCATCTAGCAGACGGACCTGATGGAACATCCCCTTTATGTCACTGCTGAAGGCGACTGGGTGTTCCCTGAACCTGAGAAGGACTCCCAACAGGCTAGCTCCCAGTGTAGGCCCTGGAAGAAGGCAGTCGTTCAGGCTCTGACCCTTGTAGGTGAAGGAACAGTTGAACACTATCCTGTCCTTCCCGTTGTGGTGCACCATGTGATGGGGGATAAACCACGAACAGTTACTCACTGCGGCCTCTTCCGGTGCAACAGCTGTGACGAAGCCAGCCTGCAGCAGTTTTTGGATTTCCTGAGAGTAGGCAGCTGCCTTCTGTGGTTCTCTGGCAAATCGTTTCTCTATACCATGAAGCTGGGCCAAAACTGCCTCTGGTGTAGCACAAAGCGGGGGAAGATTCTTCTTCCACAGTAGTGGGGTGGCGTAGCGGTTTACTCCATCAATTGTTACTCGAATTGTCTGTTCTTCAAGTCTCTGAATGGCCTCAGCGTCTTGTCGGGACCTGGTAATGAGCCGCTCACTCCGGTATGGCAAGATATCCATCTTCCAGAGTCTCTCAACATGGCTGAAGAGCTCAGCTTCTGGTGAGGCCCCAGAGGTGAAGAGACACTGCTGTGGGGTTAGCCGCTGACGTAGGAATCTCGATGGACCCTGTAAAGTCCATCCAAGTCGGGTGTGCACAGCTGCTGGTCCACCTGGAGGGTCTAGACGTACTGGCTCCACAGGAGTGAGAAGATGTGGATTATCCGACCCAATAAGCAGAAGGGGCTGTACTTCCTTTATGTCTGGCAGTGGCAGGTGCTTAAGGTGACGGTACCGCTCCTGTAATGCTCTTATTGGGTAACTATGGCGTGCTAGGCCAAGTTCCTTTGCTGTGAAGGCTCGGTGGATCTGGAAGGACTTGTTAGGCTGTGAGGCAGGAGAAATGGAGAATGACACAGCGGCACCATGGATGGTACAGCTATCTTGACGGACAGTGCGGAGTGCTAGGTCCTCAGCTTCCCCATGCAGCCCCAAGCGATCAGCTGCTTCATGCAGAAGTATGGTACGCTCTGAACTATCATCCAGTATAGCATAGGTTTCAACCATCTTGGTACTGCTCCTAATGATGACACGACTTAGCTTGAGTAGCACCTGACTGCTATTGGTTTGCCGGTCTACGTACAGTGTCTCAGAGGTGGAACTTACTAAGCATGTGCTTTCCTCTGGTGCACTGGTTGAATCAGAGGCTGTAGCATCTGGGCTGGTATTGACATCATGAAGAACTTCAAGATGTCGCCGCCCACATGGTTTACACTTGGCTTTGAGGTTACACTTAGCTGCTTGATGATCACGGGCGCATTGCCAGCACCTCTTATTCACCTTGATCCACTCTGTCTTCTGCTCCTTCGACAAGAGTTTGAAGTTACTGCACTGATTCAGGTAATGCTGCACTGTATTACAGAATGGGCAGTACTTCTTGGGCCTTTCTTGTGTCGCTGACATGTCACTTTCCATCTTTCTCCTGGGCTCACTACCATGGAGAATGGTGGTAGCCTTCTGAAACTTATGCTCAGGACGTCTCTCTCTTCGTGAAACTTGCCTCTCCCTGTCGGAGTGGTCACAGTATTGGTCTCCAATTACCTGGACACGCACCTCATACTCGAGCCATTCAGCCAGATCAAGCAGTGTTGGTATAGGAGTGTTGAGGGGATTGACAAATCTCTGGAAATTTGCTCTTAGGTCATAAGGTAGCTTAGCTAAGAGGCAAGATACATGTGAGCCACACCTCAACTCTGTCCGACCCTGTTCTCCCAACTGGTGTAACATACCCACTAGCGCACGGACTTGGAGTGCAAAAGACTTGAAGGCTCTGATGTCACCACTCCTAATGTTGGGTCCATCCATCAGTTTGGTAATCCTTTTTAAGGCCAGATGTTGAGGTTGCCCATACATTTCTGTAAGTGCTCTCATGGTGTCAGCAAATGGGAATGGACTTACTGTATGAGTCAGCTACAAGTAGTGCATCTTCACACTTAAGGTGATCTGTCAAGATCTGGAACTTGAAGTGTTCAGGAGCATCAAGTGAAAGTATGTTATCTAGAGCTAACTTTAATCTTACAAACTCACGTGGGTCCTCGTGCACAAAGTCGGGGATCGTTGGTTGAGGTCCACGATAAGTCTCTATTGGTTGGGCTCTGCTGAGAGAGAGTGGTGTCTGAGGGCACCCACCTGGTTGCAGACGATCGGGTGGACACTGTCGGCGGTCATCTGGGTAGTTACCACAGCGCCTGTACGGATGACTCGAATCCTGATACCCATATCCATAAGGAGAACGATAGTGACTGTCAGGGCAGCTTGGGTGACCAGGGGTAGGATACCTGTCATCTTGTCTGTAGTATGGATCATCTTCATAGCAGGCCTCTAGCCTTGGCAATCTAGGAGAAGTGGTAGGCTGACTGTAGTTCCTGTGGTGACGAGCATACACCTCATCAACCCTTCTTTGGCCTGCATAATGCGGTGACCATCCCATTGCTGCTGACACTTGAAGTGGAGGGGGCCTCTCACCTGGTGTCATTGGTGGAAGAAAATTTTGAGATTCAGGGCATGAGTCAACTGAAGGTGATGGTGACTGTGCGCTGCACTCCCTGTCAAGATCTGCTTCATTTAGACTGTGAGTGAGCTCCTCGATCAGGCCCTGCTGGCTGTCCTTTGGATGTTGAGACTCATCCCCAAATGGCACCTGTGGAGCACTTTCATGCTGATGTGGGCTCTTCTGACCTTTGATTGGCACCAGCTTACTAGTGGGGGCAGGTGTGGTTGATGTCACATCCTCACAAAGTCCAGACCGTGATGTGGCATGCTGTGGAGCTAGTACAGGTGAGCTAGAGATCAGTTCTGTCAGGCGTTGCACATCTAGTCGGAGTTGGTTGTGTTCCTCTTTCATATGATGAATATATTGCAGAATTTCAGGATGAGTACAATGTTTGCCCTGATCATCATGTGAGAGTCGGTTCTTAGCGAGGTCGTCCACTTCATAGTTCTGGAGGTATGATGGCAGCTTGCTATGTCTGTGTGGGTGGTCAGACTCTCGGTATGGGTATCGGTCTTCCATTCTGAACATATAAGGCTGAAGCAGTTGCTCTCATCCGGCTCGAAGGACCAAATGTTTAGAAGGGTTAAAGAAATCTGAGCTGGCAGCAATCACTTCAGAGTGTCGGGTCAGAACACTTGCAAATGTTCAGATGTGAGAAGAACAAACAGGCAGAGTCCAGGAATAAAGTTCTCATTCTTTGTATTGTGTGTGTGTGCGTGGTTTGGTCTTATGAACGCACACACTGTCCGTTGTTTGGCTGCCGTTTGTCTCTGAACTAAAGCTGCGGACATGCACACCGATGGTGCATTCAGGGGGCATAGGAAACCCCATACACAAACCTAACCCTTTTGCACATCTACATTTCACTGACCTTCAGCTCCAAGTCTAGCTTTTTTCTTTACTTTTGGAAAGGAAAATTTCAGCAAATGAAATTCATTTTAGGTACTTTTTTGGATTTATTCAGCACATTATTCAGTTTTTGGTGCGCTTTACACTTTTTACAATTATGTGGCTGATATCTTTGGAATCTAATGCAATCAAGCTGGTTTAGTAAGCTCAGTTTTGGATGTTTCAAATATTTTTTTGGCATTTCATTTCAAATCTTCCAGCATTCACATTGCATTTTTTGTTAGAATATTTTTTTTTCCCCCTGTTGCACTGATTGGAGAGTGTTTGCTGTGTGTTCCATGTGTGTCATGTTTCCCTTGTTTCCCTTGTTAATTCCTAGTTGTAACCTAGTTGTTTATTTCCAGTTTCTAGTTCCTGAGCTTTTTGTTTGTTAGTACTCTTGCATTTAAATAGTCACAGCTATAAAGTTGCCTCTTTCAGGTATCCCTTTTGTTTTGATTCCTGTGTTTGGGTCCTACCTCTGCCTGACACTACATGACAGAACGATGTGACCATAACATGGACCCAGCATAGTACAGATGAGATCAACGATCCGTGGGTTCTAGGAAGTGGGAATCCCAGCAGGCCCCGGAACATAGGTCATCTTTCAATGGGACCAAACTGGTTCTTGGAGGTGCTCAAAGTTGACGGACCGCCTCCTCCGCAGCACGTCCCCTGCCTGATCCTCTATCAATTAGAGTTCGCGAATTCAACCTGTTCCCTGCCACTCTCCAGCTTCTCCTCTCCCTGCTCATTCTCTAGCCTCCTCATCTTCTAATGAATATCTATTGTATATATTTACTTACTTACTGTATATAATGTTTTTCTCTCTCTATTTTGCACAGTCGAGGAGTGTATCAGCTCACATTTCACTGCGCGTTATACTTGTATAACTATGTACATGACAAATAAAAGGATCTTGAATCTTGAATCTTGAATATTGAAAGACAGCAATATGTGTTGCTGAGTCCATTATTTCAGAGGCTGCCAGTGTTTCCCTGCAAGGGTCTCTGGGCCCCTCCTAAAGACTGTTGTGCTCTTGAGACTGTTTTTGTTTTTGCACCTGTGATAATTTCTGAGCCTACCTCTCCACTCATTCCAGTTCCCCAGGTGAAGGTGACTAAGGTCCAGCAATTCCCTGCTCCTGTACCAGTCCCTCAAAGCAGGGAGGCTAGGACTCAGCTGGTCCCTGTTCATGATCCCAGGATGGATGGGACCCAGCTTCTCCCTGCACCTGTACCATTTCCACAGGTGGGGACAGCTGGTGTTCAGGCTTCACCTGTTCCTTCACCAGAGGGTAGTCAGTGCCTACTTCACATCTGCACCTGGACCTGTTCCTCGGGAGGAGGCAGCTGGTGCTTGGTGGGTCCCTGCACTGGTCCCCAGGGTGAGGCCAGCTAAGACCCAGTTCCTCAGGTGTGGGTGGCTGGTGTCCGGCAGGTGCCTACACCTGTTCCAGCGAGAGAATGGCCAACATCAGCTGCAGCTGTCAGAAGAGCCTGCTGTGTGCCCTTATTGCCTGAGCTACAGCAACCTAAGTAATCAAATCAAAATCAAATCAAATCACTTTTATTGTCACGTCACATGTGCAGGTACACTGGTACAGTACATGTGAGTGAAATTCTTGTGTGCGAGCTTCACAAGCAACAGAGTTGTGCAAAAATACAATAACGTAAAACAAGCAAAATATAAAAAATGGCTAATCTAAAAAGTAATAAATATATGAACAATATATAAAGGTATATACATTACTGAACGTGTGTACTAAATATGTTTTTCTATGTGTGTGTGTGTGTGTATATAGTGTGTATATACATGTTTTACAAATGAAATAAAGTAAACAATAAAATAAGATATATAAAATACACAGAGGTTGGTATGTGCAAAACAGTGGCATTAATGTACAGTATGGAGTGCATAATGCTGAAGTTCCAGTAGTGAGGGTGAGGTGTCTATGAAGTGTTCAGCAGTCTGATGGCCTGGTGGAAAAAGCTGTCTCTCAGTCTGCTGGTACGGGACTGGATACTGCAGAACCTCCTTCCTGATGGAAGTAGTCTGAACAGTTTGTGGCTGGGGTGACTGGAGTCCTTGATGATCCTCCCCGCTTTCCTCAGGCACCGCTTCCTGTAGATGTCTTGGAGGGAGGGAAGCTCACCTCCAATTATCCGTTCATCCGTTTAGTATGTTATATGTCTTGTGCAGCCTCAGCTACAGAAACCTAAGCCTGCTGTGTGCCTTGTCAACCGAGGTTCTTTGTCACCATTGCTGGCTTCCAGATCCGCTCTGTATTTGTCACCGGCATCCTGGTCAGCCCCCAGATCTTGGTGTGTGAAAGGGAAGGCGGCGTGTGAAAGCCAAGAGGTAGCGACCAGCGTCTGAAACTGCAGGTAATGTGAATGGTGATACAAGAGACTGCAAAGGGCACAAGAGAAAAACACTAAGCACAAGCAGCAAAGCCGGCCTTGTCTATTGCCTATAGATTAGCCTGGATCTCCAACAGGTGAGTATAGCAGAGTACTGATGAGGGCTCCACAACACTAGAAAATAAACCAGGATCTGAAAACTAGGCACTGTGAAAACTAGGCACACAGCATAGTGAGGGTACGACGTGACAAAGGGCAGAGGAGAACACAGGGCTCAATACAGGGCTGCACAGCGGGAATCTCTCGGGGCCTGACTAATTGTTTAGAAATGTACAGCTAAGGATATAAAGAAGTATATTTAATGAGTTACAGGGGAAGTACCTATAAACTATAATTTAAAGAGAATTTTAAATTTTTCTATTGACGGAAATGTGCATTAATGGAACAGATATATATTGTGAATAAACTGAATTTTCATTTATATAGTTAAAAGAAATGTCCATACATAGTATGGCGTTTACAGTAAAGCTACAGAATTTTCCGTTTTGTCATTTATGGACAAATCTGAACATCTCTAAAAACACAAAAAATGTCCTGGGAGAAAATTACCAGGACATGTTCTGTTTTTCCACACAATAATTTTTTACAGTGCATATATGTCACCAAAGCACAGCCTCCTGTATTGACCTCACTCATGGAGAACAGCTCCCAAATTTTCGCTGAAAATCACTGGCGCAGGCTGTCTTCACACTGTCACCATGTCCATATAATAAACTTTACAAACATTAAAATTAAATATTTTGTAGAGTTGTTGGCACTCACTGTGAAAGAATTTTGAAATATCCCATAAAGATGTGGCCTGTTTAAAAAGTCTGAGCCTAACCTTTGACATACACAGAGTGATTAGCAGCCAGTGAAAATCACCTGGCTATCTCCCTGCCATAAGAACATGAACGTGATTGCGTGATTGGACAGTTCCTACTGGAGGTTTTTTTTTGTCGTTGTTGTTTTGTTTGCTTTAAAAGATTACAGCAGCCTTTAATACCACCAATTTGGCTTGGTAAGTGAATTTAATGTCTAGCTTCTTGATGATATCTAGGAAATAATTACTTTCAGGTAAAAGACCATTGCACTTTGTCAAAAGATTGTAAGCCCCAGATTCCATGATCAAGGAGATGTCCCAGACTACAGTGTTGCTGACTACCTTTACTAGCACTACAGCTTTTAACATCTTTGGAAAAACATTGCACTCTATTCTGAAACTGCCAAGACCTGTAGAACTACCATATGAGGGATTAGGGAATACACTTGACAAAGTGAGAGCTGCACTTTCAAATGCTGAGATTCTGATAATTGATGAGATAGCTCTGGATTCAAAAGAGCTTTTTTTATATTGATAATGGGCTATGTCACCCTCAGCTGCACAACCTCACTTAAAGGACAAAAAATGAAGAAAATCTATGTCGATCCTGCAATCAGAGATGCACTCAAAAGTATTAGACACTGATTATTTGAGAACACAAGACCACTGTTGAAGTTTGTAAAATCAGTTGACACAAGAATCCAGACATTGACATGTTTATTCACCACAAACCACAAGGGCTCCCATCTAACACTGAGTGCATGAAATGGCATCATGAACTCAGACTTGCTGATGTTTTATGCATAACAGAAACCCACTTCCACTGTTTCTCCCCAGTTCCAGCTGGAAGAATGCAACATGGTCACATGCAGCAGACTTGTCTTCTACACAAACTATACAGATATGGCAAAGACAAATACTGGTGGAGTTGCAGTGTACTATACGAGCTGTCTTACAGCTGAGGCCCGAAAGGATTTGCAAAATATGACTGACTGACACAAGGTTTTTAGTACAAATGCAAAGCCTTATGAACTCACGATGACTCACCAACCAATCATTGTTTGCAGAGACAATAAGGACCTTATGAGCAGAGGGGGGAAAAAAAGCATATATGAACTGTTTCAGCAAAGAGGATTTACACTTATTATTGTTGCAACTACTGAAAAGCAGACACTGATTGATAACCTTTACATATCACAGCCTGTCTCCAATCAGGTGAACTGAACATTTATTACATTTATCACAACCCCATTTAAAGTGTGCTTCATTAAACTAAAATAGGTGCAGAACAGATGTCACCAGCTGGCATTTTTAATAATTTTGCACAGGGTATAGCACTGAGCAGCTCCAGCACTGAGCAGCTCCTTCAGTGGGAGACTGCGGCACCCACGGTGTGGGACGGAGAGATTTCGCTGGTCTTTCCTCCCCACTGCTGTCAGACTCCACAATAAAGACTTTTGCAGCTGATCAAACACACAAACCCACACATGTGCAATAAGACTACTATATGTGCAATTCTTGTGCAATTCTTCTTCTGACGAAGTTGTGTTTTTGTATTTTCCTACTCAGTTGTATATAGTATTTGTATTTCTATTTTATTCTATTGTATATAGTATTTTATTTTATTTTATTGGATTTTATTGGATTCCAGTGTTTTCTAATTTCTGCTACATAACTTTGCACTTTTGCTGTAACAAAACAAATTTCCCACCTGTGGGACTAATAAAGGTCATCTTATCTTATCTTATCTTATCTTATCCATATTGATTACTGTATGTTTTTCATGAATATGTTTCACTTATTCTCTGGTTCAGAGTACATTATTTGATGGGCGTATTTCTTATTTCATATATACATTTTGTTTTGCTTATACATAATACTGACTTACATCCTATTTAGGCTGTAAGTCAGTATTGTAAACTCAGTGGGTGCTTATAATTTATTAATTCTAACGGGTTCTCTCTGGCCTGATTATCTAATAACTCTGTGGCTTTTGGCAGTAGTTAAACAGGAACAGCTTTTCTATATTTAATTTATCATGGCTTCCCCAGTGATTCCATTTGGTATTATGTAAACAGATATTTAAGTGTAATTCATTATTGTAAATTGTATAGACAATAATCATATGAATAAATGTGATGTGTTTGAATGTTTGAGTATTTTTGTCTTCCAAATTAAAAAAAACATTGAAATGAATCTTACCTTTATTCTTTTGTTTGAGTTGTCTCACTATACACCTGTCAGTTAAGGGTTTAATAACTCACAGGTGTTATAGGAAGTGTTCTGGGCTTTCAAAATTAAAGCTCCTAAAATTTAAAGCTACTCATCTGGACTGTAAAGGATGCTCATTGCTGTTTAATATGTACTTTCAAAATAACTCAGAATGAAACAGATATTAAAGTGCTTTTATATTAAAGATATAATATATGTTAAACTGTCTTCAGACTTTAATCTTTAAAAGTACATAAATTACAAGGTGTTACACTGGAAGATTACAGGGGTAAGTGCAGCCACACCTTCTCTACACATGCTGCCATTAGATTCTGACACTCCCACTTAGCATCTGCTATTTCTTTTTACATGGAATCAGCTGTTGTTCCTTCCATTTTAGTTGCCATAGCAACTGGTTCTCACAGATGTGTAACTTCATCCTCATTCTATCTCAGTCCGTTACTCATTCATGGAATTTTTCCACCACTGTGCGATGACATCACCCACTGTAAATTTTGAGCCTGGAGAATAATCTGAAAGACAAAAATTATATTTCTCTTTATTTCATGCCCAAACATTTTGCTCTAGAAATATAATGTATATCTCTCATAAATACCACCAAAGCATGTCCCCTCCATCTACCTCACTCATAGGGAACAATAAGAAAAGGACTCCCAAATTTTGGCTTATAATCCGTGGTGCAGGCTGTCTTTCTGTAGTGACCACATGCAGATAATGAACACCACAAACAAGAAAATTTAGATCTTTGCAGTTTGGATCTTTCCATCGGTTAAAGAATTTTTCTGATAAGACTTGCAGTTTTGTCTTGGGAACCATCAAGACAAAAGTACAAGCAAAATCTTCTCTGGTTCTTTCTGTACCTCACCCTGACACGGACAGGAGGGTTGTCCACACCTCCCCCTCCTTTCACTGACTTTAGCTGCCATAGCAACCTGTCTTCACATCTGTGTGCTGATGTCACCCTTTCTCTCTCAGACTAAAACTCATCAGTTCTTTGCTTCTGATTGTCTTCATACAACCTGTTAAATTCTGTTTTCTTCTGAAGACTGACCCAGTAGTAGCACACGCACACTCAGATTTTTTTTTTTTAGTTAAGTGTGCCTATGCAATTGCACACTTCTTATTAGATTTGTTATTGAAGTGGAAATGTATTTCCTTGGTTTTAACATAAAACTCATTGTTGCAAGCAGAGACAGCACAAAAACAACCACCTTAAACTGATTTTTTTATTTTTGTCTCCTTATCTTCCCCTGAGTTATTGGTTCTGTTACTAGTTAACCATGATACAGTAATGTAAGTCTACTGAAGGCAACCAACCAACCCGGTGACATAACGTTCTGTACCGACAGAAGATGGTGTTAAACATGTTTTGAAAACTGACTTTAAGCACTGGTTTCGTGAATCCAGCTTCAAAAACAGAATTACATCTATGTCAGTTTTTGAGAGCAGGGGTCACTAGTGTAAATTAGCCATTATACATTTAGTGTTTCATGTCCCCTTCAAGTATGCCTATTCAGTAGGAATATTATTCCTTGGATTTATTATTAAGTGTGCCAATGCAATAGCACACTTTGTATGTATTATTGTAGGGTATCTACCTTAAAATATAAAGCACCTTGACGCAACTGTTGTTGTGATTTGGCGCTGTATAAATAAAATGGAACTGATCTGAATTCTTGTTTTTTGTCGAATGGAAGTCCCGAGATCAAAATGTGAGATGCCCCCCTAAGGGTGGTTCAGAATGACCGAGCTAAGATCCTGTGGAACTTCTGGATACAGACAGACAAACTGGTGATGGACATATTAGTGGTGGAGAAGCAGTAGACAGCTGTAGTGATAGATGTAGCTATACGGAATGACACCAACATCACGAAGAAGAAACACGCAAAGCTAAAGAAATACCAAGGGGTTAGAGAAAATCTCGAGAAGATGTGGAGGGTGAAGGTAACAGTGGTCCCTGTGGTAACTGGAGCACTTGGTGCAGTGACCCCCAAACTAGGCAAGTGGCTGCAGCAGATCTCAAGAGCAACATCTGAGATCTCTGTTCAGAAGAGCACAGGTCTAGCAACAGCTAAGATACTGTGCAGGACCCTCAAGCTCCCAGGCCTCTGGTAGAGGAATTGAGCTTGAAGGATAAAGACCGCCTGCAGGAGCAAGATGGGGAATTTATATATATGTATACATATTTTATAATTCAAATTATTTCCTTAATGGGAAGTACTACACTCCTTCTAGATTATATAAAATGGGTCAAATTGAATATTTTATATTGAATAAATTTGCTTCTGGCTTCCCTGACAAATGTTCCATTTTTGGAAATAATATTCTCCCATGAATCATCATCAAATGTACAGGCAAGGTCGTTTTTCCAGGTCATCCTAAGACTGTTGGTGTTCCAGGGGCACGTTTCATACCACAGGGATACTTTATGGTACATGATGGAAAAATGCAGTATGGGGTTAGTGCCTTGATATATCTGGGTGCTTTTAAAAAAAAACAAAAACAAAAAAACAAGCAATACAATAATTTGCAAAAAATTCCAAAAATGACTCAAACAAATGAATTTGTTCTGACCACTGGCATATGATTTGCTTTCCAAAAAAGTGCATTATGTTATGGAAACTGTGTTAACTTTGGTTGTATGGTAATTCAACTGTGCAGGTGCCCAGCTGTGATTGGTGAGCCTGAGGACGCCACCCTATATATAGAGCCTGGAAAACCGCTGATGAGAGAGGTTCACTTTCTTTCCCCGTGCCTGACCAGTCAAGCCTATGACAAGTGCAGGCTGAGGTTCTCTGTTGTGGGTGAGGAAGGGGTGTGGGTAAGGGTTAATTTATTATTTTGGCCTCAGTTTACCCTATTTGGTTGTTTTTCCTCATATTTCTGTAAATAAACACCATGTAATGACATGAGATTGTTTCCTGTGGCTGCCATGCTATGACCTGGTCCCTAGTCAGGTCATAACAAAATAAAATCACCTCCTTTGAATAAATGGTGTAGTGTTCTGTCACCATTGAGCCCAAAAACAGTGTGTACCAATACTGGTGTTCATGTTGAACCATAAACATGAATACTTTTGACATTTATGAGATATATTATATTTTTGTGCATGCTTTCTACCACGTAGTCTTGGAGTGTGGTAAAATGGGGTTTTCTTGTTTTTAGCTTGTGCTAATACCTCTATCGGTGTGAAAGGAGAGGCAATTTCTCTTTCAATCAAAATCTAGTCCAGATCTGAATTTTCTTCAGTCCAGTGTTTAGCCAGTTCAACTAATAATGCTGACACAGAATTAATGGCATCTTGGCTTAGTACTAATATATCATCAACTTAAAGGAACATCTGTCACGGTTAACGCCAGCCAACCGTGGGGATGTGAGGAAGGAGGACCCAAATGCTCGACTCTTAGCTTAGCAGTGCGTTTATTTACAGTGAATGGAAAACATAACAATAAATCCTCAGTGCGTTCCCAACTCCCGTGACATGTCCTCTTCCCAGTGCTAGTGTTCCTGTCTCCACTCCTCAGTGTCTGAGCACCCCGTGCTCGCTGTCCTCTCGTCTCCACACTTCTCCTGGGGAAATAACAGAGAGGGAGCCATCAGACACACCACAATGCAGCAGACTAAACTTAGTAACTGGTCAAGAGACTAACGTGAAACCACGCAATGACCCAGCGTCAGAGAGAGCTCCACTACACTCTTAAGTAGCTCCTCCGACGGGGCTTGATCAGCTGTGTGATGGTCTTCAGGTGTGGCCAACCACCTGGCAAGGCCACACCTACCAGGCCTGAAGGCACCTGTAAACAGGTGCTCCCAGACACATACACACCCACACACACATACCTGCAAGCAGGGAGCACGAGGGACAGCAACATCAAAAACACATATAATAAAATACAGATCCATAACTGCTCAGGAACCCTGGATCGCTCAGATCCAGATCCAGCTTGGATATAGAAGTCTTACCCATCTACAGAAGCCGTCACCAAAACCAAATTTGGATAATGCCTTGAACATGAAGTCCCAGTCAACCCTGTCAGAAGCTTTCTGGGCATCTAAAGATTTAGCCAAAATAGGGGAGGACTTGTTTCTATTTGCCCAAATGAGATGCAGAAGTCTCCTCATGTTATCAGCTGAAGCCTATTCTTAACAAAAGCTACTTATGATTCTTATTAATATTTAATATCTTATAATTTGCGCTAGCACCCTCTCTAACCTGGGTGCTAATATTATTGACAGTATTTTACAGTCAAAATTTTTTAGGCTTGTGTCTATTATTAGCTGGGTTTGTTCAATCTTTGTCCTTCTTTGGTATTAACTATGTTATAGCTTCCTTAAAACTTTCTGGGAGAGATCCATATTGGAAAGCTTCTTGGTAGACATCTGTCATAACTTGGGGCTAATATATGTCAGGCTGCACAAGGATAAGCGGAAAAGGATGAGTAAATAATAAATGCAAGATTGAATAAATAAAGGTAGATTTGATGAAAAGCCATGCATGAATGGATATACCTCTCTCACCAAATTATAGGAAAATAAATCAGTGTCACTGAAGTAACAGATAACTTGAACTGCAGACAGTAAGCCTACATCAGGAAATCAAAACTAGTTTAGGCAACACAGAAGAAAGGCAAGCTGTCAGGGGCAATTATTTTAATACAGGGTCAACTCATAATATTGTTTTCTTTTAGTTATTCAAAAGGGAGTGAATAATAACATGGAGCTTCAGATTAACACATAAGGATTATTCCAGACTACATATTTCCTATAAGCAGAAGAGGATGGATGGCTAGTGTGTGTGTTAAGTCAGCCATTCTAGTAAAACCTATGGAAGTATATTTATAGCAAATGATAAATAACCCTTTCATGATGTGACACATTATAGAAGATTATAGAATGCCATAAACAAAGAATGTTGTAATGAACACAACTTTACCAACCCATATCCACCCCAACTTTGCTTCCAGTGTCATTTCTATTGTCAGTTGTCTGTGGCTAACAATGGATAACTGAGGATAACCACTGACGAAATGCCCCAGAGTAACATCACACCTCTCTTGCTGAGCAGTTCTTCTTTACATATCCACATATTTAACATTGGCACTGTTGTTGTTCTAATTCATGTGTCTGATGCTTCTACAAATGAATGCTAACCCCACTGACTGACTATCAACCTGTCAGTTATATAATAATCTGTTAGTTATTACAGTCCATAATCAGTCACCAGGCTTAGCTAGGTTATAAACTAAAGTAGCTAAAGTGTCCACCAATGGAAAGACTGGGAGACAGGAAGGAGTTCAAAATAAGAAGGAGAAAAACCTGGGACAACATCTTATGCTTGTACTTGGTAAATTCCTGCTCCTCCTTGAAGCTTTTTGCCAAAATGCTCAATGTTGACTCTCACTCGGGGTATCCATAACCGTGGATCTACAGCACTAATAAATAGTCAGCTCCTATTGAGGGGGCGGTGTTGCAGCAATTTTTCACACCAGCCTATTAATCAACGAAAGACCAAGACAGACTTTTAATTCATTTGAAAGCCTGATGCTTAGCCTCGTCCACCCCAGCTGTAAAACTCAGAAACCAGTCTTACTTGTTACCATCTATCGTCCACCTGGGCCTTACACAGAGTTTCTGTCTGATTTCTCAGACTTTTTATCTGATTTAGTGCTCAGCTCAGATAAAATAATTATTGTGGGTGATTTTAACATCCATGTAGATGCAAAAAATGACAGCCTCAACATCGCATTTAATCTGTTATTAGACTCAATTGGCTTCCCTCAAAATGTAAAAGAACCCACCCACCACTTTAATCACACTCTAGATCTTGTTTTAACATATGGCATAGAAACTGAACATTTATCAGTGTTTCCTGAAAACCCTCTCCTGTCTGATCATTTCCTGATAACATTTACATTTACAATAATTGATTACACAGCAGTGGGGAGTAGACTTTATCACAGTAGATGCCACAGTAAATGTAATCCACCCACTGTTATCATCTTCAATGCCCTGTTCCAACACAGAGCAGAGCAGCTACCTGAATGCTACCCCAACAGAGGTCGATCATCTTGTTAATAATTTTACCTCCTCACTACGTACGACTCTGGATACTGTAGCTCCTGTGAAAACTAAGGTCTCAAATCTGAAGTACCTGACTCCGTGGTATAATTCTCAAACACGTAGCCTAAAGCAGATGACTCGGAAGCTGGAGAGGAAATGGCGTGTCACAAATTTAGAAGATCATCATTTAGCCTGGAGAAATAGTTTGTTGCTTTATAAGAAAGCCCTCTGCAAAGCCAGAACATCTTACTATTCGTCACTGATTGAAGAAAATAAGAACAACCCTAGGTTTCTCTTCAGCACTGTAGCCAGGCTGACAAAAAGTCAGAGCACTGTTGAGCCAACCATCCCTTTAACGTTAACTAGTAATGACTTCAACTTCTTCACAAATAAAATTTTAACCATTAGAGAAAAAATTACCAATAATCATCCCACAGATGTAACATTATCTACAGCTACTTTCAGTACCATTGATATTCATTTAGACTCTTTTTCTCCTAATGATCTTTCTGAGTTAACTTCAGTAATTACTTCCTCCAAACCATCAACGTGTGTTTTAGATCCCATTCCTACAAAACTGCTCAAAGAAGACTTACTTAGACTTAGATCCTCCCCCGCCGATCGGCGCATCGGGCGACAAGAGAATGCCATCGAACTCGGTCTATCGTGGCAGTTGTTGCTTCATCCCATGACAGTTCAACTGAACGTAAATCTTCAAGGAAAGTCCTCCTCCCTGTTATTTTGGGTCTTCCTCGCCGTCTCTTTCCATTCTTCGGGTTCCACAGAACTGCGACACGGGCAGGCCTCGCGTCCAGTAGCCGAAGGATGTGACCAGCAAATCTGAACCGACGCTTGGTGACTTGGACATGGAGCGGCTCTACTCCCGCACGGCGATATATTTCCTCATTGGTAATGCGATCCCGATATGTGATCTTGAGCAGCCGTCGAAGACAACGTTGTTGGAAGACGTCAAGATGGCGGTTGATCTTTGCAGTTGATTTCCAAGTCTCCGCTCCATACAGTGCCGTCGGTATAACGATGGTCTTCAGGAGCCGCAACTTGGTTGATAAAGGCAGTGCGGTGGTCATCCATATAGGTCGTAGTCGTTTAAAGGCTGCCCATGCTTTCCCAATTCTGCACTTAATGTCATGCTCCACGTCCCCGTCACTGCTAAAAGTGCAACCCAGGTACATGAACCTGTCCACCTCTTCTAGCTGCTGCTGCTGATTCACAGTAACCGCTGTGTTTGATGGTGTAGCGTAACCAACTCGCATAATCTTCGACTTCTCACCGCTGATCCTGAGTCCTATCGGTGCTGCTTCGCTTTCCAAAGATGAGGTTGTTTTCTGAAGAGCCCGGAGTGTTGGTGCAAGTAAGGCTATATCGTCCGCAAAGTCCAAATCTGTGAACTGCTGCAGGGGATCACGTCCGGCGACCCCCATCGTGTTCGGTCCAATTGCTCGGCGCATGACATGGTCTATGGCGATGTTAAATAGGAATGGCGATAGGACGCAGCCTTGTCGCACACCAGTATCGATGTTAAAATATTCCGTGATGCCGTTGTCTGTTCGGACGCTCAAAGAAGTTAGTTGTCAAACAGCTAACAGATCATCTGCAGAGGAATGGCTTATTTGAAGAGTTTCAGTCAGGTTTCAGAGCTCATCACAGCACAGAAACAGCTTTAGTGAAGGTTACAAATGATCTTCTTATAGCCTCTGACAGTGGACCATAATATCCTATTAGAGTGATTAGAGCACGCTGTAGGTATTACAGGTACTGCGCTGCAGTGGTTTGTATCATATCTATCTAATAGACTCCAATTTGTTTATGTAAATGGAGAGTCCTCTTCACACACTGAGGTTAATTATGGTGTTCCACAGGGTTCAGTGCTAGGACCAGTTCTGTTTACATTATACTCAAAAAAACTAAAAAACTAAGGAAACTTGTTGCCTCAAAAAAATTGAGTAAAGCTTAGCTAAAAATGACTAAATTAGGACAACTTATTTATTTTGAGCACTCTGTACAAGCTCATTTGTTCCCAGAACTCAAAAAAATTGGATCAAGTTTACTTAAGATGACCAAGTTAGGGCAACTTACTCATTTTGAGTACACTGTACAGCCTTGTTAGTTCCCAGAACTCAAAAAAGCTAAGGAAATTCGTTGCCTCAAAAAAACTAAGTAAAGCTTATTTAAGATGACTGTTAAGACAACTTATACATTGCAAGTCTGCAGTATTAAAAATAATTTGATATTTCTGACTGTACAATAGTAATTGTTTACCTACTGACAAACATTTCAAGTTCAACTAAATGAAAAAACAATTTGTGGTACCATGAATATGATTAAAAATAATTAACAACGCTTTTTGTAACGATGTTAAAATCAGCCCAACTTTTATTTTCAAACACAACAAAGTATAACAGCCAACATACTGGACACTGTTCTGCTGAACAACAAACAATTATATTGCCATCACTGTTATAATCTTACAATGAAACAAAGTCTCAGATGTAATTATTCTGAAAATAAGTTTAGGCCTACCACAAGTTTGTGTTGTACTTACATTACTTATATAATCAAAATAAAATATTTATTGTTCTGTCACAAGTGCAGTCTCTAATTTAAACAACACATTTGTTTTTCATTCCAACACAGGAGCTGGAATGTTGTATTATTTTAAGGATGGCTTGTTTCCAGTCCAGGCATTACTGCCTGAATGACTATCATGGATCGAGGTGATCCAAATATAAGTGCAGAAGAAAGTCTTTAACTTCCCTTAAGTACAGTGGCAGTGGATGTGGGTTGGAGATGCAATGAGCTTGAACCTGCAGGCGACCATCTTCACTGACCACACCATCTGTGACGGAGGACTCATCTCTCCTGGTGTCCTGCAAGCAAGCAATCATATTCTTTGGAACATGAACTTAATTGCTTTCTTAAAACATTTTTTTCTGCATTTGGTATAGAACAGACTCCAATTTAGACGATCTCAGGCTCCCTCCCCACCGGAGAGGTGACATTCAATGACCCACTTGTCAGTCTGGATAGCCCTGACCACCACCACCCAACATACAATAATGTCATGAAAGCATCATTTTAAAAAGGGCTATGCAAACATGACCAATAACTTTGATTCTAATGATGTGCAACATGATTTGGGCACAAAACAAATTTTTCCTTTAGAAAACTTGCAGACTTCACTATATACAGTGTAGACCCTCTAAACTAAGTTTGGGGGATGTGATCTTTCAAGAAATGCAGACTAAACTGTTGTTGTTTGTTTACTTACACAGCATGTCTTGTAGAATTAACTGGAGTCACCAGCAACAGCATAGTGCAGTCATATCTCAAGTCTAATAACAGAAGGCAGGAAAAGATCAGTAAAGAAACAACTTCCCCAAACCAAAGCACAAATAAAACAATAAGTAAAACAGGCTGATCTAAAGTATGATTAAAGTTCAGCCTGATTAATATAAATGTAACTGACAGTTGCTAATATATTGGAAAACCAAAATACTTACCACTGAGTTGATGTCTTTCTGCAGGAGTGCTGGTCCCGAGCCTCAAAGACAGTAAGAAGCAAGCAGAGGGAGAAAAAACAGAACATTTTTCAGAAACTGATTTGATCCTTAATGGCTGTGCAATCATTGTAACATAGAGTTTGCTTATGTTGTTAAATAAAGGCTAGATTTGACATTAATAGATGCCACAGATGTTCAAAAGCTGCCACAAAGCATGAAAAAAATAATAGACGTCTCCAAAAACTTCGGAGCATTTTTGCAAATATGTGATGTCTTGATAAATCGAGCAGATATTTGAACTTTACACAGCTACATTCTCGCCTGAAAATATCTTAAAAGTTTATTTTGTGACCCAGAAAAAGTAATAAGTTTTTTAGCCGCGGTCCTCCGCCATTGCCGCGCTTACAAGTACGCACAGGCTCCGACAACCGCGGCTGACAAATGCGATCCTTTCTGGGTCACAAAATAACCTTTTAAGATATTTTCAGGCGAGAATGTAGGTGTGTAATGCTCAAATATCTACTTAATTTATCAAAATATCACATATTTGCAAAAGTGCTTCCACATTTTCGGAGAGCTCTGTTATCCACCAGCGCGATAGCTGACCGGGAGGTCAAGGCCGTGAGCACAGCTAACTCCTGGGGTATTGTTTTCAACCCCCCTGCAGTCTTTTGCTACTCAGGTTAAACATGATATATATAGTTAGTTAGTTATGGCTATGGATTGAAAATACCCCCCACACCCCACCCCACCCATAACGGCTGAACCTCCCGAAGAATTTTGTCTGGGCTCTTATCTCACTTTTTCTTTCAAACAATCAACAGAAAATTTCAAAGACATATTTTTAAATAGGGCAGCACGGTGGTACGGTGGTTAGCACTGTTGCCGCACAGCAAGGAGGTCCTGAGTTCAATTCCACCGTCAGGCCGGGGTCTTTCTGTGTGGAGTTTGCATGTTCTCCCCGTGTTTGCGTGGGTTCTCTCCGGGTACTCCGGCTTCCTCCCACAGTCCAAAGACATGCAGCTTGTGGGGATAGGTTAATTGGATAATCCAAATTGCCACTAGGTGTGAATGGTTGTCTGTCCCTGTGTGTTAGCCCTGCGACAGACTGGCGACCTGTCCAGGGTGTACCCCACCTCTCGCCCTATGACAGCTGGGATAGGCTCCAGCGACCCTGGAAAGGAGAAGCGGAAGCGGATGGATGGATTTTTATTTAAGGTTTTTAAGGCTGTGGTGTTAATTTTTAAGTAACATGAGCCCAGCGGCAGCAGCAACGCTAGGCTAACACTAACTAGCTAGCAAGATTATAAACCTGGTGCTAAACTAAGAGAAGCCACAAAATCAGTTTGAATAAGAGTAAACATTTACTCACCAAGTCAGTGTATCAGATAAAGATCCATAGCAATGACAACAATAATATCTTGAGCTGAAGTTTCTCCAGGTTTGCTCAACATTTTCCATAAAAAATGCTGGCATCATGAACATGCGGACTGATCCGTCCGAGGGAGGAGGATGGTAGTGACGTGGCATTTTCAAAACACATCTTTCATCCTTCCGCACTGAGAAGCAAAACTTCCAGCTTACTTAGTTTTTCTAAGACAACTCAAATAAATTGAGTTTATCAGTGTTTTTGCAGAAAAAGTACTGGTAACTTATTTAAATCGAGTTCTAATAACAAATTGATAAAAATTGAGTTCAGCCTATTTACTATTTTTAATTAAACACAATGTAGCATCCAGTCAAACTGACAAGGCCAGAACTGATGGTTGTTGAATGACCTTTATTATTCCTTGCCGTGTATCAGACAACGTACCAACGTAAGAGCTAGACAAACAAATAAAACAATTGCCATGTTATTCATGTAACACCATTTTAACCGCTCATTACGCTGGTCTAACCGTTTTCTATTAAACTATACAATACATATTATGCGTTTCAGATTGCTCACATTAAATCATGTACATTACAAACCTTGTTCCCCTGTCGACTGTAGCTAAAACCATTCGTTTTTGTACAATTTAACCATGTTTTTCTCTCCCTTTTCTCCGTTAGCAATAGTTTACCGTTTTCTTCCTCTTTTTTGTACATCAAGCTAGTTACCGTTAGCCGTTCTGGTTTCTTTGGGTGATAGATGCCGTGGTGCGGTATGTACCATGTCTCACCTTCAGGTCCATTATCATCAGTCTCTTCGGCATCACCCCTTTGTATAATGTCATTCATATACGTGACATAGTCCCTTTTGTATTTTTCATCGTGCATTAGTTTACGTTTGAGCTGATTGAGTCTGCTCTCGGCAAGTTGTCTGTTATCTGGCATTTGTGGCCTTTCTTTAAATGGCAATGGCATTTCATAATGTCCTCTTTCTGTTTGTGTTATGCCTTGTTCAAGTTTCTCAAGAAACCTAAGGTCGTCTTGAGACACCATCTTTTCGTTTATTTCGTTTTCTTTAAAGTCCTTTTCCAGTGCACGTATTGCATCTGCGGGAGTACATGGAGGCATTTCTTTAACAGTTATTCTGTGACAGAGACTCCTTGTTGTCTCTAATGCATTGCATGGTACTGAGTTGCCAACTATGCTCTATCCTAAATCAGTCTGGATGGCATATGGCTCATTGTCTTTACCTAAGAGTACTTGTCTGGGCACCAGAGCTTGGGGACAAGTATAACCAATCAGGAGACTCACCTCACAACTGAGGAGCGGTGGGATCTCATCTACAATGGACGACAAATGACTCCACAGTTTTGCTGTGTCACATGTTGGTATGTGTTCTCTATTTGCAGGTATGTAGTCCTTTGTGTAAGCAGTTGGGAGCCTTAGCACTGTTGCTGAATTGTAACCTCTCACTAGAAGATCACACACCTTTCCGCTGCTTACTACTGCGTTTTTACCCATCATTGTGGTTAGTCTGAGTTTTACAGGGCACACATTTGCTTGCAGTTTCTGTGTTACATCCTGATCTATAAAAACAGTGTCACTCTGTGTGTCTAGTAGCACATAGACTAGTTTTTCCCTTTGTGGATTAGCAGCCGTTGAGACCCATACTGGGACTATCATGGAGGTACTGACTGTGTGTTCTGCTCTAGCGACATTTAACGCCATGGCTGTTGCACTTTCAGGTGAGTTCCCTTGTGTTGCATTGTCTATACTCACTTGATCTTGCCTTTCTCTTTGCAGACTAATGCTGTAGTTCTCATTGTGAAGACAGGTCGGGTGTCTCTTAGAGCAGGTTTCACAAGTGAGGCGCCGTTTGCAGTCCTTAGCACTATGACCTTGCTTTAAACAACCATAACAATGTTTATTATCCTTTACATGTTTCTTTTTCATTTCCAGGGTCATTTGCAGAAAGTTTGGGCACTTTATAAGTGGATGCGACTCTTGGCACAGTGTGCATGAAGAACTGTTGTATATTTTAGTCTTTGTATCTCGTTCAGTTGTGTTAATGTTGAATACACTTGCCTTGTTTCTTTTGACTTCTCTTGTGCTTCTTTTGTCATCATTTGTTTCCGTGGAGCGAAGTGCATGTATGGAAGTGACTGGGTTGCATGCTACTTCTGCTTCAAGTGAGAGAAAGGAGGCAAATTCACTGAAGCTGGGGAATTCACTACTGTCCATGAGTATCTTTGTTACATGCCTATTCCAGCTTGTGTTTATCCAGTCTGGCAGTTTATGCAACAGTTTCTGATTTTCTTCATAGTCATTGAGAATTTGCAGTCCTTTCACGTGACGCATGGCAAGCATGCATGCATTCACAAAATCAGCAAAGTTCCTTAGCCCATCAGCATCTCTCGACTGTATTTTAGGCCAACTAGATAACTTCTCTCTAAATGCCCTTTGTAGCACGAATGGCTGGCCGTACCTTTGGTTTAACTTTGCCCAAGCGTCGTTATATGCTTCTTCATCATTTCTGAAGAAAGTCCCTTCAAGGCACTTGCGAGCTGAGCCAGTTACATACCTTTTTAGATAGTACAGTTTATCTGCTGCTGACATGCCAGTTTGTTCAATAAGTGACATGAAAGTGGATTTCCATTCACTAAATTTTATTGGCTCACCACTAAACATTGTTGGTTCTGGCATGGGGAGTCTATTTATTCTTATGCTGCCTTGTACCGCCTGTGCAAGCTGGCTGACACTAGGAGGGGCTGTTGGCGCCGGTATGGTGTATGATGGTACAGTGTGTTTGGGTGTGTGCTCTGGGTTCACCTTTTCCATCTTTACTGAATATGCATCATCAAGTTGTGATAACTCTCTGTTGTAGACGTCCAACCTGGCGCGAGCGGCTTCCACCTCCCTTTTGGCTTTCAGGCGTTCCAGCTCGGATGTTTGAACTGCCATTTGTTTCTTATGCTCCTCTTCTAGAGCCTTTATCCATTTCTTCTGTCTTTGTTCCTCTTGTACAATCTTGTACTCTGCTTCCTTTGCTGCTAGTTCTGCTGCTGCATCTGCTCGTTTTGAAGCAAGATGTGAGGCTGAAGACAGTTGGCTACGTTTCGATGCTGCAGTTGAACCATAGATGGATTGGGCATAATCATGTTCTAATAGTCTCCGTAGACGTTTTCTTTCATATTCTGCATCAAAAGCTCCATCTACACCACTTATTCTTTCCAGGATGACTTTCACGATGTCATGAGTAACTGCTTCACATGCATCGGTTTTTCTTCGTATGTCTGATGAAGGTGCAATGTGACTTCTCATTTCAGTGTACAACTTTAGCAGTTCATCTTTTCTTTGCTCTACATCATCTGCAAGATCTGCCATTTCTTTCTCTGAAATGTCCAACTTTAATCTTTCTCTTGTTTCTGGCACTCGTATTTTCCATTGTTCATAAAGAGTTAATAGTCTTTTTTCTTTTTTACTTATCTCTTCCCTCTGATAAGTTAGCATTTTTTCCGTTGGCACCTTGGCTCTTTCTGAACGCCTTGGAACCGTGGAGTCACTTTGAGCTTTATCTTGCAGCTCATTTAATATTTGTTCTTTGTTTTCAAACTGTTCATTAATGTCTTCTTCTGAATCCTCCATTTCAACTTTATTTTCCTTATGTCTTTCACCGTTTTATTCTCTGACCTGCTTCTGCCATCTGCTGGACGTTGTGGGAATTGCCGTTAAACCTTGAGCCCTTGTGGTGTAGCAAAATGGCAGCGGTCAAGCTCTTACTGTAGCATCCAGTCAAACTGACAAGGCCAGAACTGATGGTTGTTGAATGACCTTTATTATTCCTTGCCGTGTATCAAACAACGTACCAACGTAAGAGCTAGACAAACAAATAAAACAATTGCCATGTTATTCATGTAACACCATTTTAACCGCTCATTACGCTGGTCTAACCATTTTCTATTAAACTATACAATACATATTATGCGTTTCAGATTGCTCACATTAAATCATGTACATTACAAACCTTGTTCCCCTGTCGACTGTAGCTAAAACCATTCGTTTTTGTACAATTTAACCATGTTTTTCTCTCCCTTTTCTCCGTTAGCAATAGTTTACCGTTTTCTTCCGTCTTTTTTGTACATCAAGCTAGTTACCGTTAGCAACATTCACTTCCGGTTACACAGGAAGTTACCACAATAAAAGCACAAAACATTATATTACGTGTATATGAGCCAGCTTTACATATCCGCCGTTACACACAATATTACATTTTACAGTGTAGGCAGTATCATTGGAAGACATAGTATACATTTTCACCGCTATGCTGATGATACCCAACTCTATCTGTCCATGAAGCCAGATAACACACACCAATTAGTTAAACTGCAGGAATGTCTTAAAGACATAAAGACCTGGATGGCCGCTAACTTTCTGCTTCTTAATTCAGATAAAACTGAGGTTATTGTACTCGGCCCTGAAAATCTTAGAAATATGGTATCTAACCAGATTCTTATTTTGCATGGCATTACCTTGGCCTCCCGTAACACTGTGAGGAACCTTGGAGTCATTTTTGACCAAGACATGTCCTTCAATGCACATATTAAACAAATATGTAAGACTGCTTTCTTCCATTTGTGCAACATCTCTAAAATTAGAAATATCCTGTCTCAGAGTGATGCTGAAAAACTAGTTCATGCATTTATTACTTCCAGGCTGGACTACTGTAATTCATTATTATCAACTCCCTGAAAAGCCTTCAGTTAATCCAAAATGCTGCAGCAAGAGAACTGACAGGGACTAGAAAGAGAGAGCAGATTCCTCCTGTATTGGCTTCTCTTCATTGGCTCGCTGTTAAATCCAGAATTGAATTCAAAATCCTGCTCCTCACTTACAAGGTCTTAAATAATCAGGCCCCATCTTATCTTAATGACCTTGTAGTACCATATCACCCTAGTAGAGCACTTCGCTCTCGCACTGCAGGCTTACTTGTTGTTCCTAGAGTAGAATGGGAGGAAGAGCCTTCAGTTTTCAGGCCCCTCTTCTGTGGAACCAGCTTCCAGTTTGGATTCGGGAGACAGACACTATCTCTACTTTTAAGATTGGCCTTCAAACTTTCCTTTTTTATAAAGCATATAGCTAGGGCTGGATCAGGTGACCCTGAATCCTCCCTTAGTTATGCTGCAATAGACGTAGGCTGCCGGGGATTCCCATGATGCATTGAGTTTTTCCTTTCCAGTCACCTTCCTTGCTCACTATGTGTTAATATTCCTCTGTCTGCATTGAATCAAATCTGTTATTAATCTCTGTCTCTCTTCCACAGCATGTCTTTTATCCTGTTTTCCTTCTCTCACCCCAACCGGTCGCAGCAGATGGCTCCGCCCCTCCCTGAGCCTGGTTTCTTTCTTCCTGTTAAAAGGGAGTTTTTCCTTCCCACTGTCGCCAAATTGCTTGCTCATAGGGGGTCATATGATTGTTGGTTTTTCCTCTGTATCTATTATTGTGCAATCTACTGTACAATATAAATTGCCTTGAGGCGACTGTTGTCATGATTTGGCGCTATATAAATAAAATTTAATTGAAAATTGAATTGAATCCTACCACGAAGGAAAGAGTGGAGAACGGGGACCACGTGGGCAAACACTTGTTGTGTGTCTTTGGGCACTGGGTAATGGATTCATATAATCCTTTGATAGAGAAATGAAAATAATACAATTTCTTTCTATGTTCTTCAGGCAGTTAATTCATTTTGATTTGCCATGTATTTCCTGTGCCTCCCTCATTAGGAATGATTTATCATGGAGTTTCCGTTGTGCATTTTGGGGTTCAGACTTTCTTTTAACCCCTGACAGAACAACATGAAACAGTACCCTCTCTTTTAAATTAGTGATTCTTTTTTTTTTTCATTAAATCAGTGGACTGGATTAAAGAGAATGACAAATTTCTCAGGTGTGAAGGCAACACATAATTTAGCCTGGAATACTTTTCTGCAGACAATAACTGAGATGTTCTCTAATTAAAATATAAATTTCAATATCAGCTGAGTTAGTAAGTAAAGTCAGAAACTGTCAGAATACAATAAACATGCATTTGAGTTTTTTTGTGATAACTCACAGAAAGGACGAGATCTGGGAAAAAGATTGTCTAGCAGATCTTTCCAGTAGCAGTCCTCCGCTGTCCTTGCAAATGGAAGGCACAGGAGGGAGGAAGGTGGAGGAGGAGGCAGGAGGGAGGGGGCAGAGAAGAGGAAGTTATCACCAAATTGCCATATCTACAAAGCTCTCCCTGCATGCTACAGATTTCCCCTCTTTAATCTGACACATACAGCCTCATGCCTGCTAAAACCCTGGAAGGCAATGTGAAGCTCAGCATTCTGGGCTGAAAGAACACTGCAGCCAAGAGAGAGGAGTCGGAGGGATAGATGGAGAAACAGAAAAAGAAAAGATAGCATGTCTGTGTCTGTGTGTGTGTGCGAAAGAGAGGGAGAGAGAGACAAAAAGATATTTTTTTTTGTTCTTTAGAGCAAACATGCTCCCCGCTTTATATATGGAGTTAAATCGTAGAGGTTAATTGAAAAATGAGATAAACAAAGGCTGTGAAAAGCAAAGGGAAAGACTGTAGCTGGCAGCACAGGCGGGCCACCACTAAACCTCTTTCAGACTGTGCAACCCTGATAAAAAGCACAGTTAATTGTCTTGCGGTTTCTTCCACTTAATTTCAGTCAAATAAGAAAAAAATGTGAGGAACTGCTTTCTTCCTTTCATTGTTATCCATGTGCTATCCATCCATTGGAAATAACATTAACGGGTGGACCTTTCTGTGAAAAAGCCTTCGTTTTGTCATAAAGACATGCTCGGCAAAGATGTTATAATGTTTCTTTAAGCAAACATTATGTCCTTAAACAATCATCTCTTGAGTTCATCCAGGGACTGATTTCTCAAGCCCTGTTGAATGAAGTTCAGCTTATTTGGTGACTAATAACTCCCATTTGAAAAAATGAGGGAGCAGTGGAGAATGTATCACATTTTACTGCAAAATGACTGAGAGCATCAAAAGCAGTGCATCAGCTTGAAGATCCATTTTTGAGATAAAAGGCAAACCGAAATGTCAAAGCACTTAAAGGTGAATGAATGGCATGTGAGATCACAGCACCCAATGTTCTGCATGCACTACCTGAAAGAATTTCTAAATCATTATGATGTATGTACCAGGAAACATTATAAGCACAAGTATGACACCTTTGTATTTGTAAAATTGTTTTAGATGGTTTTTTTTTTTAGATTTTAAAAGCATAATAAACCTACCCTAACAAATACTACAGAGCTAGTTTGGAGTCTGCCTGATTAGCTGTCATACTCTAATAACAATGTTTGAGTAATACTGTAGTGAGAGCATATTGGAATTAATTTGTTAACTTGTAGATGTATCTGAGGCCCAGGACTTAATAAAAAATCAACTGTTGACACATTGTGGTTTACAGTTACAATGTACAATTTTGTCCTTACAAATATTTCCAGAGCGTTTGTACAGTTATTGTTATTTTATAATCAGAACTATCTTGGATACTCCTATTTGGGCTGTTAAAAGCTCAGCTTTGCTATGGAGCAGAGTTACGCCCTAATAGGTCCGCATGTTGTGTTGGTGTGTTTTGTGTCTGTGTTGAACAGGTGCCTGTGGGCACCTGCTCCCAGTGAGCAATCAGTTACCAAACATTATACAGACTGGGTAGGACTTGTTTGGTCACTGCAAACCAGCCCAGAGGGTAGAGCGCTATGGTATGCTTCCGAGGCCATTTAGGGCGGCAGCCTCTCCAGTAGTTTTGTGTTTGGGTATGGATATGGATCCTTACACACCAAGACTCATTTGAGTAATCAACTACTAACAATGAAAACAAGGTCCCGTGTCAGTCTGGTCCCCTGTATACCTGATGAGGGGAGGAGGCTGTATAGTGGCTGCAGTCTATGTTCCTATTACTTGCAGAGACAATTCACATACACTATTTTTGTCATTATATACATTCCTTTACGCTCTGGCACGGAGATGCTGAGTGACATCACCCACTCCACTGTTGCTAAAATGCAAACACAACATCCTGAAGCGCTAATGTTAATATCTGGGGATGTGACTCTGGATAAAATATTACCTGCTTTGTCAGTATGTGGACAGCATGTAGACCTTTTGTATGCAAACCTAGTGGATGCCAGCTCTGGGGAAAGCAGATCACAACCTTATGCTGCGTCAGCCTCACTACAAACAAAGAGTGAGGAGGTTACCTACAACCATGTGCTCATTCAGGAAGGTGTTTCCAAACGCAAAGCAGGCTTAGAAACTGCTTTGGAACTACAATGTTACTCAGTAACCAAGACGTGTTATAGACGGATTGGTACTGCAGAGGTTGTGCAGTGAGAACATTGAGGAGGTTGTTGACTGCAGTCCTGAATACATTAACAATAGATGTATGGATGTTGTTGTTCCAGTAACAACTGCAATGTACACTATTCACACCTTACCTTAATCTATATTTGACATGTACTGGACTGGCAGACTATGAGACATTCGTTGGGCTTGAACCTCAGTTGATTAAAATATTATATTTCATGGACAAAGGAAAGTAGTCATGATTGGTGGCTAACTGGTGAATAAAACGGGAAGGAAATGTGGAAAATGTCACAGTCTGGCGAGGGCAGACTGTATGTATTGTGAAGAGTGGACCCAAAATGCAGACACAAAGGAACTTGGACCAAAGCTTGAGTATTAACAAAAAGCGAGCCGTTTAATATGGCTGATAAAAAAAGGTACAAACAAAGGGCAAGACAAACTGAAGTAAAACTAACATTAACCTAAACTGGGAGAACTAAACAAACAACAAGAAAAACCTAGACATGAAACTTGGAAACATGGCGTGGGCAACAGACGACCTGACAATGACACACTGAAAACAGAGGACTTAAATACACAGGAGGTGATTAGGGGAAGTGGGAACACATGGAGGAACAGCTGACTGACATGAGCCTAATGACAGGACAAGGGACGTGAAACTAAATACAATGAACAAGGAACACACGACTCCTTCAAAATAAAACAGGAAGCATGAGACAGATGTGATAATACAAACTTGATAACATAAGACATGCAGCATGAAACACAAAGGGTGAGGGAAACTTAAATACAGGGGAAGAAAACACAAGGAGTCTAATAACCAAATGAACTTCGCTAATCTAATGAACTTAAACATAAACAACATCCAAAAAAACTAAAACTTAAAACGCTGGGTCAACAGACCCAGGAACGTGACAGAAAAAGGGTGAGTTTGACTTCTCTTCTTCAGCATCCAGGTGAAAGAGTAGTTGTCGGTTTGTTTCAAAAATGCTTATATGAATTATTTCAGAAGGGAGGAAAAAGCATCTAAATCAATATTTTTTCAAGAGGATTTCTTCTGTTATACACTGAATCCGCTCCAACCTTTGTAAGGCCAGTATAACTCACTTCTTACTACTTTTTGTTCAAAGATAAAGAACCTTCAGATGTAAACAGCCTAAATGTAGACATAGTGAGGCTGTGAACAGCTTTGGCTCATAGTCTCTTTAAAAAAAATTTTAAAAGAGAAAACTTCATTTTGGAGCTTTAGTTGACTTTGAAAGCTCATGGCTCACGGACACTAAGGCATAACTAGCATGTTTCCAGCACACAGAGTGAATTTTCGGAGGTATATACATTAGGAGTTGTCCCATTAGCAAACAAACAGACGGGCTGATTTATGTTTTCTCTTGGCATCACCTGACAGGGACATTAGTGTTACAGATGGGGACAAGTGACGTTGTCAGGATCATCAGTCTCCAGGTGACACACTGCCAAAATGATGTGAAAGGGGTGGGCAGTGAGTGTTACGGGTAGTGTCAGAGTTGGGGAAAAAGCTTTTGCAGCTGCAGTACTTGCCTTCATTGCATCTAGTTGAATATTATCTTGTCACCATCAGAGGAAAAATGCTTTTGCAGTAGGAGAAATCACAATTCAATGGTTCTGAATGCCTTGAAAGCATCTCTCTTGCAGAACTCAATTACAATAATAAAGGCAATATAAGTTAACTTGGTACATGTCCAGATGCTGACAAAATTTATCACACCATGGGAGCTTATGACTTATTCATGTTCTATTATACTTTATGATTGCTATTACTTTGGCACTAAATACAGTTGACATTATAAAGCACAGTACATTGTAAAAGATCATGGCAGATATATTCCAACTATTCCTGTCAAGAGGAGGACATATGATTCAAAATTTTTAAAAAACCCCCACACATGTAGGATTTCGAGCTCAGTAGCAGTTGTAGCGGCATGGATATTGGGAAATTTAAAGTGATAAAACTAAGCCAAAAGACATGTCAGTAGCACTGAGTAGCACATGAAGTGATTAACAGGTATGTTTTAAAGGGCTTGATTGTTCACTGTTATCATGGCTAAAATGAATACTTCCATGACACAGAGTTGGATTATCTATGATGTCATAAAGCAGGGGTCGGCAACCCTGGGCACGCATGCCACAGCTGGCAGGCGAAGGGTTAACTGATGGCACGACAATAACTGGACTGGCCATCGGGCATACCGGGCTGATTTTTTGTTTTTATGGGCCGATGATTTTTTTTTTTTTTTTTTTTTTTTTTTTGTAAAGGTATAAACAATGAAAGGTGGTGGATTGGCCAGATGATGGCTGTACATCTCCGTGTCTCCGGATGACACCAGACCAATGGATGCCCTTTTTAACTGTATTCTAGATATAAAATCTTGGATGGCAGAAAACTTTTTACAGCTTAACCAGGACAAAACTGAAGTTTTAATCATCGGTCCTGAGGCTCAGAGAGAGAAACTCTTGTCTAAATTACAGGCATTTTCACTATGTCCTTCGCTACAAGTGAAAAACCTGGGTGTTATTTTTGACTGTGAGCTTGGTTTTATCCCACATATTAAACATGTAACCAAAATTGGATTTTATCATCTAAAAAATATAGCCAGAGTCTGCCCTATTCTCTCTCGGGCCAACACGGAGGAACAAACTGACTGGCTAGACTAAGACTAGGGAGAAAACATACTGATGGACAAGTTCACAGCAGATGATGATGACGTGACAAAGAACACGAGGAGACTCAGACACTATAAACACAGATACAGCCACTCAAAATTGCAACTTTCAGCCAATGGTCAGCAAACTGACAGTTAACCAGTGATGGGAATAACGGCATTACAAGTAACTGCGTTACCAACGGCGTTACTTTTTTCAGTAACAAGTAATCTAACTTACCGTTACTAACAAGAAAATGCGGTGCGGTCGCGTTACTATTTTCCAACAAACAGACGGTTGAAGCTGTCTTCAGCTTACCGCATCTTACATCAGTTGAATGGAAGTAGCTCTAAGTAATCTGGGCGCTACAGCTTTAAGCAGCTGCGCGTGCTCCTGCGGACGGCAATAACTTTCTGCCCGACGATCACTTTTTGGCACAACATCTGGAGCTAAGGGGGCAAAACAATCTCATGAGTGCTGCTGTTTGACTGAGGAAGAATAAAGTAGTCGTGGTAGGCCAATCACATGACCACTTCAAGATGACAAAGCAACAAGGTGATATATACCAGTTTTTAAATTGTGTTGATAGGCCACGTAAAACCAGAGTCATGATAAACAACATATACGCAGCGTTTTTTCCTCAATAGTTTCATCACGTTTACTATCTAAGGACAGCGCTAGCAAGCACTCTCTGCTTATGACCAAAAAAACCCCCCAAAACAAAAAACAGCCCTTTCGTGTTGGTGGAAAAATGCACCATGTCGACCAATCAAAAAATGATATGGCAACATGACATTTGATCGTTTAGGAAGAGGGGGAAGTTTTAGGAGTGACAGCGAGAGAGAGAGAGAAAGAAAGACAGCAGAAAAAGAGAGAGAGCGAGTTTTGAGATGTGAGAGATTTGTGATGTTTAGCATGTTTGGAGTGTGTAGTTAATGTGTTGTCTTGTGTAGTTAGTGTGTAGTGTTGTGGATAGTTTTGTGTTGTGTGTCGGAACAATGATGCGACTGCTGTCTCCAGGTAGAGAACAGCAGGAGTGATACACCTGCTGTCAGACCTGCAGGTATCAGGCTTGTGATGTTCTCCTTTATAGTAGACAGAAATATTTGGAGTGGCACAAATAATTTGTGTGGCATCTTGTTGAACGCAGAACACCTGATTGTTATGTAAATACTTTGAAATGGTTATTAAAAAAGGGGTAAAAGGTAAATGGCTGCAAATAACTTTCTTGTTTGCAAAACTTGTGCATATGATTTTAAAATTGACAATTTATATTTGCATTTAAAGTTATGAAATATGATTCATTAAACATGTTTGTGGTTGTTACAGTAAAAACTTTTTCTACTCGGATTTTATGCTTTTTGTCTGATTTTAGATCAACTGAGTTAATATAGTATGTCAAAATGAAAACATAACTGTAAATTCATACCAAACAAGGCAAATAAACAGTTTTTAAAGGTGATATGTAGAGGTCAAATCAAAAGTAGTTAAAAATGGCCAATTATACCCTGGACCCCAGAGGGTTAAACATTTTTTTTAGAGTAATGCAATAGTTACTTTCCATGTAATTAATTACTTTTAGAATCTTGTAACTCAGTTACTAACTCAGTTACTTTTCTGAAAAAGTAACTAGTAACTATAATTAATTACTTTTTCAAAGTAACTTGCTCAACACTGTTTAGAACACACTCTGTCAAACAGGCAGGTTCACCACACTCCAGGGAGGGAAATCGAGGGAAGATCTGTGCAGAGGAAGGAGAAGACAATGGTAGATCCTTTGGAAAAAACACATGAGGAAAAGTTCAACTAGGACCCAGAGCTTGAATAACTAGATAGTTCAACAATCCAGGGATGAATGACAGTCAGCAACTACACAGATACACAGATAAAAACAAACTGTAACATATTAGAGAGAGACTGAAGTGATAGAAAAACAAAAAGCCAGGGATAACAGAGGACCATGAAATTACCTCATCCTAATGGGAGCCACCCGGCAATCCACCAGGCTTGTCAGGGTACTGGCGATGGGATGCCCTGAGTGGTGGTATCCAAGAGAGGATAGTCATACACAGGTTAACTGTGAACTCCAAGTGGATTGGTTAGAACAGACAACACAGAAGTTCCTGATTGGCCCGATTAGCTTGGCCATTGGTCTGTGGGTGAAAACCACAGAACAAACTGACCTTAGCATTGAGAGCAGAGCAGAATTCCCTCCAGACTTGGTAGAGAAACTGGGGACCCCGGTTTGAGACCATGTCCAACTTGATGTCATGGAACACGTGATCTGTAAGGAGCTGTGTGGTTTCTAAAACTGAGGGGGGTTTAGGTAAGGCCACAAAATGTGCTGCTTTGGTGAAATGATCAATTACGGTCAGCATTATCCTATTGCCAGAGGATGGAGGGAGACTGGTAACAAAATCAAGGGCAATGTGTTACCAAGGGGGTCCTGGAGTTGGAAAAGAACTGGAGGACTTTTTTTGTGCATGACACTTGCCAGACATGGGATTCATGTTCCTGGGGTAATTTTGAGAAGATGAGAATGTTGTCGAAGTAGACCAAGACGAAGTGATCCATGGACCTGGAACACAGGGGGGATGTTTAAGTCCTCACCCACCAGTACCCATACCATTACTGGTATGGGTACAATATAAGTGTTCACCAGCTGCAAGCTTTTGGCTGTGTTCAGTGGGGGAAGGCCAGTGCAGTCCAGCTGCATAGGCTGTTTCTTGGAGTCGTCTGCCTCATTTTTGCTTTTCCTGACCGGCTCTGGAGCATTTCTGCAGGAAGCAGTAGCAAAAAACACCCCCCAAGGAATTCTGCGCTTTGGAGTTCCTGAATGGCCCGTGCTCGCGAATATCATCATCAGTCTTCATACATAATGACATGAGAGAGTCAAGGGAAGTAGGTAATTCTCCATCAACTAATTCATTTTTCAGCTCATCATTTAAACCATTCAAAAAGGCTCCTTAGGGGGCTTTTTCCACTCAGCGTGTCTCCTTTGCCAGTATCCAGAAATCTATGAAAAAATCAGCAATGCTCCACTTACCTTTCTTTAGATTCAATAAACGGTGCGCTGCAGTACTGGGACTTATCGAACACACTGCAGAATCTAGTGAGAAAATCGTTAAAAAAGAGAGATGGGTGTTAGTTTTTAATACTGCTTAGGCTTATTTAAGGGTACGATCATGCAGCAGCTGCACACAAAAGACAATTTTTGAACTGTCCAACTCATAGGTTTTCCTCTGTTGTTGGGACACTGAAGTACACTGTGTAAGAAAAACCAGCACCAACTCACCTGTGAACACTTCTGGAGTGGTTCAAGCAACCAGGCAATGCAGTTCAATTCAACTGAATTTTATTTATACAGCGCCAAATCACAACAGTTGTCTTAAGATGCTTTATATTGCAAAGCAGACCCTACAATAGGATGAGGGGAGAGGGTTAGCAGGAGACAGGCATGAGCTAAAGTGTTTTGTTTGGCCAAAGTTTGAGTGAGGGAAATGAGCTCTCTGGTCATAAGTATTTGTTCGTGCTGACCAACCTGCCCTTCCTCAGTGGCAGGAGCACAACCAACATGGTCAGAGTTTAGAATCAGAGTTTAGTGCGCTTTTATTCACAGTGAAGTCACCAGAATGTGCTGTATATTTCTGCATGGAAGGAAACGGGGGTCCAAGGGTCTAAAGGGGAAACAAGCATCCAAACATCCAAAACTCTCTTTAGAACACTGTGGTGGTCTATGGTCTCCAGCTTTGCTGCAGAGAAGGGATGGTGCAGTGGGTTCAGGGGGTGGGGGTGGTGCAAGGGAGGCTAGCAAGGCAGGTGCAACTAATTATCTCACCGCCAATGATTTCGCAGTAGCAGAATTAATGTGAAGGACCGACCTTTCACATTTGCGTGTCGTCTTCTCGATGCGGGGGTGTGATGGGTTTAGCCGTGGCTGTCACAGGAGGAGGAGCAGCTGTTGAATGTGGTGATCTGGGAGCAGTTCGTGCAGGGGCTTCCTGGGGAGACAATGGGTCCACTGACATCAGCAGGTGGCAGTCACGCTAACCAAGAACCACCTGGAAGCATGGATGGAGGAAACCATGGGCTGCTTGCAACTGGTGGGGGACAGTTAGCTGTTCTGGCCCTGAGAAGGACGCTCCCCAGCTCCACTCCAATGGCCCTGACTGTGGAGCAGTGGCCGTATATGCAGGTGAGTAACCCTCTCTCTCTCTTTCACTGCTCTCCACACAGAGAGAGCTATAATATGCCGAGGCAGGCGCGTTAGAGGTGACCACAAGGGCACCTGCATCAGGAATGCCCAATGATGGAGCTGATGGCAGCTGTTCTAGGAGCAACATAGAGAACCAGTAAGGTGCCAAGGGGGTATTCACCAGATTATGGTGGACTGCTATGTTGGAAATTTAAGAAGAATCCCACAGCGCCTGCTGTAGCCCATAGTTCTTATAGCGAACAAAGATGGGTCTATACAGTTCTGTGTGGTTGTATGTAACCTGTGGTGTATACCAAGGTGTATAAGGTGTCATAGTACTAAGTGCTCTTCACTTAAAATAAGATGGGGCCTTCTTGTTCTGGATTTAACAGGAACCAATGAAGAGAAGCCAATAAGGGAGAAATATGCTCTCTCATTCTACTTTTTTGTTTTTTTGTTTTTTTTCCACCTTTCCCATTTGGTTATTTTGCCATCAGAATTATTGTCTAAAGGCCAAGAAAGATGCCCAATGGATTTACTATACCAAGTGGACCATCCCGGCCTTGCCGTATCGGTCCATTTGATTGATCTTTGGTGTTATTGTTTATTTTATTTTATTTTCAGTTGTTACATACAGGACAGACATGACTAGGGAAAAGGAAAGGGAGAAAGAAAGAGAGGCAGGGAAAGAAAAACAGCAGGGAAGAGGAACGGTGATAAAGGGCACAAAAAAAAGGTGGTAGGGCAAAAAATACATATATATATATCTATCTCCTGGATTCCCTGTTGAGAAAAAAAAAGAAAACAAGCAAAAAAGAGAGCAATATAATAAACAACATCATCGTGATAATCTATGTGTATATAACAGTAAATACTAAATATTGAATATTATTGTGCAGCACGTGAGATCAACAGCGCACAGTGTGCTTTGAGGTAGGAGGCAAAAAGGGTGTAGTTTGTGTCTGTGAGCACCCGTGTGTACACCTGTGAGCATGAGCACACTTGTATTCAAAAGGTTCCTTCATGTAATGATCTGCTAGAGAGTGTGGGGAGCCATAGCCCCATCCCCCAGGGCATGAAGCAGGTATGGAGGAGATCCAGGCTCTAGACATCCAGAGACCCCCAAAGCGCAAGAGTCCAAGGAAGACCAACGGGGGGGCAACCGTGCCACAATGCCAGAGAGAGCTGAGGAGAGCCCCAGTTGAGGGGTCACCCAGCAGCCACGGAGCAGAAGCCAGAGGGAGTTGCAGTGACGTGCCCGTGAGCTCTGCCGGCAGCCAGCTGTGCCAGAGAGGACTGAGCCCCAGGCCCAGAGGCCGAGGGCGCCCCACCCACCGAAAGGGTCTGACTGAGCCACAGGCACCAGGCCCCACCAAGCAGCCCCCGGGAATGAGCCGGCCCCGTCCCCGGACACCAAGAACCACTAACACACCGATGTCTGAGGGTGTCAGCCACCAGCAGGGGGAGTGGATACCCTGGAGGGCCTGAGATGTCCCTAGTGATGTGGCGTCTAATACCCGACCTGACATATAGACAAAAACAAACATGCTCTCTCATTCTAGTCCCTGTTGGTATTTATGCTGCAAAATTTTGGATCAACCAAAGTATTCTTCAAGACAGTCTGATAATAATGAATTACAGTAGTCCAGTGTAGAAGTAATAAATGCATGAACTAGTTATTGGACTTCTGTGCAAATCACAGTTTGGCCATAACGAACACCTTATTCGAACATAAGAGTGTCCATAAGCGCACGTGGCACCAGGACGCTCTAGGCCGCAGGCCGATGAGCGATTTTGTAATCGTATCACCAGACCTGCGACCATATGTTCTGGACACTCGGGTAAAGAGAGGGGCTGAGCTGTCAACTGATCACCACCTGGTGGTGAGTTGGATCAGGTGGCAGGGGAGGATGCTGGACAGACCCGGTGCACCTAAACGTGTAGTGAGGGTGTGCTAGGAACATCTAGCAGAGGCCCCAGTCCGCGAGATCTTCAACGCACACCTCCGGCAGAGCTTCAACAGCATTCCGGCGGAGGCTGGGGACATTGAGTCCGAATGGACCATATTCAACGTCTCCATCGCCGAAGCTGCTGCATTGAGCTGCGGCCGCAAGGTGGTTGGTGCCTGCTGTGGTGGTAATCCCCGAACCAAATAGTGGACACCAGAGGTGAAGGGAACCACCAGGCTGAAGAAGGAGTCCTATCGGGCTTGGTTAGCCTGTGGGACTCTGGAGGCAGCAGACAGGTATCGACAGGCCAAGCGGAATGCGGCTCGGGCAGTGGCTGAAGCAAAAACTCGGGTGTGGGAGGAGTTCGGAGAGGCCATGGAAAAAGACTTCTGGACTGCCTCGAAGAGATTCTGGCAAACCGTCAGGCATCTCAGGATGGGAAAGCGGTGCTCTACCTGCACTGTGTATAGTGCTGGCAGAGCGCTGCTGACGTCGACTGAGAAAATTGTCAGGCGGTGGAAGGAATACTTCGACGACCTCCTTAATCCCACTGACACGTCTTCCGAGGAGGAAGCAGAGTCTGGGGATGAGGGGAATGACCCGCCAATTTCCGGGGGCGAGGTCACTGAGGCAGTTAAACAACTCCTTGGTGGTAGAGCCCCTGGTGTTGATGAGGTCCGCCCCGAGTTCCTGAAGGCTCTGGACGTTGTAGGGCTGTCCTGGTTGAGACGCCTCTACAATGTTGCGTGGAGATCAGGGGCAGTACCCCTGGACTGGCAGACCGGGGTGGTGGTCCCCATCTTTAAGAAGGGAGATCGGAGGGTGTGTTCCAACTACAGGGGGATCACACTCCTCAGCCTCCCTGGGAAAGTCTATGCCAGGGTGCTGGAAAGGAGAGTTCGTCCGCTAGTCGAACCTCGGATACAGGAGGAACAATGCGGTTTTCGTCCTGGTCGCAGAACACTGGACCAGCTCTTTATCCTCTCAAGGATACTTGAGGGTGCATGGGAGTTTGCCCAACCAGTCTACATGTGTTTTGTGGACTTGGAGAAGGCATTCGACCGTGTCCCTGGGGGTGTCCTGTGTGATCATGTATGAGTTGTATAATTTTAATATTTTATTTGGGAACAGAATGGTGTGTATGTGTAAGTTTGGTGATGGAGTTTTTATTATGAATGAATGAAGAATTTTTATGAATTATTATGTCTATTTTTTTATGTTTAAGGACAACAGATGGAAATTAGCCTTTGGCTATAATCTGGCATGTTTACATTCATGTAATTTTTTTTTACATTTATGTTCATTAACATGCACTGTCCTAAATAAATAAATATTAAATATTAATAGGTGTTGTGGGAGTATGGGGTGTCTGGCCCATTGCTACGGGCCATTCGATCCCTATACAACCATCGCAAGAGTTTGGTTCGCATTGCCGGCAATAATTCGGACTCATTCCCGGTGGGTGATGGGCTCCGCCAGGGCTGCCCTTTGTCACCGGTTCTGTTCATAATTTTTATGGACAGGATTTCTAGGCGCAGCCAAGTGGCGGAGGACCTTCACTTTGGTGGCCTCAGAATCTCATCTCTGCTTTTTGCGTTCTGTTGGCTTCATCAGGTAAAGGCCTCCAGCTCGCACTGGAATGGTTCGCAGCCGAGTGTGAAGCAGCGGGAATGAGGATCAGCACCTCCAAATCTGAGGCCATGGTTCTCAGCCGGAAAAGGGTGGAGTGCCCACTCCGGGTCGGGGATGAGTTCCTGCCCCAAGTGGAGGAGTTCAAGTATCTCGGGGTCTTGTTCGCGAGTGATGGGAGAAGGGAGCCGGAGATCGACAGACGGATTGGTGCTGCGGCTGCAGTGATGCGGACGCTGCACCGGTCCGTCGTGGTGAAGAGGGAGCTGAGTGTAAAAGCGAAGCTCTCAATTTACTGAAATCGATCTATGTCCCTACCCTCACCTATGGCCATGAGCTGTGGGTAGTGACCGAAAGAACGAGATCGCGGATACAAGCGGCAGAAATGAGCTTCCTCTGAAGGGTGGCTGGCCTCTCCCTTAGAGATAGGGTGAGAAGTTCGGCCATCCGGGAGGGGCTCAGAGTAGAGCCGCTGCTCCTCCACATCGAAAGGAGCCAGTTGAGGTGGTTCGGGCATCTGACAAGGATGCCTCCTGGGCGCCTCCTGGGTGAGGTGTTCTGGGCATGTCCCACCGGGAGGAGGCCCAGGGCAGACCCAGGACACGCTGGAGATTATATCTCTCGGCTGGCCTGGGAACGCCTTGGTGTTCCCCCGGATAAGCTGGAGGAGGTGGCTGGGGAGAGGGAGGTCTGGGCTTCTCTGCTTAGGCTGCTGCCCCCGCGACCTGGCCTCGGATAATGCGGATGAAAATGGATGGATGGATAGTTTTTCAGCAGCACTCTGAGGCAGAGTGTTTCTAATTTTAGATATTAGATTTTAAATATTCCAGAAATGGGAAAAAGCAGTCCCACACATTAGTTAGTGAGTGCACTTAGGTACATATCCTTATCAAAAACAAGAAGATTTCTCACAGTGTCATCCAGAGTAAACATCTGATTAGATACAGTATTTCTAACATTTTTAGGGCAGAGTACAATAGCCTCTGTTTGATCTGATTTTAGAAGCCGGAAATTACATCCTGCTCATCCAAGTCTTTAGACATTGCTGCAGTTTGACTTGCTGGTGTGTGTTATCTGGCTTCATGGATAGATAAAGTTGGGTATCATCTGCATAGCAGTGAAAATGTATGCTATGTCTTCTGATGATACTCCCTAAGGGAAGCATGTATAATGTAAACAGAACTGGTCCTAGCACTGAACCCTGTGGAATTCCATAATTAGCCTCAGCGTGTTAAGAAGACTCTTCATTTACATGAAAAAATTGGAGTCAGATACGATTCACACCACAGCAGTGCAGTACCTTTAATATCTACACCGTGCATCTGAGTAACCTTCATCACTCAGGCCACTCACACAGCGAGTCCATTCAGACCAAGTCTTTTCTTTGCACTATCTCCAAGCACTTTGCAACTGTTTTTTTTTTCCAATGCGTGCCTTTCTCCTATTTTTGTATATATTCCTCTTGATTGTTTTAGTTATATATTCCTGCTGTCTACTATTTATATTTTATATAGCGCAGTTGGTGGGTAGCACCGACAATATCATTGTACATATACAATGACAATAAAGGACTATTCTATTCTATTCTATTCTATTCTATTCTATTCTATTCTATTCTATTCTATATGCTCTAATCCCTGAAACAAAACATTGTGGTCGGACAGAAGACAGATGACACAAACATAACATAGACTGTTGGATGTGCAACTACTGTAATGGTTTCCAAGGTTTTACAAGATCTGTGCACAGGTTTATGATTCTAAGGAGATTAAGGTTATGTGAGACTTTCAGCCATAAGAGAAATTATTGAGAAACACCCTTAACTGCTTCAGTAACCAATTATTTTGGAGGCTTTTCTCCTCATTTATTCACATGAAAGGACAATTCCAGAAACTCAGATCAGGGCAGAGCCTCACCACTCATTTGACTCAAGATATCCTGACTTCACAGGAACAAGCCACCTCCCTCTTCATCACTGCTGCAGACCTGCTTGCCAGCTGCTTCTCAAGCTAAGGTTACAGTGATGTGAGTGGAATGGCTCAGTTTTTTGCTATCCAGACTCTGTCAGCTCCATATCAATCTGTTTAGACCGCTTCACAGACTGCGCCTCAGCTGGTTACCCTTGTGAATCTTGATGAGCCTGTGCTGACTAATTTTGAACAACCTGTGCTGGATAATTCTGCGCATCCCAAGGATTCCTGTGCATCCTGAGTCAGTGTGGTCTGTGTGCCTTGCACAGCCCCAGTTAGAAAAGACTGTGTCTTGTGCAGCCCAAGTAACACGAGCCCTCAATAGGTTCTGTGCAGCACCAGTCCGAGTGTCCATTGGGGTCTGTGTACCCTGTGTAACCCCACCCTCCAGAGGGTCCTACACAGCCCAAGCCTCCAGGGGGACCTGTGGGTCCCAGTCTATGAGCCTACCTGAAGCCCAGCCTATCCTATCACTCCACAGCTCAGTGACTCGGGACTTTGCCTCCTCTGCTGACATTGGCCACTTGAAGAATCCATTCTTCCTCCAGTGGGGTCCGATCTACATCACTGTGAGCTTCCTGCCATACCAGGAGAGGTCCAGTTGTATGTGTTGCTGTTGGCCATCAGCCAAGCTTCCTAAGGTGTCCCATCACCTTTTGCCAGCACCAGCCTGGTGATGGTCTGACTCCCTGAAATGAATGAAACACAGCCTTGTAACCCAGTGTATTTCCAGCATTAGGCAGAATGATATATAAAAAAACAACCCAAAAAACAGAAAAAAAACAAAACAGAATGACAAAAAAAATTGGTCAGAAATGGAGAGCCATAATAGTTGTGTACAAATGCAAATTTACTGTTACAGCTATCTAGCCATCTAGCCATCTCTCTCTCATTTGACTTGTTTTCTTTCATCCCTGCTTCAACTGTAATGATAAACTCAACACATAGACAGACAAACAGAGGGGAAGGGATTGTAGTGGCTTGAAGGGTGAGGGGTTGTATGCAGGCAACGTGTGTGAGTGAAAGAGGGGGGGAGAGGGAGAGGGAGAGAGAGCGAGAGAGAGCGAGAGAGGGAGAGGGGAATCAAACGCTAGCTGAATTGGGCCCAAATATCCAAGGTTAATTTTGTGAGAAAGCTGCAGTGCCCAGATAAGACCATCCCTGCAAATGAGTTCTGCCTGCCTGGATTACAGCTAAATTTATGCAGCTTTCCTTATCCTTTCAGAAGCTCCTCTGAAGTGGCATAATTAACATTTTCTGCATGGTGGTAACATTCTTCATTTTAGTGCTTTGATTTTTTTTTAAACTACTCATGAAGGTACTTAAATTTTGTTTTTTGCTCAAAATTAGAGATTTGTCATTGTAATGGTACAAGATGAGTCTTTCACTACTTAATCATTCTAATTACTCAATAGCTAAATCTTTGTCATTACTATATTCTGCACAGATATGGTAAACAAATACAATGCTCCAACTCCCCTCAAGTATACATGCTGTATACCTATACACAGTAAAAAAAAAAAAAAAGATGCAAAACAGACTTCATTACTGACTCATCAATAAAACTTTATAGTGCACATATAGTGCAATGCATCCACCCATGCATGCACAGAGCTCTTAAACAAGTACATACTAGACTGTCTGATAGTAAAGAATTAAAAATTCCTGCTTAATGTCCAGATCCAGAGAAATCCTGGAATCTTCAAAGCATGACCAAGATGCAAATATGTTAAGCTGCACTTGAGGACAGTAGGATGTGCTCTGATATTACAAAGCTTTTTTTCCCCTCCCTTTCGCAACCTGCCCCCAGGCTGCTCTGTTTATCTGCTTCCCCTTCCTCCACACACACACACACACACACACACACACACACACACACACACACACACACACACACACACACACACACACACACACACACACACACACACACACACACACACACGCCAACCCATTACCACTGGGGCACCACTGATATTGATATCTCAGTGGCAGTAGCCCTTAAACCACCTCAACCACTGAATTTATGTTTATAGATCCCCTGAATAATCAGTACATTTAACTGGTGATTCACTTCTACAGAGAAGCACCATCATACACACTTTACCCTAAAATAAATAATAAATCTATTAAAGCTACTAGTTTAAAACATCAACAGTAGAAAAACAAAACAGATCATATCTGGCCAATTTCCAGAGAACCTAAGTGTTTTGGTTCCAAAGGATTCTCTAGTGTAAATATGTAGTCCATGAAAACTGTTGAGTGACAGAGTAAAGACCCAAATGCATAATTTCAAAACCAGGTAACAGTTTTAAATCTTTACTGTTAGTCCCTGCATTTATTTCTCACCAGTTTGAATTCATGCATCCATGCTATTATTTACTAAAGTTAAAAATGCTTCATCAACTCAACTGAACTTGTCAAGATCACTCCTTGACAAACCTGAGGACAGGGAAAACACAGGTAAGGATCTCCCTCACAGGTAAGTGGAAACAATACCTTAAGGCTTGGAGCCAAGTTTCACTAACTATTGCAAGACAACAATCCAGCAAAGACTGAAGAGCTGCCATTCCCTTAACAAGAGATCACAATGAGGGCATCAGGAACAGGTGCATGAATAAACAGGGTGTGTGTAGGTATCCAAACCAACTTCATTTATAGAGCACTTTAAAAACAACATGGTTGACCAAAGTACTTTCCAAAGACAATGATAAAAGTTAAAAAGTTAAAAATAAACAGTAAAACTTGAATAAAATAGACAATAAAATATCCAAAAAAAATAAAATTAACAAAATAAAGGAGATTAAAAGTGACCAAAAATGGACTAATACTGACTAGAAGCTGACTCTGGTACTACTCCTAAAATGCCTTGGAGAAAAGGTGTGTTTGTGATTTAAAAATCTCAAGATCTCAAGTGTTGGGGCCAGCCTAATATGGAGGGGCAACTTATTCCATAATTTGTGGGCCACAACAGCAAATACTCGGTCCCCCCAGTGTTTCAGTCTTGACATGGGGACAGCAAGGAGTGGCTGGTCAGTTGATCTGAGAGACCTTTGTGGAGTGTATATGTGTAGAAGGTCTGCCAGGTAAGTAGGAGTCAAGCCATTTAAAACTTTAAAAGCAAACAATTAAATTTTAAAATGAATTCTTTAATGGACAGGCAACCAGTGTCAAGAGACAAGAACAGAGGTAATGTGCGTGTCCCTGTCAGCAGGCAAGCAGCAGCATTCTGGACCATTTGTAAGCGTGATAGTGAGGCCTGATCAATACCAAAATAAAATGCATTACAATAATCAAGGCGAGTGGTCACAAATGCATGTAAAACTCTCTCTAAGTCACAAAAAGAGATAAAAGGTTTGAGTTTAGAGCTGCCTCAGGTGAAAAAAGCTATTTCTCACCACTGTATTTTTTTTATTTTTTTATTTTAAGAGCTGTGTCAATTTTTATGCCAAGTAAGAAATGGTTTGACACAGGATGTGAAAGGACCCAAATCAGGTGGTGGGACACCAGGGCCACTCGGCCCAAATATAATGACCTCAGTTTTCATTAAAATTTAAAAAATTCAGAGCCAGCCATGCTCTGATATCCTTAAGACATTCTAAAATAGGCCTGGGGGGGTTAGGGTCATTGTGTTTCAGGAGTAGATACATCTGACAGTCATCTTCATAAAATGAAATGAGACATTATGTTTTTTTAATACTAAAGCCAAGGGGAAGTAAATAAATGCTAAAAAGAAGGGGCCTGAGGATGGATCCTTGAGGTACACCACATGGGAGGGAGGAGGAGGATGAATAAAATTTACCAAGTTAGACAGATAAACTTCTGTCAGATAGTATGACTTGAACCACTCCAAGGCAGGATTTTTTTAAATTTATTTATCCTTGTCTTATCTTGTATACAGTTTTAGGATGAAAGATATTAGTATTCAGATCAATGACAATGTAAAGCAGTGGTATTTTGTCAGGTGCAAGCAAGAGAAGCAATACTTGAGTGGTCAAATCTAAAAAATATACATCAATTAAAACAATCTCTGTCACTTCTTCTCAAACAGTGTTCTATCATACAACCGCTTGCCTGTTTTCATCTAGCCTTTACACTACTGCTATCTTTTAAGATGTAGACTTGTTTTCCAAGCTCATTAAGGGCTGTTTTTCTAACACTGAAGGAAATATTTTTTTATGTATTTATTTATATAGATAATAGTTGGAACTTAAAATAAGAGACATGTTGAATAACCAGACACTAATCTGAAAAAAACAAAACAAAAAAACATCAACTACAGCAGATAGCCTATCCAGCTGGTAAGATTTAAAGCAGGGGTGCCCAATACGCTGATTGCAATCTACCGGTCGATCTCAAAGGTAGTATGGGTAGGTTACATGGTATTAAAAAAATAGACCTCAGCTTAACATCCATTCTCACTATAAAATTTGTCACTTGATTGACATACAGGGCAGTCGGCTTGACATCTGACCTTTTCTGATACATTGGTAACAATGCCCAATACGCTGGGCGCCTTAAACCGGCCAGTTGCTACAAAACTCTAGTAAGCTACCAATTGCCTAGTTAGCCTCTCATTAATTCTTCTAAATTCAAGAAAGGGTATAAAAATGAGTGGGGGTGCTGAACCAAGTAACACATCAAAAACCTACCATTTCCGTAGGGAATGGGAGGAGGACCTTTTTCTTTCACAATGTCATATTCAAGTGCGTTTGTCTCATCTGCCAGTCTACCATTGCTATTCTAAAGAAAGGAAATGTGGAGTGGTTTTTTCAGACTGTTCATAAAATCTACAACACTGACTTCTCACCAAAGAGTGAGCTGGGAAAGAGAAAGGTGAAATAACTAAAATCCCAGTTATCTTGACAGCAGTCATTTTTCTCACAGCTAACCACAAAAGCAAAGGCAGCCACTGAAGCAGTGGTTGAGTTACTTCATTGTTTAAACACAAGAAGTCCTTGCAAAACTGAGAGATGGTAAAAGAGGCCTTCGTTGGAGCAGCTGACTTATTGTTCCGAGACTTTAAAAACAAACCAAAAACATGACATGACTGATGATCATTTGGAAATGTGCCTGAGGCTAGCTATCAGCAGCTACTGTCCAGACTATGTAATCCCTGGCTGATTCCATTTAGTGCAAGTCATCAGTGCAAGGTAATATGGGTTCAAACAGTTTTCCAAGGTACATCAACATATATAGTACAAGTAACGAATACTTAATATGTTTATAAAAAATTTATATTTTGCTTTTTTATAGAAGGTAGATCATTTTGGCGTGGTCATTTTATAAGTAGCTTGCATGCTGAAAAAGTGTGTGCACCTCTGATTTAAAGGCATATACATTCAGATACAAATGATAAGAAATTATACCAGCTAAAGGAATAATGTAGAAAGAAAATAATCATTAACCCATGACTGAACCTTGCAGAACCTCTGAGGTTAGGAAAGGAGTGTTAGAAGAGAACTTGCTCACCTTAACACAGAAAGTCATATCAGATAAATAGGAAAACCAGTCTAACAATAAGCCAGAGATCCAAGCCAAAGTCTTAAACCTAATAAGTAACATACTTTGGTCTCCGTATCGAAAGCTGCACAAATGAATTCAGAACAGTTGCTTACACCAGATGCCATTAAAACATCATTACACGGCTTTAAAAGAGCATTCTCAGCATAGTGCTGCAATGTGGTTTTTGAAAACCAGAATAAAATGGGGCAGCCATATACATTGCATTTTGCATAGTAAGGATGGGAATTTACTTTTCTCAACTTTTTATAGTTGGCATTAAAATGACTTTTTTTTTTTTAGCTAATAGAATTACCTGAACATGCTTAAAGTAGAAAGGAACACAAGCTTGTCTCAGTGAGCTGTAAATGATAGTTGACACTGAAGGAGCAATGGTTGTAAGAGCCCCAAACAGGACAGAAAGACTTAAAAACAAAGATGATGAGGGTTTTATTTTGTCCATTATTGTAAGTCATTTGATGTAATTGGAGAGAATATGGTAAATAGCTCAGGGTACTGAAGGCCATATTTGTAAGTAGACCTTTAGAATATTTTGGATCTTAATCCCATTACCTTATTTTACAAAGTGACTGAGACATAGATTACAGTCATCATCCGAGACTATAAAAACAAGCTGAGCTAAAGGAGAAACAATGTTGTTGATAGTATCAAATAAACCCCGGAATTAATCTTCCTACAGTCTGTAAAGTTGTTTAAATCAGCTCCAGCCTTTAAAATATTCTTCAGGGCTCTAGACTAAGTTAGGCGCACCGGTGCGCCTATGGCAAAAACCGGCACAAAAGTTAGGTGCACTCAAATTTTTCAACATCACAGCAGATGCCTTTGTGTGAAAGTAACTGAGAATAAAACACAGAAAAACACGAAGGAGATCTTTCTGGTCTGGCTTTTTATAGCAGATAACCTTAAAAATATTCTGCAATTTTGCATAATTTTAAAAAGTTAAAATTTCTTCAGTATTGAACAGCAGAAATTAGGCTTTCTTGTCCGAGGTCATTTAAGTGAAAAAAAGAAAAAGACAGCGGCCGACAGCGCTGTAAACAACGGTAGACTGGTGGGTAATAAGTGAATGAATAATGCAGAAAACATAGATTTGAGACGGGAAACTGTTCTTGAAGTACAGAGAGAGAGAGAGAGAGAGAGAGAGCTGTGCATGAAGTGTGATTTTTATCGTGGTGGAAGCAAAACAGCAAGAGTCAGAGGGAATTCATGACGACATTGATCAAATGTGAAGCGTAGTTTGCTGATTCTTTTGCTGCTGGCTCGGTGAATTTTGGTTGGAGAGAGACAAAACCTGCAGCTCAGAATCAGCGCAAAAAAGACGGAAACACAGCGTGGACCCGACGCATCAGAATCGGTGAGCTCCAACAGCGTGTCCGTGTTCGGGCCGTGGGGTGAGAAAGCCGAGAAAGACAAAGCTGATTCTGATGTGTCGGGTCCGCTCTGTGTTTACGTATTTGTGTGGAATCCATGTGCCTGCTCTCATTTTCTGTTTGGTGGTTGTTGAAATAGTTTTGTGAGCTTTAATCTGAGAATCTGGCGTTTCTGGCAAAACACAGTTATATTTAAAAGACAATTCAGGATTTAATGAATCGATATCGCTTTATTCAAGCTACTCACCTCCCTCTTCCAACTGCACTTTCAACTGGACCACGGCCAATCAGAGAGGTCCCACCCCTGACTATCTCTGATTGGTTTAGTCCACGATAGGGGCATAATGTGTGTTTGTTGTTGACCACACGGAGAGTTGCAGAGATTTTTTTATTTTTTTTGTTACCCGAACAGTTGGTCGCACTGGTGCGACCAAATATTTTTTTTAGTGGCACCATTGAACAGGGCTTTAGAGTGGTTGCACTCTAGAGCCCTGTTCTTGTTATGATTCAATGTTATCAGTGTTTGTGTTTTATCTGTGACTCCTCCCACCAGAGGATGTCTGTGGGTTTTTTCTTTTCTCTCTTAGGGGGTGGACACCTGGGCGTGCCTGCGGAGTTGTTGGGTGGAGTTTCTTCCTGTGCTGGGATTGGATAATTGGTTAATCACCCCCAGTATTTAACCACCAGATGACAGCCTTGCCTAGCCTCCACCATCCAACAAAGTGTCTTTGCCAGCGTTTTTGATTTGTTGTTACATACAGTGTCTTTGCCAATTGATTTGCAAGTTTAACCTCGTGTGTTAGAGCCTTAATCTTGTAAATAGATTTGTAAAGTAGCATTTGTGTACCTTTTTTTTCACTGTGTATATATATTGTTCACTGCAGCAGCCTGGTAGGCATGAGAAACCATTTTTGTGTATTCAGTTTTCTCCTGTTTTTCATTTAGAACGTTAGGTAAATGAATTGTCTTTTGGTTGGATTTCTTTTATGTAGGGAAGTATAGGGACCTTTTGGGAATTTTGTTTATTATTTTGGCATTGCTCACTGCTGAAGCAAATAAACGGCTGCCTAGCACTTTGAAAAAATAGTTTTGTTTTGTTTTTTGCTCTTTCTTGGGTAGTGTGTTAGTGGGGCCAATTTTTTGTTGCGTTCAAGGCACACCTAGACTTAGACTGCAAAATTCTCTAGGGACAATCAAACCTGTGGTCTTCAATAGTAGTTCTTTTTTTTTTTTTAATAAGAAGATCAACGGCTTTGACTGTAATCTTTAAAGAACAATGGAGGTATGCCAGTAGTGTTTGTGCTCAAGCAGTAGAAATGGAATCCCATTATGAGTTGCATGAATGTCATTTATCATGTCTGCAGGAGGACAACACTGGAAAAATAAGAGTGATAAACTATGTAAAGTAAGCATGTTTAAGTGAGAATCTTGTGTTGTCACTTAAATTGTGTCGATCAAGGGGAATAGTCCTAATTCATTACATTCTTTTATTCAGCATGAATGTGCTGTGTCCTGAGTAATTTCTGTAATTCTAAAGTTTGTCTTGTGTAGAGGCATGATAAGACTTCTGATTGTTTTACTAACAAGTAAAACAATCAGAAGTCTTATCATGCCTCTTAATCCTTTCATCTGTCAATTACCAACCATTTCATTTGCACAAATCTGGACAACTCTTACAAGTTGGGGTCGTTTTTTGGGGGGTCTTTTCAACATCCATTGACTTCGTGCGCCACTGTATTTATGAGCTTAAAGAGAAATCATTTTCTTTTAACTGAAACCCGATTCTAAAAGCGCTATATAAATACAGGCCATTTACCATTAAAGTACGATTTCACTAACTTATCTACACAAAGCATTTTATGGCAAATGTGAGTGTGAAACATGAAGCTTACTTAATAGTGATGGTGAGAAGCCACAACAAGACCCTCCAGGAGCTAGAGGCCCTTAGAAAAACATCTAGGAGGCCCAGGCTGTACGCAGCAGAGTGCTGAAAACTCAAGGCTACACATCTCAATGACAACTGTGTGTCCAGCAGAAGAGGGAAGAAGGCCCCAGATGGAGCCCTCATAACAAGGAGCCAGAGAGTCGGAGGAAACCCAGAGGCAACGGGCAGCTGACCCCACCAGGCGCCAGTCATCCCAGCAAGAACTGGGAATGGACCTCATGGCCCCAGGCACCTGAAAACCACCTGACACCTGGTAGGACAGTGGGAACAACATTAGGAGGTTCTAAAGGAGTTTAAAGTTTTTTAATACCATGAAATGTATTGAAAGCTGACAGTTGTCATCTGCTGGGGATCCCCCGTTCTTCTCCTGAGGTCATATTTACTTTCCATTATAAACACGCCCCTTTCAGTTAATTGCACATTGTCACCAAGAGATGCCGCTTTCTTCACAAAAGCTCTGACTTTTCTTAGTATTATTGTAGGCTTTTTACCTTATAATACAAATAGCCTTGAGGCGACTGTTGTTGTAATTTGGTGATTGTTGGGTCTGTGTTTCCACAGGCCCCGCTAGTTTAGAGACTTATTCCTCATGAAGAATGGAAAACAAGACAGAACATCTTCAACTGGTCTTTTACTTGCTAACGAGGGAAGCATGGTCAGAACCAGGCAGTAGAGCTTAATGCTCATCACCTGTCTCTAGCCTAAATCCTTCAAAGAGTAGCAGTCCTCGTCCTCGTAGCCTTTTTATTGACATGACAGTTACAGTACACATCACAGCACAAGCACCTCCCCTCATAAAACCCCCCTTGGTTACAAAGACAAGGCACTGTGTGTGTGTGTGTGTGTGTGTGTGTGTGTAAGCATGTGCAAGAACTTGTGTGTGTGTGTGTATGTGAGAATGTGTGTGTGTGTCATGGGGGTGCGTTTGTGTGACCTCCTGATCACAACTGTTTCTAACAACATCCTTGGTCATAAAGGGGGTCATCTCCCCACACCCAATATATGGTTCAATTCCTGTATTGGTTCACCATACACAACACAGTGAAACCATAAAAAGGGCAGGAAGCTTGCCAAACATCAAACAAACCTTCACATGGGATGTACTTGTGATAAAACATTACAGCCTCCTCCCAGAACCTCGAAAGGCTGGGGAGGGGGACAAAGGAATGCCTTGATCACAGAGTTTGAAACAATGTAGAGGTGGTAAGCATAAAAATGACAACATTTAACAATTCACTTTAACAGTGCTATATGAATAAAATGGAATTTAATTTCACATACGTTTGACAGCTTTTTTTCTTAAGTTTTCAAAGGGTAAAGAGGTTTAACTTGCAGGTTTGAAAATATAAAACGGATAAAACTTGACAGTCAGTTTGACCATTTAGACATTTTTCACTGCAAATCACCAAACTTTTCATTCATCCATTTTAATCTTGTCTAATAAATAGATACAACTTAAAAGAAAAATAAATAGAGAAAAAATATTCATGGATACAAAAACATATGTGGACATTATGTCTGAGACTGGTAAACTTCATTTTTCATTTAGCCTATTGTTAGCTAGGCTGTTACTTGTTCAGGCTTCTGTATGAGCATGTGCTGCATTTTTTTCTGCTAGGTTACAACTTAATATTTTCATTATAAAGTCTGATATTGTGCTAAATTCTTCAGACACCCATTATTTGTCTATGTTTTTCATAAGAGAAGCCAGATTTTCACCTACTGTAATTCTTGTGTTTTGAAGCTCTGTTTTAAACTCGCAACCATGCGAATTAAAGTGTATTAGATCGGTGTTAAGTTGATGTATGTGCATGGGTGTGTAACTCTTATCAGCTGTTTGGGCAGAGTTTTATGGGGCCTGGCATAATGTCTTTGAAAACGTGCTACAGGACTGATCAAACAAAGCAACCTCATAGTGCTTTGTTTGACCATGTGACATTGGAGGGTTTCTAATAAGATGGTGTCTAGAATGCTATATGAATTCCATAAATTTAAAGTTTTCCTTCTTAATATTCAGTTTTGGCTGAAACAAAGTGTCAGTTTGTTAACCCGACAATTTCTCCTGAGGAACGTACATGCAAGCATGTAAGCAAGCACCCGGAAGCTTTTTATGTAGTGGCTGGGGATTTTAACCATGTAAACATGACAGACATCTTGCCAAGGTTTTACCAGCATGTCACCATACCGACACGGGGAAATAACACGCTGGACCGTGTTTACACCAACATGCGAGATGCATACAGAGCAGTAGCCCGCCCCCACCTCGGCCTCTCCGACCACATCTGCATTATGTTGGTCCCTGCCTACCATCCCCCACTGCGACGCTTCAAACCCAAACAGAAAACCATCACTGTGTGGCCCAATGACCGAGACTCTGTACTACAGGACTGCTTTGAATGCACAGACTGGCAGGTCTTCAGGGATGCTCCGTTTTTTAAGGACAAGCTGGATTTGGAGGAGTATACATCTGCTGTCCTCGGCTACATTAGTAAGTGTGCGGAGGATGTTTCCACCACCAAGTCTGTGATGTGCTATCCAAACCAGAAACCCTGGCTGAATGCGGGAGTCCGTGCCCTGCTGAAAGCTAGAGACGCCGCCTTCAGGTTTGGTGATGCACAGAGACTCAGGAGGGCTAGGAGAGAACTGACTGCAGGTGTAAAGAGAGCCAAAGCCACATACGCACGGAAGATTCAGGGTCATCTTTCTTCCCAGGACCCACGCAGTATGTGGAGGGCTATCAAGTGCATCACTGACTACAAAACCAGGGATGCACAATACCCCAGGGACCCTTCTCTGCCTGAGGCTCTCAACCGGTTCTACGCCCGCTTTGAGGACCCTAACACGCCCCCCCGCCAGCATCAGACTCTCCCCACCACCAGATGAAGAAACCCTCAGTGTGACAGCAGCTGAAGTGAAGAGGACCCTCAAAAGGATTAACCCCCGCAAAGCTGCCGGCCCAGATAACATCCCCAGGCGTGTTCTGAGGAACTGCACTGATCAGCTCTCTGAGGTCCTGACAGACATCTTTAACTCCTCCCTCACCCAGGCAGCTGTCCCCACCTGTATGAAGACTGCCATCATCATCCCAGTCCCCAAGAGTTCTGCTGTGACAGGTCTAAATGACTATCGACCAGTAGCCCTCATGCCAATCGTCACAAAATGCTTTGAGAGGCTGATTATGGCCCACATCAAAGCCACCATCAGTGTCACTTCAGACCCACACCAGTACGCCTACCGGAAGAATCGATCCACAGAAGAGGCCATCTCTTCTGTGGTTCACACTACCCTCGCCCACCTGGAGCAGAAGAATTCCTATGTCTGCTTGCTCTTTGTGGACTTTTCATCTGCTTTCAATACAATTATCCCGCAGACACTTGTTGACAAATTACTGACCCTGGGACTGAGCTCCTCTCTTTATAACTGGGTCCTGGACTTCCTGACCAACAGACCGCAGTCTGTGAGGATCCACAACGTCTCCTCATCTTCCATAGTCCCCTCCTGTTCATGCTGCTTACATATGACTGCTCACCCAACCATCCAGGCTGTCATATTGTGAAGTTTGCGGACGACACAGCTGTGGTTGGTTGCATCACAAACAATGATGAGACCGGCTACAGGAAGGAGGTGGAACACTTGGAGGACTGGTGCAGGCAAAACAATCTCTGCTTAAGTGAGATGAAGACTAAGGAGATGATTGTGGACTTCAGGAGGGGAAGACACACACACACACACACCCCTGCACGTTGGAGGATCTGCAGTCGAAGTAGTACCTGCACTGTAAAATATAACTTGTTGTTTCAACTTAAAAATATGAGGTAAAGGGCTGCCTTAAAATTTTAAGTTAAGTCAAGAAATAGAGTTTGTTCTTATAACACAACCAATTGTTATCTTAATGAAAAATCACATGTTGTCTAAACTTTCATCTTAGTTTAGTTGACTGAGATTTGTTAGTCAGTTCAACTCCTTTAATTGTCATTTTTACTTGGGAAAACCCTTTCAGCTAAATTAAAATAATCTATTGTTTAAACTCTTGTCCTAGTTCAGTTGACTTGGGTTTTTTAGTTAATTCAAATACTTTAGTAGTTCTTTTAACTTAGGAATCTATTTTAGCTTAACTAACATAATCTGTTAGCTAAGTTGATTTAAGTTTATTAATTAACTGAGCTCCTTAAGGTAGCTGAGTGAACTTGTAAATCAGTTTCATTTTAATTATCAGAGTTGATTGACTGGATGTAAAGAAAAATGTATTAAACATCTTAAGTTTTGTTTTGTTTTTTAGCTTTCTAACATCCATTTCAGCAAAACTACCTGTTAGGTTTATCTTAGATCTCAGGTTTAAATATCTACATTCCTTTAAATTAATTTTCTGTTGTTTACAGAAAAAAAAAAAAAACCCCACAGATTCCATTAAAGTCTATCTGATCATTTCATACAGAAAGTTTGTTTTAAGAACATGACAAGACAATTACTCATGAGCACCCAACATTCACCATTTATTGTGCCATCTTAGTCATCTGAGAAACAGAAAAATCAGTGACGTAGCTCATCAGGCTCACAATCCATCAAAACTCAAAGGTTGCTCCCTGTGAAACAATAAATTTGAACTTGGTCTTGAGCCCAGTTTGGGTGAAGATTAAATTCTGACCAATACTCTAGGAGCAGTAGTGATTCTTGTGAAAGTAATAACATAAAGTCTGCATTAATGTAATGTATCAACGGGACACTTGCTATTTTAGAAAAGTTATTCTTTACATTTACAAAATTTTTAAACTTCATTGTGCTCAGTCACACCTGTTAGCATAAAACTTGAAATATTAAAATAGTACAAAACCTTTGATAAGTGACAGTAAAGATCAGTTTATAACAAGTAAGACATCAAACTCTTGTATTTGTCTTCGTTTACAATTGCAACAAATTCCACAGAACCAATATCTCTGAAAATGAGTGCATGCTTCTGAAACATTTGATAATATGGATATTTCAGATACATCAGTTTGAGTCTGCTCAATTGCAAAACAAAGGAAAAACTACTGACTTGCATGAGATAAGCATCTGCAAAGTCCACCATTATATTGTTGTTCACATAAGTTTCTTAAACCATGAACAAATGAGTAATTGTCTAATCTGGAATGTAAAGTGTAGTCATTTAGTGACATACAAAAGTGAGAATGAGAACTTGCAAGAATAAAAAAACAAACAGTAAAATAAAACTGTCCTTAACACTAAGGAACATACAATTACAGTTCTGCATGGCTTTCTGCAAGAGTCTGTTTCTTAGACCATGCACTAGTGAGATGCACTGCCTTCCACCAATGTTCATTAGGATGTTCTGAATGACTTCAAAGATGTCCTTAAGTTCCTTTGGATAGTCTATGTTGAGGGCAAAAGAAGGCCCATCAGCATGGAAATGGCACTTGAGACATCCTCAGATTAGACAGGATTACTGCCGCCTCAAGGACAACCAACACATCGATGATGTCTTCTTCTTTCACCATCGCAATGCCAACTTTCATCCTCTTAGAAAACGTGTCTTCAATACCTGTCGGCTATAAAAGGGTTCAAAGACAAAAAAAAAAAAAAAAAATTACACAATTACAATTACACAACATTCTTTGTGCTTAAGAATTCATGTCTTTCAAAGAAGAGCCATACTGATGCTTTGGATGATGGTGATTGGCTTTGGGTAACACTTATTAGTTGTTAAAGTTTTTCAGAATGAGATATGCACCCCCATGTTACAAATCCATTTCTTGCTTTAAACAAAGACCATGTTCATAAATAACTGAGCATGTCTTCAATTGCAGAATTCAAACAAAATTTTCAATTTAAATGGTAAATGGCCTGTATTTGTATAGCGCTTTACTAGTCCCCTAAGGACTCCAAAGTGCTTTACACATTCAGTCATTCACACACATGGGTGGATGACTGAATCGCGACTCAAGAGTTGACAGTTCGTCTTATAATTGGAAGGTTGCGGTTCGAGCCCCGGCTCCGACAGTTTCAGTCGTTGTGTCCTTGGGCAAGACACTTCACCTGTTGCCTACTGGTGGTGGCCAGAGGGCCCGGTGGTGCCAATGTCCGGCAGCCTCGCCTCTGTCAGTGCGCCCCAGGGCGGCTGTGGCTACAATGTAGCTTGCCATCACCAGTGTGTGAATTTAAATCTAGTTATGCTAAATATTGGCTGTGCTCTAAACCAAATCTGGCTGAGAATACATGAAATGTGCAAACTGCAGCTACACTACAGGATCAGATTGTGGCTCCATAGACAATGCTTCTTTAATCAGTTTATTGATTAAAGTTTATTTTTCCCCCTATATTAACAGCATGAAAAAAGAGCATATAGATGTGGCTGAACAGGTTGCATAATTGGCACTGAATATCAACATCCACCTTTACCCAGCTGCCCAATGACTCTCGGCCAGTAACCTTTAATTGCTTACCCAGTCTACACAGTCTCTTTTCCAGGGTCCAGGACATTTCACCAAAGTATTGCCCCCCACAGCTGTAGCAGCCACTGCAGCCCCTTAAATATCCTAATATCTCTGCCATTACAATATACAATGTGAGAAATCAAATGTAAAGCTGAAGTGAACAGTACAGCAGCGAAATGTCAAAGACCCTGGTGAAGACATGAATAAACACAAGACACTAATAATATCAATGCTAGCTTGCCAGTTAGTTTCTCTGAAACCTAGACCAAATCCAGTGTCAAAGATCTTGTAATAATACATTTGGTGAGGAAAAAGTACACATGTTATCATGTGGCATCTGTTGTTTCATAGATGCCACATGTTTCATTTAAAATCCACTGTGGTGCTGTCATTATTAAATTTACTAAAAGAAACAATGCTAACCTTCACAGTCTTGAAAGTGTGTGAGGGCTCTTCCTTTAGAAAATGAGGTCCTCTGTCCTCTTCCTTTGTGTAGGGCTCTGGTCAAAGAAGTCAAAAACAAAACCAAAACACTTTTTATACAGTGTTCATGAAACATGTAGACAGCTCCAAATTCACAGCTTTTTGATACATAATTCCATCAATATATGATTATCATTGGAGATTTTGAATCAGGCTTATCAGGACATTCAAGTAGAATATGATATCCAACCTACCACCAATATACACAGATTCTGTAAAAGTTACCACACTAAATGTCCAGTTGTGAAATATGATGACAGACTTTACTTATCAGCTTTCTTTCAATGAGTTCATCAGTTGAACTGGATAACCTAAAACTTAAACAAAGGATTAGATTTCGCAGTTGAACACTTACATCATCTCCGAAGCATCTTATGAGCCTAGTTAGCCCTCCTATGCCGCTCTTGATTTTGTACAGCTCCACGAACCTCTCCATAATGGTCAAGCACAGCAAAAGGAACCCTTTCAGGTCAACAGATGTAAGACGGGCAAATTCTGCTTCAACCTGAGCAATAGAAGAAGAGGGGTGGAGAGTACAGGCAGACTAAAAAAAAAGATTCTTTGAGACCCAAATTTAAGCAAACAGTCATCTGAGGCCCATTAGAGAAAACACAAACACACAAAAGCAAACAAACAAAAGATGCACTTTACCTGCCGTTCAGCAAACAAGGAAGTTCAGAGAACAATAAGCTCTGTCTTGAAATCTTTTAAAGTAGAATGATTGTGAAAATGACTTACGTGATGTAAAACTTTAGTAAACGTGCGATTAAAAGAACACCGAGTAAAAGGACAAGTAACAATTTCCTTATTCCTCAGATGTTTACCTTGATGAGCAATACTGTTTTAGTCCAACTGCCTCATTAAAGTTACACAACAGGCTTTTTACATTAAAGCCAGCAAGTCCATTACATACTCCCTTTTTAGATCTGAAATACTGTGCACATTCTGTGTATATGTAGTGGACAGCAATTTACCCAAAAGAGTGCAAAGTTTGCAAGTCCACCTCATTTAAATGACAAAGACAGATGTGATCATCTAGACCTGTGAAAATAAATTAATGACAAACTTGCAGTTATGGATGTTATTACAACCACAAGAACCTAAACAGTCTGCTCCATTGCTTTTGTCAATGAATCACTTGTTGGTAACAGGTCTGAATATTTAGTTTATGCCACCTGCATGTGATCATCAATAGTGCCATATTACTTCTTAAGAAGTACCCTGACACTACAATCTTTATATCATTTGTTCTACAGAGCTATTAAGTTACAATATAATCTGTGGTGTTTCCAGTATGACAAAATGCACAAATTGTAACTTACCATTTGACTCCACTGACAAAAATAAATCCCCAGCATCAAGTTTGGGTTCACAGACCTAAAATAAGTAAAATAAAAATATATGTTATAATTATATTGTTTTCGCCATTTATTCATGTTTGCTAATTTTCTGACATATAAACAATGTTAGTTTTGTTACAATACAGAGAATGCAGTTTAATTAAAAGGTAAATTATGCAAAAAAAAAAAAACTTCTGCAGTACACCATGCCAAAAATCAGTGTCTCTGATGCCAATTATTTTATCACTACAGCTCTTTTAGTATGGAAACTCACACAAACTAGTCATACTGATCACAAGAGTTCAAAAATAAGTCAAAATAGTGAGCTGTTGTTAAGCATAAAGCATTTCAGGGTAACAAATAACTGCACAATAGAATTAAAGCAAAAACTAAACACACTGGAGCACTATCTGATAAAAACTAATATAATGCTGGTTTGTAGACCATATTTTGTCTCAGTCCTCAGTGCACTCTTGCAGCTTAGCATGCAGCAGTTAATAACAACTTAAGTGATTACATAGGGGTAAACAGATGACAACAAGCATCCGAGTCCTGCCAAAAGTTCTTTTTGAACCCAGTCAGTTATTGGAAATATTGCCAAAATGAACTTCCACCAAAATACAACAGCCTGTGAACTTGAAAGAAATTTACAAGTACAGAGACAATATGAAATAAGCTTTATTAATTAGCTGAGTTAGCTTGCTAATATCGCAACAGTGGTTGAGTGCACAACCTTAAAGCTAGCGGCACAATACTTGTGATTTGGTCAGTGCCACATTAAACCCATAAAAAAAAGGCCATATGTCAGTTTATTAGGTCAAGTTTGGTCATGACACACAAGCTGGACCTTGTCGGCTAAAGTTACATTAGCTAAAGCAAACATTTCGGTAAAAGAAAAACACACATCATGCCATAAATTCAAAACATGTTCCAACTTTTGTAGCTCTCTTTCCTTATAGTTATAACCAATGTTACTCACCTTGAAAGCATATTCCAAAGAAGACGATTAGAAAACGTCCAAGTAAAGTGAGCATGTCGTTAACCGCCAATTCCCCATGATGCACCTCGGTAGCAGTCACGTGAGGCAGTTTTGAATCCTGCTGTGCTCAACTTACCCACATTGTCAAGTTCACATAAGTTGCTGATTTAGCTGGACATGAGTTTTCAAGTTAGCTTTTTTTGGTGTAATTGGGACGTTTTTAACTTGTAATTCTATGTTATAACAACAACTTCAGTCATCTATCGTCAAACTGATATAGAATAATATGTTGAAATAACAAACATCTAGAATTACATTTTACAGTGTGGGTACGTACCTGTATAGCAACCTCACCTGGAAAAACAAGACTTCCAGCCTGATCAGGAAGGCTCACCAGTGGCTGTACTTCCTGAGGAGGTTGAAGTGTGTGTGGATGGAGAGCTCAGTCCTCATCTCCTTTTACAGATGTGTGGTGGAGAGTGTTCTGTGCTCTGGCATCAACGTGTGGCACGGAAACTGCACTGTGGCAGAGAGGAAAGCTCTACAGAGGGTAGTGAAGAGAGAGATTTTGGAGGCAGCCTCCCAACCACAGACATATACACCTCCAGATGCAGGAAGAGGGCCACCTGTATCATTCAATTCAATTCAATTCAATTTTATTTATATAGCGCCAAATCACAACAAAAGTCGCCTCAAGGCACTTTATATTGTACAGTAGATAGCACAATAATAAATACAGAGAAAACCCAACAATCATATGACCCCTATGAGCAAGCACTTTGGCGACAGTGGGAAGGAAAAACTCCCTTTAACAGGAAGAAACCTCCGGCAGAACCAGGCTCAGGGAGGGGCGGCCATCTGCTGCGACCGGTTGGGGTGAAAGAAGGAAAACAGGATGAAAGACATGCTGTGGAAGAGAGACAGAGATTAATAACAGATATGATTCGATGCAGAGAGGTCTATTAGCACATAGTGAGTGAGAAAGGTGACTGGAAAGGAAAAACTCAATGCATCATGGGAATCCCGGCAGCCTACGTCTATTGCAGCATAACTAAGGGAGGATTCAGGGTCACCTGGTCCAGCCCTAACTATATGCTTTAGCAAAAGGAAAGTTTTAAGCCTAATCTTGAAAGTAGAGATAGTGTCTGTCTCCCGAATCCAAACTGGAAGTTGGTTCCACAGAAGAGGGGCCTGAAAACTGAAGGCTCTGCCTCCCATTCTACTTTTAAATACTCTAGGAACAACAAGTAGGCCTGCAGTGCAAGAGCGAAGTGCTCTAATAGGGTGATATGGTACTACAAGGTCATTAAGATAAGATGGGGCCTGATTATTTAAGACCTTGTATGTGAGGAGCAGGATTTTGAATTCAATTCTGGATTTAACAGGAAGCCAATGAAGGAAGCCAAAACAGGAGAAATATGCTCTCTTTTCTAGTCCCTGTCAGTACCCTTGCTGCAGCATTTTGGATTAGCTGAAGGCTTTTCAGCGAGTTTTTAGGACTTCCTGATAATAGTGAATTACAGTAGTCCAGCCTGGAAGTAATAAATGCATGAACTAGTTTTTCAGCATCACTCTGAGACAGGATATTTCTAATTTTAGAGATGTTGCGCAAATGGAAGAAAGCAGTCTTACATATTTGTTTAATATGTGCGTTGAAGGACATGTCCTGGTCAAAAATGACTCCAAGGTTCCTCACAGCATTACTGGAGGCCAAGGTAATGCCATCCAGAGTAAGAATCTGCTTAGATACCATATTTCTAAGATTTTCAGGGCCGAGTACAATAACCTCAGTTTTATCTGAATTAAGAAGCAGAAAGTTAGCGACCATCCAGGTCTTTATGTCTTTAAGACATTCCTGCAGTTTAACTAATTGGTCTGTGATACCTGGCTTCATGGATAGATAGAGCTGCGTGTCATCTGCATAGCAGTGAAAATTTATGCTATGTCTTCTAATGATGCTGCCTAAGGGAAGCATGTATAATGTAAATAGAATTGGTCCTAGCACTGAACCCTGTGGAACTCCATAATTGACCTTAGTGTGTGAAGAGGACTCTCCATTTACATGTACAAATTGGAGTCTATTAGATAGATATGATACAAACCACTGCAGTGCAGTACCTGTAATACCTACAGCATGTTCTAATCGCTCTAATAGGATATTATGGTCAACAGTATCAAACGCAGCACTGAGGTCTAGCAGGACAAGCACAGAGATGAGTCCACTGTCAGAGGCCATAAGAAGATCATTTGTAACCTTCACTAAAGCTGTTTCTGTGCTGTGATGAGCTCTGAAACCTGACTGAAACTCTTCAAATAAGCCATTCCTCTGCAGATGATCAGTTAGCTGTTTGACAACTACTCTTTCAAGGATTTTTGATATGAAAGGAAGGTTGGAGATTGGCCTATAATTAGCTAAGACAGCTGGGTCTAGAGATGGCTTTTTAAGTAAAGGGACCCCACTCACCCAGCACACATACTCTTTGTCCCGCTCCCCTCAGGAAGGAGGCTGAGGAGCATTAAATGCAAAACCACCAGACTGAGAAACAGCTTCATTCCAGAAGCTATGAGACTTCTCAGTGCATAAATGGACAAGAACTGTTATTGTAGCACCTTAACCACTACTTGACACTTACTGACACTGTCACTTTATCAATGCTGGTCATCATGCCCTTTGCTGCTAAAGTATTTATTTACACCTATATTTATACCCACACTCCATACCCATACTCCATACTGGTACTCAGGTTGTTGCACTCTAGTTATAGTATTATTTATTGTATTGTCTTATTACTTGTCATTTCTGTTTGTTAAAAAACCAAAAACCAAAACATAACAAACAAACAAACAAAAAAACAACTATTTATTATAACTTTAAGGAAAAAATTCTGTTTCTTCATTATTTTTGTTTCTTTTCACTCCGGACCGTGTGTACATAATTTCGTTCCACCTCATGTTAACATGTGATGCGAATGACAAATAAAGCTCCTTGAATCCTTGAATGCTCTCACAGTTACCCCAAGATAACAAGAGTGATCTTCTGATGTCTGAAGTTTCATGAACACAGCACTGTGCTAAAAAACTGTTTCCTCTGTCTGGGCAGAGGTGAACAGTCAGCAATGATATTTGGGCTGTTGGTTTGGGAGTCATTGGCTTTTTGTGGGGATTGGAGAGCTGTTTGAACCTGTTAACACCCTGGTCATATTTTGAATCGTATTTTGTCTGTGTTGTGTATATGTGTTCTGTACCTTAAAAGAGTCTCTGCAGGTCCTCCTTTTGAATTGGTGAGCTGTTTTGGGCTGGTTGTGACCTGGCAGCTGCTGATTGGCCCCTACTATCAACTGGCTGCTTCAAAAGCCCTGTCCACAAGGCTGTTCCCCAAGCAGCAACTGGCTGCAGCACCAGCAGATCTGGCACAGCAGCAGGCCTTCAAACTTGCAGTTCTTGATCTTGATCTGAACTCGAAATCTGAAGAGGGTGCTAAATGTAAATGGCTTACATGGAAATGTAAAATGAAAGCTAAACATATCACCGTATCAGGAAACATGGAGAAGTGAGCCCTGTTTAATGCAATGAATGGGTTGTAGCTGAAGCAGCAACTGTGTTCTATACAGGCTTTGGGAATCCAGGCCAACGGGATAAAGTCACTGTGCCCCCTCAGCTGAACTGCACAGATAAACTTTACCTACAAGTTACACTAATTCATATTAAAAAAAAAAAAATAACACAGATAAATTCTTGCAGTGCAGTGGGCCTGTGCAGGTCAGGCTTTGGGAAGTATACCTCATGACTCTTTGAAACTAAAACGTCATTCATCTACACAGTTAGTTTAAGGCATGACCTCACTGAAAATTTCAAAACAAATTGGGGTATATTGAGGATACTGAGTGCTCACAGTTAAACTTTCTATTGAGGAAAGACCACTCTGTATGCAAAGCAAATGTCTCTGCTGGAGACTCCTGCTTGGCTCTACAATGTAGGACAGATTTTTTCGTTTTTTGCACTTTTATAACTGTGGGTAGATTTCTCTATTGGTACGGGTTTTTGAATAGCAAAGTGACATGAGTTGATTTTCCCTATTTTAAGCTGGTTACTTGTAAATAATGTGTGGTCTACTTTCAAACCTGATATGAAGGGAGAACAAAATCATCACCTTCTGCTTACAGGGTCGAGATGCAATACACGAGAAACGAACTCTGTATATATAAACTTTTGAATGTGCTGCAAGTTTACAAGAAGGAAGTGGTGGAATGCTAAATGCAATAATTTTTGCTAGAAGTGCTGCAGACCTGACTCTAACCTTATATTTTTGTGCACCCCCACCCCCCTTACTGGAACACGGGAACGCCACAGATGGATTGGATTGGATTTCATATAGCGCTTTTCAAGGCACCCAAAGCGCTTTACAATGCCACTATTCATTCACTCTCACATTCACACCCTGGTGGAGGCAAGCTACAGTTGTAGCCACAGCTGCCCTGGGGCAGACTGACAGAGGCGAGGCTGCCATATCGCGCCATCGGCCCCTCTGGCCAACACCAGTAGGCGGTAGGGTAAAGTGTCTTGCCCAAGGACACAACGACCAGGACAGAGATCCCAGGGATCGAACCGGCGACAGATGTAACAAGGTTGATTAAAACACTCAAAATTCAATGAAAGAGGTGATCATCACTTTTATATGTTCAAGTTCATAGTGTGGAGGATGTCATAAGTCCTTGAGGCAATCAGATGTAAAACACAATATTTATGAGTGTTTTAATTTGTAAATGCGTCAGATTTGACCCCAACATGACAGGAAGGCTAGGTGAACATGAATGATCAGCTGCCGGAGTAATTGGGTGGAGTAATTAGACCAGGAATTTGAGCTCGGTAACACAGTCTGGGCAGCTGAAGCAAGTACCGAACGAAAATATATAGATCCTGGATTTGGTGTGAAAGGGTGGCCAGGAGAAAAATTCCAACCCAAATTAAGATGATAACTAAATAGCAGTAGTGCTTAATCGGTAGTGCTTAATCACTGCCACATGCTCTGGGTAAACAGTAAACAGAATTTCCTGAAAAGTGAAGTATCACCAAAACTCACCAAAATACCAAACCCTGGATAGACAAGGATCCTAGAATTTCGGAACCACTCTTTCTTTTTTTGGTGTGTGAATCGCATCCTGTGGATGGCAGCAAGACACAACTTAAATTGGACTTTACCTTGCAGATTCTTTAAATATTGTTTGCACATTAAAGACACATGGATGCCCAGGGAAGGAGAGTTTTGCATGCTGTTGCATGGTATTGCTGTAGCGCTCACCAGAATGGAAGGTAAAGGGTTGCAAATGTGAAAACTGAAACAAGCTCCTGTAATTGCATGGCACTGAGGCTAGATGCTGGATTGGCAATGCTGACAGCAAGAATTTGCTGAGAGGAGGATGGTTGTAGCCAGATGTAAAGCAACACAGGATCTGTGACTTTTGCTATTATAGAAGAACTTCTAGGACAGGGATCATGAGGGATTGCAGATGATACTGCGTGCAACAGAAGTTATTGCAAAAGCAAGTCGTAGCACCAAAGAGAGAAAACATGGACAAGGGTGGACGTGTCTGCAAGGGAGTTGCTCACAGCTGAGCAGTGAGATTTAAAGTACATGGCTGATTAGCCTGAAGAAGGCGGGCAGAAAGATGATTGGACTAGACCAAAGAACTTAACAGCATGAGAAAGTGGAAGTGGAAGCTTATATATATATATATATATATATATATATATATATATATATATATATATATATATATATATATATATATATATATATATATATATATATATATATATATATATATATATACATATATATATATATACATACATATACCCACCAAACATCTGGGAAGCAGCCAGATGTGTGACTACAGATCCTATTTAATGAACTTAAGCACAAGCTTCATTTCAATGGCAAAAAAATCATTAAAATCTAATTATTTTAAAATGAATAAAAGTTACAAAAATGAAAATCAATAGTACACTTCTGCAGCAAAAGCTGAATGCTTTGATATCAGTATGGTTTCTGTAGTACAAAGTATGTGGAAGTAGTTAAGAGCAAAAAAACCATAGAGAAAGTTGATGTACAGAAGAATAACAATAATAATAATAAATGCTTAAGTATCACATTAATAAGCATAATAATAAATACAACTAATAATAAGAAGTGTACTTCAATGCTGTTGCACTGGACACTTAAAAAATTCAAGGAATATTAATGGTGCTTCAATACTTTTGCGTTGGCACACTTAATAACAAGAAGAATAAATCTGATGAACAATATCTGTAGAGTAGAGAAACAGCTGATTCTTCTATAGAAGTAAAAGTTTTGCCTTTTTATTCACACTACTCCAATCACACATTAAGTCTATTATGGACCCAATGTGAGATTTTTGATATTGAAATTAACCTTATTTCCTAAATATGTTTTTTTCTTTTTACAAAGTATAATGCACAAGAGTGAAGAAAGACAACGGGTCATTCCATATAAGTTCAAACAAATTTGAAAACATAGTAGTTCCCACTTGACCCTGTACAGTCCTGAAAGACTGAATTTTTCTCTTGTAAATCATAGGAAAACATATAAAACATCCAGGGTACCGATGTTTGTTTCTATTACTTTTAGCAATGTATTATATTGGTGTAGGTTTTCTACTAAAGCTGTAACAGATTTACTATCAAAAGTCATGCTGAACATTTTTTTCCATATTATGATGTTTGGAGTAGATATAGAATTAATATTATTGTAGCTTTAAATAGAGGGTAAATGATGTTATCAGCCCTTAAAGTTTCATGTGGGCATTTCCTGTAATTGTGAATTTATGATGGTTATATTAATTAAAAATGTGGGGAAAATAAGGTGAATTTAAAAGGTGCCAAATTTTGACTCAAGCCCATCAAAGTTATTTTAGTTACGCATGTTCTAATTAGTCTTTATTTATATTTTAATTATTTTTAGTTGTTAGTTTTTTAAATTTGACAATGCTTAGTGTTTTTAAATATTATAATTGGCATGGAAGTGGGGGTGGAATTATCACGGGCAATATTTAAGAGAATAGGTATTACAATACACTTTGTAGTGTATTGTCAGTCAGTTGACTCACAGTCGTGTAGACATCGACGGGCATGAAGACATCTCTTAATAACTGCCTTATTATGGAGGCTGTGTTACAAATGTGACCAAACTGACAAAGAACAAAACAAAGGACATTTCTTTTTTGTAAGTCCACAGTATCATTCTATTAGTTTGGGGGTTTTTTGTCTAAAATTTCTTTATTTGAATTCATTAAAATGCTTGCTACTTCGTATCTATGAAATAACGAACACATTTGCTATGATTAATACATATGTACGAAGAAGGCTAGAAACAATACCTGGTTATAATTGACTCTTTCCCACTGATCCAACAAATTATACAGTTTGAAACAGATTAAATATAAATTAATCAAGATAAAGCAGTTGTAGTTGGAAAACACTTTTGAAATAACCTTTCATTTTTCCTTTTGCTGGGTTGTAATTCAATTGCTCCTCTAGCTCCCTCATTGATAGATTCCACTGAAAAATACAAGGAAACCCTTAGAAACTACTGTTTCTGCCCTCTGCAAGTGTTAGTCAGTCACATACACACACACACACACACACACACACACACACACACACACACACACACACACACACACAGAATTAAAGAGGCACCTTCTCAGTTGTGTATGTGTTTGAAGCTACAATACACATTGTGGAATCAGCTCTTTAGCCTACCAGCCACGGAGGTTGCAGACCAAGCTCCCCTCTGCTCTGCAGCATGAAATCCCTGGCTGTAGAGGGGGATTTGGCTTCTTGGTCTAAAGCCAAGCAGGGAATTGCATGACTGGGCATCACTTGCAGCTGCACCTGAACCTGGGATGTTTCCCCTCTTATCTGCCCCTCACCATCATGCTGCTGCAGCTCCTACCTCATGGTGCATAAGCAATATTTCCACTGGTGTCCTCCTCAAACCCTCCCCAGAGATTTATCTGGTTGTTGAAGTAGAAAATGAATATTTTACAGTTCACTTGCTTGATCAATTACCTACAAGCTGTTGCTGTATTTTTTGGCTGATCTTAGAAAAGGCTTGTAGGTAGTGATAGAACAGGCCATAGAGAGCCTTCTGCTCTTTCACAACAACACCACCATTAAAATAAAGAGCAGTGGAGCTGTGCATGGTGGGCTACTTCATTTTGTATGTACGTAGCCTTGGAATTGTTGCAAAACAAATTACAGATTTTAGATGATAATTAGGGCAAGCTAATTTCCAGAGGTTACAGACATGTAATTTGATTAAATTTTCCAAATGGTTCTTGGTTCAGTTCCAGTTGAGTACTTAATAAATAATTATGTATTCAATCTTAAATAATTAAAATATATCTGCATTTAGTATCTTTGGTGGATTTCTCTAATAAAATTTGTGACTCACAATTTCATGATTCAGTTCAATTCAGTGTTATTTACACAGTGCCAAACACAACAAATAACAGAAGCCTCAAGGTGCAGTAAGTAAAGTAAAGACCCTACAATAACAGCGAGAAACTCCCAACAATCACATGACCCCCTAAGAGGCAGCACTTGGCCATAGTGTGGAGAAAAGAACTCCCTTTTCACAGGAAGGAATCAATGGCAGAACCAGGCTCAGGGACAGGACAGCAGACACACTATGGAAGAGAGCCAGAGATTAATGATAACTAATGAATAAGTGTAGAGTGGTCTAGAAGCACAGAGAGTGAAAAGAGGTGAGTGACGAAAAAGCATTCTATGCATTATGGAAATGAAGCCAGGGCAGCCTATTGTAGCATAACTAAGAGATGGGTCAGAGTCACAACTATAAGCTGTATCGAATAGAATATGACGAAATTTTGCATGTTCCAAACCGACTGTGCATATAATAAAAATAAAAATAGTAGGACAGCAAGAATAAATGACAGACTAAAGAACTGGATACAAACAAGGGGAATATATACAAAGCAAAAGGAAAGCACACAATAGAAAGGTACACATTAAAGCACAGGATGCAAAGTGCTTAAAAGTGGTGTAATGGACTTGGTATATATAGAGTTCATGTGTTATCGGGCTGAGTGACGAGGGTTACTCTGACCATGGCTCAGATTTGTGGGTGGGTTAGTAGGAGTGGGGTGTCGGGGAGATAGAGTTTGTTAACAGTCTGAATGGCCCAGGGGAAAGTCAAAGTCAGCTTTATTGTCAAAGACCATACAAACATTTATAAACAGGATTTTGTAATTGCACTGCTCCCATGGCCCTCGGTGTTCACTAAAACAATATAAAGATAAAAAGATAAAAATAAAATAGGAGTCTTATATACAACACAATACAATACAACAGTGTCCAACACAATCATAGTGATTGTGGGCAAGTTCGTGTGTGGGTGGGGGTGGGGCAGTCAGTGAAAAGACAATGGTAGCAGTTCAGTTTTGTATTTTTGTGGGGTGAGGGGTTCAGAGGGAAGAGGTGAATGCAGGTCTGGAGTTCGTGTGTGTGAGAGCAGGGAGTGAATTCAGCATCCTGACAGCCTGATGGACGAAGCTGTCTCTCAGTCTGCTGGTTCTAGCCTGGAGGCTCTTCAGTCTCCTTCCTGATGGAAACTGTTTGTGAATCTGGAGGTATGGGACCTGAACGACTGGAGGCGCTGACCGGAGTGCAGCAGGTCAAACAGGTGGTGAGTGAGATGCAACAGGGTAGAAGGGTAGCAGGCCAAAAGCAGCTTCTGGTCCAGGCTATTGTCTGTGAAGGTTCTCAGTCATCCAGGTCATCGTAGTCAAAGGAGTTTGCAAAGAAAAGCGTCTGGACTTCTTTGAGTTGCTTGAAGACGTTTCACCTCTCAACCGAGAAGCTTCTTCAGCCTTCAGTCTTCTTCAGTCCTTTGTCCCTCTTTGGGGGGATACTCCCACTGGGTTTAAATCTGGGACTCTCGGCCATTTGACCTTAGAACTGAAGAAGCTTCTCGGATGAGAGGTGAAACGTCTTCAAGCAACTCAAAGAAGTCCAGACGCTTTTCTTTGCAAACTCCTTTGAGTCCAGGCTATTCTTTCTCAAGACACAGAGGAAGTGCAGCCACTACTAAGCCTTCTTTACCAGGGCGTTATGTTGTGGGTTGGGTATGGGGCGATCGTGGCTCAAGAGTTGGGAGTTCGCCTTGTAATCGGAAGGTTACCGGTTCGAGCCCCGGCTCGGACAGTCTCGGTCGTTGTGTCCTTGGGCACGACACTTCACCCGTTGCCTACTGGTGGTGGTCAGAGGGCCCGGTGGTGCCAGTATCCGGCAGCCTCGCCTCTGTCAGTGCGCCCCAGGGTGGCTGTGGCTACAACGTAGCTTGCCATCACCAGTGTGTGAATGGGTGAATGACTGGATATGTAAAGCGCTTTGGGGTCCTTAGGGACTAGAAAAGCGCTATATAAATACAGACCATTTACCATTCAGGTGAGGTTGGCAGAAGCTTCTTTTAAGTATCCTACAAACTGCTAGTAAGCCTGGAGTATTAGAGTGAGGTACTCTATTGGGGTGATGTGGTACTAGAAGGTTTAAAATAAGATGGGGTCTGATTTTTCAAGACCTTGTGTGTGAGGAGAAAAATTTTAAATTTGATTATGGATTTAAAAAGTAGCCAATTGAGAGAAGCTAATCTGGGCAAAATGTGGTGTTTCTTTCTAGACCCTGTCAGCACTCATGCTGGATTCTGGATCAACTGAAGGCTTATTCTGAAAATAATAAATTACAGTAGTCCATCCTAGAGGTAATAAATGCATGAACTCGTTTTTCAGCATCACTCTGATGTTTCTAATTTTAAAGATATTGTGCATACCAAGAAAGCAGTCCTACATACACTATATTACCCAAACTATTCACTCGTCTGCCTTCACACACATATGAATCTGCGTGACATTCCATTCTTAAAACATAGGGATTACAGTTGTTCCTCATTCTCTTTAGCGCAATTCTCATAGCAGGAATGTCATTCTCACCACTCTTAGTGCAGTTCTCAAAACATTAAAGGTGTTTTTCAAAATATAGACTCATCTGTTCAAATGACACTACAACAATCAAAAACTTAGGATGCCATTAGTAGGCTAGTCAACTAGTTGACTAATTGTCACTGTTGTCACTATTTAGTACTAGACTTACTAGTTTAATCTAATTGTTAAATTTTCAATGCTGGTAAATTATTGTGTCCTAAATGTTATGCAGCCATCTGCCACAAGATGCCGTATTGTTGTTGAGAAACACCATAAATCTGTTAATATAGACCTCATCATTTTTTCTAATACGAGAATGAGATCATGGATACAAGCAGCGGAAATTGGATTTCTCTGAGAGGTCGCTGGGCTCTGCCTTGGCGATAGGGTGAGGAGTTCAGTCATTAGGGAGGGGTGGCTCCACATCGAAAAGGAGGCGGCTAAGGCTTAATCAAATTCAAATCAAAAGTCTCCAGAGGCTAAATATTGTAAGGTAAAGACCCTTCAGTTATAAAGAACTTTCTTCCCTTTTGTCTACAAATGGGGTGGACATCACCAGCAACCTTCTGTTTTTGCATCCGTTTCAATTCCAGCATCACCCATGCGTTTGCTCACATCATGTTTTCTTAACCTGTGGTTCTGCCTTCCTGTTTCTTCACTAAAGTCTAAAACTCCAGGCAAGTCTACATATTATACTACCTGCTTAGTCTACACCCATCTGGACCAGCCGGCGAGCACTGTGAGGGTCATGTTTGTTGACTTTTCCTGTGCTTTCAACACCATCAGGCCGACCCTCCTGGGAGATAAGCTGACAGCGATGCAGGTGGATGGTAAATGGTAAATGGACTGATTCTTATATAGCGCTTTTCTACTCTCCCGGAGTACTCAAAGCGCTCTATACAACAACTGCTCTGGTGTCCTGGATTGTTGATTACCTGACAGGAAGACCACAATATGTGCATCTTCCACAGTGTGTGTCTGACAAGGTAATCAGCAACACAGGGGCACCACAAGGGACCGTCCTCTCTCCCTTCCTCTTCACCACAGACTTCAGCCACTGCACAGAGACCTGCCATCTTCAGAAGTTTTCTGATGACTCTGCGGTGGTTGGATGCATCAGCAGGGATGATGAGACAGAGTACCGGGCTATGGTCGACTCCTTTGTCACGTGGTGTGAGCAGAACCGTGTTCAGCTCAATGTGGCAAAGACCAAGGAACTGATCGTTGAACTGGCTGACTCTTGGTGGCGCTGTCACTTGGTGTTCGCTCGCTCTGCGGTAGAGTATCACTTCCTGCTCCTGCTCAAACACAGTGGTGTTTCTGAGTAACTTATCTGCTTAGCGATTTAATTAAAAACTTTTAGATACATTCCTTTTTCATAGTATAATCTTCACGTGCTTCATCCGAAGCACTCTTTCTGTGTGCTCACTACCTAATTTATAGCCAAAGTATTCACTCACTGTCTCTGTACTGTTTCGCTAGCTTAGCTTAGCTCGTAGCCGACTCGTTAGCACCATGGCTACTTCACCTGTCCCTCCTGCACTTTCCTGCTCATTGTGTCAGATGTTTAGCTACTCCTCGGCCTCCTTTAGCAGTAATGATACTTGCAACAAATGTAGCTTATTTGCAGCTCTGTAGGCCAGGATCACTGAATTGGAGACTCGGCTTCGCACCCTTTTTTCACCCGTAGCTAGCCAGGCCCCTGTAGCTGGTGCACCACCAACCTGTTCATGTGTCTAACCGTTTTTCCCCACTCGGCGACACACCCGCCGGGGGTCAAACTCTGGTAATTGGTGATTCTGTTCTCAGACGTGAAGCTAGAGACACCAGCAACCATAGTCAATTGTCTTCCAGGGGCCAGAACAGGCGACATTGAAGGAAATTTAAAACTGCTGGCTAAGGGTAAACGTAAATACAGTAAGATCATAATTCACGTCGGCAGTAATGACACCCGGTTACGCCAATCGGAGGTCACTAAAATCAATATTGAATCGGTGTGTAACTTTGCCAAAACAATGTCGGATTCTGTAGTTTTCTCTGGTCCCCTCCCCAATCAGACCAGGAGTGACATGTTTTGCCGCATGTTCTCCTTAAATTGCTGGCTGTCTGAGTGGTGTCCCAGAAACAATGTGGGCTTCATAGATAATTGGCAAACCTTCTGGAGGAAACCTGGTCTTGTTAGGAGGCGGCATCCATCCCACTTTGGATGGAGCAGCTCTCATTTCTAGAAATATGGACCAATTTATTAAACCCCCCAAAATATGACTATCCAGAGTTGGGACCAGGAAGCAGAGTTGCAGTCTTACACACCTCTCTGCAGCTTCTCTCCTCCTGCTACCCCCCCAAAAACCCATCTCCATTGAGACTGTGTCAGCTCCCAAACAAACAAAAAACAAACTAAAAACCAGCAATAAACAATTTAAACATAAAAAATCAAAAAGAAAGAACAATACAGTATCCACATCTGAACCAAAGAGTAAAACAGTGAAATGTGGATTATTAAATTTTAGGTCTCTCTCCTGCAAGTCTCTGTTAGTACATGACTTAATAATTGATCAACAAATCGATTTACTCTGCCTTACAGAAACCTGGTTGCAGCAGGATGATTATGTTAGTTTAAATGAATCAACACCCCTGAGTCATTGTAACTACCAGAGACCTCGAAGCACAGGCCGAGGGGGCGGTGTGGCAGCAATTTTTCACACCAGCCTATTAATTAACGAAAGACCAAGACAGACTTTTAATTCATTTGAAAGCCTGATGCTTAGCCTTGTCCACCCCAGCTGTAAAACTCAGAAACCAGTCTTACTTGTTATTATCTATCGTCCACCTGGGCCTTACACAGAGTTTCTGTCTGATTTCTCAGACTTTTTATCTGATTTAGTGCTCAGCTCAGATAAAATAATTATTGTGGGTGATTTTAACATCCATGTAGATGCTAAAAATGACAGCTTCAACATCGCATTTAATCTGTTATTAGACTCAATTGGCTTCTCTCAAAATGTAAAAGAACCCACCCACCACTTTAATCACACTCCAGATCTTGTTTTAACATATGGCATAGAAACTGAGCATTTAACAGTGTTTCCTGAAAACCCTCTGCTGTCTGATCATTTCCTGATAACATTTACATTTACAATAATTGATTACACAGCAGTGGAGAGTAGACTTTATCACAGTAGATGTCTTTCTGAAAGTGCTGTAACTAAGTTTAAGAATATAATCCACCCACTGTTATCATCTTCAATGCCCTGTACCAACATAGAGCAGAGCAGCTATCTGAACGCTACTCCAACAGAGGTCGATTATCTTGTTAATAATTTTACCTCCTCACTACGTACGACTCTGGATACTGTAGCTCCTGTGAAAACTAAGGTCTCAAATCCGAAGTACCTGACTCCGTGGTATAATTCTCAAACACGTAGCCTAAAGCAGATAACTCGTAAGCTGGAGAGGAAATGGCATGTCACAAATTTAGAAGATCATCATTTAGCTGGGAGAAATAGTTTGCTGCTTTATAAGAAAGCCCTCCGCAAAGCCAGAACATCTTACTATTCGTCACTGATTGAAGAAAATAAGAACAACCCCAGGTTTCTCTTCAGCACTGTAGCCAGGCTGACAACAAGTCAGATCACTGTTGAGCCAACCATCCCTTTAATGTTAACTAGTAATGACTTCATGAACTTCTTCACAAATAAAAATTTTATCATTAGAGAAAAAATTACCAATAATCATCTCACAGATGTAATATCGTCTACAGCTACTCTTAGTACCATTGATGTTAAGTTAGACTCTTTTTCTCCAATTGATCTTTCTGAGTTAGCTTCAATAATTACTTCCTCCAAACGTGTCTTTTAGACCCCATTCCTACAAAACTGCTCAAAGAAGTCCTGCCATTAATTAATTCTTCAATCTTAAATATGATCAACCTATCTCTAATAATCAGCTATGTACCACAGGCCTTCAAGGTGGCTGCAGTTAAACCTTTACTCAAAAAGCATCTCTAGACCCAGCAGTCTTAGCTAATTATAGGCCAATCTCCAACCTTCCTTTCATATCAAAAATCCTTGAAAGAGTAGTTGTCAAACAGCTAACAGATCATCTATTCAATTCAATTCAATTCAATTTTATTTATATAGCGCCAAATCACAACAAAAGTCGCCTCAAGGCGCTTTATATTGTACAGTAGATAGCACAATAATAAATACAGAGAAAAACCCAACAATCATATGACCCCTATGAGCAAGCACTTTGGCGACAGTGGGAAGGAAAAACTCCCTTTAACAGGAAGAAACCTCTGGCAGAACCAGGCTCAGGGAGGCGGCCATCTGCTGCGACCGGTTGGGGTGAAAGAAGAAAAACAGGATAAAGACAGGCTGTGGAAGAGAGACAGAGATTAATAACAGATATGATTCGATGCAGAGGGTCTATTAACACATAGTGAGTGAGAAAGGTGACTGGAAGGAAAAACTCAATGCATCATGGGAATCCCGGCAGCCTACGTCTATTGCAGCATAACTAAGGGAGGATTCAGGGTCACCTGGTCCAGCCCTAACTATATGCTTTAGCAAAAGGAAAGTTTTAAGCCTAATCTTGAAAGTAGAGATAGTGTCTGTCTCCCGAATCCAAACTGGAAGCTGGTTCCACAGAAGAGGGCCTGAAAACTGAAGGCTCTGCCTCCCATTCTACTTTTAAATACTATAGGAACAACAAGTAAGCCTGCAGAGCGAGAGCGAAGTGCTCTAATGAGGTGATATGGTACTACAAGGTCATTAAGATAAGATGGGGCCTGATTATTTAAGACCTTGTATGTGAGGAGCAGGATTTTGAATTCAATTCTGGATTTAACAGGAAGCCAATGAAGGAAGCCAAAACAGGAGAAATATGCTCTCTCTTTCTAGTCCCTGTCAGGACTCTTGCTGCAGCATTTTGGATCAGCTGAAGGCTTTTCAGTGAGTTTTAGGACATCCTGATAATAAAGAATTACAGTAGTCCAGCCTGGAAGTAATAAATGCATGAACTAGTTTTTCAGCATCACTCTGAGACAGGATATTTCTAATTTTAGAGATGTTGCGCAAATGGAAGAAAGCAGTCTTACATATTTGTTTAATATGTGCATTGAAGGACATGTCCTGGTCAAAAATGACTCAAGGTTCCTCACAGCATTACTGGAGGCCAAGGTAATGCCATCCAGAGTAAGAATCTGCTTAGATACCATATTTCTAAGATTTTCAGGGCCGAGTACAATAACCTCAGTTTTATCTGAATTAAGAAGCAGAAAGTTAGCGGCCATCCAGGTCTTTATGTCTTTAAGACATTCCTGCAGTTTAACAAATTGGTGTGTGTTACCTGGCTTCATGGATAGATAGAGCTGCGTGTCATCTGCATAGCAGTGAAAATTTATGCTATGTCTTCTAATGATGCTGCCTAAGGGAAGCATGTACAATGTAAATAGAATTGGTCCTAGCACTGAACCCTGTGGAACACCATAATTGACCTTAGTGGGTGAAGAGGACTCTCCATTTACTTGAACAAATTGGAGTCTATTAGATAGATATGATACAAACCACTGCAGTGCAGTACCTGTAACACCTACAGCATGTTCTAATCGCTCTAATAGGATATTATGGTCAACAGTATCAAACGCAGCACTGAGGTCTAGCAGGACAAGCACAGAGATGAGTCCACTGTCAGAGGCCATAAGAAGATCATTTGTAACCTTCACTAAAGCTGTTTCTGTGCTGTGATGAGCTCTGAAACCTGACTGAAACGCTTCAAATAAGCCATTCCTCTGCAGATGATCTGTTAGCTGTTTGACAACTACTCTTTCAAGGATTTTTGATATGAAAGGAAGGTTGGAGATTGGCCTATAATTAGCTAAGACAGCTGGGTCTAGAGATGGCTTTTTAAGTAAAGGTTTAACTACAGCCACCTTGAAGGCCTGTGGTACATAGCCGATTATTAGAGATAGGTTGATCATATTTAAGATCGAAGAATTAATTAATGGCAGGACTTCTTTGAGCAGTTTTGTAGGAATGGGGTCTAAAAGACACGTTGATGGTTTGGAGGAATTAATTATTGAAGTTAACTCAGAAAGATCAATTGGAGAAAAGAGTTTAACTTAACATCGATGGTACTAAAAGTAGCTGTAGATAATATTACATCTGTGGGATGATTATTGGTAATTTTTTCTCTAATGATAAAAATTTTATTTGTGAAGAAGTTCATGAAGTCATTACTAGTTAACGTTAAAGTGATTGTTGGCTCAGTAGAGCTCTGACTTTTGTCAGCTTGGCTACAGTGCTGAAGAGAAACCTGGGGTTGTTCTTATTTTCTTCAATCAGTGACGAATAGTAAGATGTTCTGGCTTTGCGGAGGGCTTTCTTATAAAGTAGCAAACTATTTCTCCAGGCTAAATGATGATCCTCTAAATTTGTGACACGCCATTTCCTCTCCAGCTTACGAGTTATCTGCTTTAGGCTACGTGTTTGAGAATTATACCACGGAGTCAGGTACTTCAGATTTGAGGCCTTAGTTTTCACAGGAGCTACAGTATCCAGAGTCGCATTGTAGTGAGGAGGTAAAATTATTAACAAGATAATCGACCTCTGTTGGAGTAGCGTTCAGATAGCTGCTCTGCTCTATGTTGGTACAGGGCGTTGAAGATGATAACAGTGGGTGGATTATATTCTTAAACTTAGTTACAGCACTTTCAGAAAGACATCTACTTTGATAAAGTCTACTCTCGGCTGCTGTGTAATCAATTATTGTAAATGTAAATGTTATCAGGAAATGATCAGACAGCAGAGGGTTTTCGGAAACACTGTTAAATCTTCAGTTTCTATGCCATATGTTAAAACAAGATCTAGAGTGTGATTAAAGTGGTGGGTGGGTTCTTTTACATTTTGAGAGAAGCCATTGAGTCTAATAACAGATTAAATGCGATGTTGAGGCTGTCATTTTAGCATCTACATGGATGTTAAAATCACCCACAATAATTATTTTATCTGAGCTGAGCACTAAATCAGATAAAAGTCTGAGAAATCAGACAGAAACTCTGTGTAAGGCCCAGGTGGACGATAGATGATAACAAGTAAGACTGGTTTCTGAGTTTTACAGCTGGGGTGGACAAGGCTAAGCATCAGGCTTTCAAATGAATTAAAAGTCTGTCTTGGTCTTTCGTTAATTAATAGACTGGTGTGAAAATTGCTGCCACACCGCCCCCTCGGCCTGTGCTTCGAGGTCTCTGGTAGTTAGAATGACTCGGGGTGTTGATTCATTTAAACTAACATACTCATCCTGCTGCAACCAGGTTTCTGTAAGGCAGAGTAAATCGATTTGTTGATCAATTATTAAGTCATGTACTAACAGAGACTTGGAGGAGAGAGACCTAATATTTAATAATCCACATTTCACTGTTTTACTCTTTGGTTCAAATGTGGATACTGTATTGTTCTTTCTTTGTGATTTTTTATGTTTAAGTTGTTTATTGCTGGTTTTAGTTTGTTTTTGTCTTTTTGGGAGCTGACACAGTCTCAATGGAGATGGGTTTTGGGGGTAGCAGGAGGAGAGAAGCTGCAGAGAGGCGTGTAAGACTGCAACTCTGCTTCCTGGTCCCAACTCTGGATAGTCATATTTTGGGGGTTTAATAAATTGGTCCATATTTCTAGAAATGAGAGCTGCTCCATCCAAAGTGGGATGGATGCCGTCTCTCCTAACAAGACCAGGTTTCCTCCAGAAGGTTTGGCAATTATCTATGAAGCCCACATCGTTTCTGGGACACCACTCAGACAGCCAGCAATTTAAGGAGAACATGCGGCTAAACATGTCACTCCTGGTCTGATTGGGGAGGGGACCAGAGAAAATTACAGAGTCCGACATTGTTTTGGCAAAGTTACACACTGATTCAATATTGATTTTAGTGACCTCCGATTGGCGTAACCGGGTGTCATTACTGCCGGCGTGAATTATGATCTTACTGTATTTACGTTTACCCTTAGCCAGCAGTTTTAAATTTCCTTCAATGTCGCCTGCTCTGGCCCCTGGAAGACAATTGACTATGGTTGCCGGTGTCTCTAGCTTCACATGTCTGAGAACAGAATCACCAATTACCAGAGTTTGACCCCGGCGGTGTGTCGCCGAGTGGGGAAAAACAGTTGAACACATGAACAGGTTGGTGGTGTACCTGGGGCTTCAGTTTAAGACTATGCTTCCTCCTCACCGTCACCCAGCCGCCTCTTTCCCAGCTGCTTGGGGTCTGCCGGGAACAGCTAGCGGGACCTCACGCTATCTTCGGCTGCACCAGCTACAGGGGCCTGGCTAGCTACGGGTGAATGAAGGGTGCGGCCGAGTCTCCAATTCAGTAATCCTGGCCTCCAGAGCTGCAAATATGCTACATTTGTTACAGGTATCATTACTGCTAAAGGAGGCCGAGGAGTAACTAAACATCTGACACAATGAGCAGGAAAGTGCAGGAGGGACAGGTGAAGTAGCCATGGTGCTAACGAGTCGGCTACGAGCTAAGCTAAGCTAGCGAAACAGTAAAGAGACAGTGAGTGAATACTTTGGCTATAAATTAGGTAGTGAGTACACAGAAAGGGTGATTCAGATGAAGCACGTTAAGATTATACTATGAAAAAGGGATGTATCAAAAGATTTAAATTAAATTGCTAAGCAGAAAAGCTACTCAGAAACACCACTGTGTTTGAGCAGGAACAGGAAGTGATACTCTACCACAAAGCGAGCGAACACCAAGTGACAGCGCCACCAAGAGTCATTGGACTATCACGATCAAGTGCAGAGGAATGGCTGCAGAGGAATGGCTTATTTGAAGAGTTTCAGTCAGGTTTCAGAGCTCATCACAGCACAGAAACAGCTTTAGTGAAGGTTACAAATGATCTTCTTATGGCCTCTGACAGTGGACTCATCTCTGTGCTTGTCCTGCTAGACCTCAGTGCTGCATTCGATACTGTCGACCATATCCTATTAGAGCGATTAGAACATCTAACCAGGTATCTAACCAGATTCTTACTCTGGATGGTATTACCTTGGCCTCCAGTAATGCTGTGAGGAACCTTGGAGTCATTTTTGACCAGGATATATCCTTCAACGCACATATTAAACAAATATGTAAGACTGCTTGCTTCCATTTGCGTAACATCTCTAAAATTAGAAATATCCTGTCTCAGAGTGATGCTGAAAAACTGGTTCATGCATTCATTACTTCCAGGCTGGACTACTGTAATTCATTATTATCAGGATGTCCTAAAAACTCGCTGAAAAGTCTTCAGCTAATCCAAAATGCTGCAGCAAGGGTACTGACAGGGACTGGAGAGAGAGAGCATATTTCTCCTGTTTTGGCTTCCCTTCATTGGCTCCCTGTTAAATCCAGAATTGAATTCAAAATCCTGCTCCTCACATACAAGGTCTTAAATAATCAGACCCCATCTTATCTTAATGACCTTGTAGTGCCATATCATCCTATTAGAGCACTTCGCTCTCACACTGCAGGCCTACTTGTTGTTCCTAGAGTATTTAAAAGTAGAATGGGAGGCAGAGCCTTCAGTTTTCAGGCCCCTCTTCTGTGGAACCAGCTTCCAGTTTGGATTCAGGAGACAGACACTATCTCTACTTTCAAGATAAAACTTTCCTTTTTGTTAAAGCATATAGTTAGGGCTGGACCAGGTGACCCTGAATCCTCCCTTATTTATGCTGCAATAGACGTAGGCTGCCGGGGATTCCCATGATGCATTGAGTTTTTCCTTTCCAGTCACCTTTCTCACTCACTATGAGTTAATAGACCTCTGCATTGAATCATATCTGTTATTAATCTCTGTCTCTCTTCCACAGCATGTCTTTATCCTGTTTTCCTTCTCTCACCCCAACCGGTCGCAGCAGATGGCCCCGCCCCTCCCTGAGCCTGGTTCTGCCAGAGGTTTCTTCCTGTTGAAAGGGAGTTTTTCCTTCCCACTGTCGCCAAAGTGCTTGCTCATAGGGGGTCATATGATTGTTGGGTTTTTCTCTGTATCTATTATTGTGCGATCTACTGTACAATATAAAGCGCCTTGAGGCGACTTTTGTCGTGATTTGGCGTTATATAAATAAAACTGAATTGAATTGAACTGAATCGTGGACTTCAGGAAGACCAGGAAACACTTGACCCCTGTTTCAATCCAGGGGGTCAATGTTGACATTGTGGAGGACTATAAATACCTCGGAGTATACACTGACAATAAACTGGACTGGGCTAAAAACACCACAGCATTTTACAGGAAGAGCCAGAGTCGCCTCTATTTTTTGAGGCAACTGAGGTCCTTCAACATCTGCTGGACAATGCTCAGGATTTTCTACGAATCTGTTGTGGCCAGTGCAATCTTCTACGCCGTTGCATACTGGGGGAGCAGGCTGAGGGTCGCTGATGCTAACAGACTCAATAAACTGGTCCGTAAGGCCAGTAATGTTGTGGGGATGGAGCTGGACTCCCTTAAGGTGGTGTCGGAGAGGCGGATGTTGTCCAAAATAAAGACAATGTTGGATAATACCTCCCACCCACTCCATGACATGCTGGTCAGTCACAGGAGTACGTTCAGTGAGACTGAGAGTACCAAAAAAGCACCACTGAACGACACAGGAAATCATTCCTGCCTGTGGCCATCTCCCTGTACAACTCATCCACTTAACACAGTGCATACTGCAATAGCTACACCCTTTTTGCACACGCTCTTCCTCTTATTCAGCAATTTATCAATAAGTGACTTATATGTATATAAGTCATGTATATATTGTATATATTGTGTCTATTTCTTACTTAGTGTATTGTCTGTCTTGTTAATGTTTATACTGGAGCACTGTAGCCAAAATAATTTCCCCTAGGGATCAATAAAGTATTCTGATTCTGATTATAGCTGGTGGTGGTATCAAAGTCTGTCCCGTGTCCCCTGTGGTCTCTCCTGGCCTACATCGGCATTGAGCCTTCTGTCTGTCCATCGCTCTGTAGATGGAAAGCAGTGGAAAGACTGACCTTTGCACAAAGGGCAGAGCAAAACTCCTTCCAAATCCAGGAGGTGAGTTGTGGTCCTCGGGGATGCCATGGAGGCGGAATACATGCGTGGTAAATAGCTGGGCGGTCTCTAGGGCGTTCGGGAGCTTTGGTAGAGCTACAAAGTGTGCAGTCTTAGAGAAATGATCAATAATTGTCAGAAAGGTGGTGTTACCTGTAGAGGGTGGCAGTCCTCCGTGATGAAGTTGAGTGCGATATATGACCACGGTCGGCCGGGTGTTGGTAGAGGTTAGTAGTCCTGCTGACAGACAGTTGGGGAGCTTATTCTGGGTGCAGGTTGAAAAGGCAGTCACATATTTGCAGGTATCCTTGGGCAGAGTGGGCACAAGAACAAAAAGGCACCCAGGGACAAAAAGGCAGGGAAACAGGGACAAAAAGGCACCCAGTAGGACCGTTTCCCTGGTCTGGTTCCGTCCTTTGAACCTCCCAGATTACGAACTCGATTTCCCAAGACACTGTGCCGATTGTGCAGGTGGTAGGGAGCACCAGGCCAGGTCCGCCTTGTCTTGCTACAAGAAAATTTTTTTTTCAGGAACTGCTGGAGTCTGACATGGATTTAATGTTCTGAGACCCCCCTAGGAAGATTAAAATGTCTTCCAGGTAGACACAGCGATTGATGAAGTCACGGAGGACATCAAATGCCTAGAAAATTGCCGGTGCGTTGGTCAACCCAAAAGGCATCACCAGATACTCAAAATATCCTAAGTGTGAATTGAATGTCGTCTTCCATTCATCTCTCTCCATAATCCTCACCAGGTGATAGGCGTTTCGCAGGTTGAGTTTACTAAAGATGGTAGCTCCCTTGAGTAACTCGAACGCAGAGGAGAGAAGAGGAAGTGGATATTTATTTTTGCCTGTGATTTTTTTTCTACAAAAAAGAACCCAGCTCCCACCTTAGAGGAAGATGGCTTGTCTACATGGCTTGTCTTTCTGGCTGAGAGAGACTGTATAAAGCGCTAGATGGAAGCGGGCTCCGAGGAGAAGGTCAATTGTGCAATCATATGGTCTATGTGGGGGTAGACACAGTCCCTGTCCTCCGCTAACCATCTGCTGGAAGATGGTCCTGATTGAGCCAAAGGTTTGGGAACTGAAGTTCTATGCACTCTGGCGCGCTCGTAGATGATTGTTCACTTGAACATACAGTGAAACTAGAGCAAGGAAGAAGGCAATTCTCTTGTCAGTTCATCCTTAAGTTCTTCACAAACATTATTTAATAAAGTACTCTTGAGAACTTCCTGTCCCCTGCCAGTCTCCTCAGCGAATATCCAAAAATCAATTGAATAGTCAGACATACTGAGCTTACCTTGTTTCAGGTTTAATAAATGGTGCACCGCTGCTGCCATGCTGGATCTTTTGTCGAAAACATTCTTGAATTCAGACAGAAACTTAGAATAGGTTATTTTGGGGTTAGCTTTTAAAGCTGCCTGAACCCACTTAACTGCACAGTCGTGCGTGATGTTTTTTTGGAAATTCTGTATGCGAAAAGTGAGCGCGAGAACCCTCGGTGCGCCTGCTTGCTGCTGTGCTGAAGTCAAAGTAAGCTTTATTGTCATTTCCGCTATATACAGTACAGTATATAGAGAGATGAGACGACGAGGCTCCAGTTACAGCAGTGCAAGTAAACAAACAATAAATATAAAAAGAGTAAGAAAATAAATATACACTTTAGGACTAGGGGTAAAGGCATCAATAACAATTTGAAATTTATAATTTACAGTTTGATGATTTAAAGTCTCACACAAAACCTGTCGAAAGAGGAGGGGAACCGGCTGCTTCCAAATAGAGCACATTTCATTCATAATATTGTAAATCTATGGAGGACCACAAGAGCCACGCGGATCGAAATAAAAAATTCTGTGCTTAATTAATGAATTGTAGAATAAAATCTGCATTTGTAAATTCATTTTTGAATTCCAATTCAATAAACTGATTTTCAAAATGCTTTTTAAGTCTTCATTTCAAAAAACATTTTCGAATTGCACTTTAATAAACTTCATTTCAAAAACCTTTTTTCAATTGCACTTTAATAAACTTCATTTCAAAATCCTTTTTCGAATTGCACTTTAATAAACTTCATTTCAAAAACCTTTTTTCAATTGCACTTTAATAAACTTCATTTCAAAAACCTTTTTCGAATTGCACTTTAATAAACTGCATTTCAAAATCCATTTCCCTTTCCTGTTCGCTCAGGGATTAACATGTGGATTAGCAGTTGGATTAGCAGTTGGATTAACAACTTCATTTTAAAAATCCCGCTGCTATTCAAATTAGCCACACCGTGGGATGTAAGGAGCTCTCTGATTGGTTGGTCAGACACAGACTGTTTGCCAGCCTGGATTTTTGTAGCTCATAGCTTCGCCCTGCTAAGAAGCGTGTGTGCTTGTACAAAGGCCGTTCAGCCTCGGGATTTACACTCGGCTCGACACGGATATGTTCAGTTCAGTTCAGTTCATTTTTATTTCAAACATATACATTCACCAACATTTCATAAAATCATTCCATGCAGTTGTTTGAAAAGGAGTAGGCTGAAGTATATACTTATTTAGCCCTACCCCCTCAGGTTTACATCCTCATCATCTAAATTTGAACAACAAAACGTTTACAATGCCTTCAACTTAGAACATAATAACATCACAAAAAAAAAAAAAAAAAAAAATTGTCATGTTCAACAAGAAAATCAAGAAAATAAACATCAGTTTGACTGCTGTCTTGGGTTAATTGCATTTTCTTCATTCTTATACTTATTTAAAATTTCTTTTTTGAGTTTTATTTTAAACTGGTTTATATCACTACTGACCTTTATTTCTTCTTTTAACTCATTCCAAAATTTAACTCCCGCTATTGAAATAGACATCCTTTTCAATGTTGTTCTTACTTTTGTAATTTTAAATTCCACTTCCTCTAAAATTATACCTCCTTCTCTTTCTAAGAACCATTTACTTATTTCGATTGGGAGCATCCCTTTCCTTGCCTTATATATTATTTGCACTGTTTTAAACTTCACCAGATCCTGGAATTTTATAGCTTGCGTCTTAATAAAGAGTGGATTTGTGTGAGCCCTATACCCCTCCTGATTTATTAGTCTAATAGCCCTTTTCTGCATTATTATTATAGTCTGAATATTACTTTTATATGTATTTCCCCAAACCTCTACACAATAACTCATGTATGGTAATAGTAAAGCACAATATAACATATACAATGTTTTCCTATCCAAAATTGTTTTACTTTCCCCAAGACAGCAATGCCCGTGCTAACTTTCCCCTCACATAAGTGATGTGTGATTTCCAACAGGCCTTATGATCAATGATCACACCAAGAAATTTTATGGTATTAACCCTTTCTAGATATACATTATCAACACAAATTTCAATATTAATGTTTTTCTTATAGTTTCCGAATAACATAAATTTTGTTTTATTTAAATTTAAGGACAATTTGTTTCTATCAAACCACTTCTTTAACATCTTTAACTCCTGTGTGATCACCTCCAAAACCTGTTGAAATTCCACACCTGAACAAAGTATATTGGTATCATCTGCAAAAATTACAAACTTTAGTATCTTCGATACTTTACAAATATCATTTATATACATAATAAACATTTTTGGTCCCAATACTGATCCTTGAGGTACTCCACATTCAATATCCATCAGTTTAGATTTAAACTCATTTATTTGTACATATTGCTGTCGATTCATCACATAGCTTTTTATCCAATCTAATACCACACCCCTAAACCCATATTTTTCCAGTTTGATTATTAGAATTTTATGGTCAACAGTGCCCACTCCGGGTCGGGGATGAGTTCCTGCCCCAAGTGGAGGAGTTTAAGTATCTCGGGGTCTTGTTCGCGAGTGATGGGAGAAGGGAGCCGGAGATCGACAGACGGATTGGTGCTGCGGCTGCAGTGATGCGGACGCTGCACCGGTCCGTCGTGGTGAAGAGGGAGCTGAGTGTAAAAGCGAAGCTCTCAATTTACCGGTCGATCTACGTCCCGACCCTCACCTATGGCCACGAGCTGTGGGTAGTGACCGAAAGAACGAGATCGCGGGTACAAGCGGCAGAAATGAGCTTCCTCCGAAGGGTGGCTGGCCTCTCCCTTAGAGATAGGGTGAGAAGTTCGGCCATCCGGGAGGGGCTCAGAGTAGAGCCGCTGCTCCTCCACATCGAAAGGAGCCAGTTGAGGTGGTTCGGGCATCTGACAAGGATGCCCCTGGGCGCCTCCTGGGTGAGGTGTTCGGGCATGTCCCACGGAGGAGGCCCAGGGCAGACCCAGGACGCTGGAGAGATTATATCTCGGCTGGCCTGGGAACGCCTGGGTGTTCCCCGGATGAGCTGGAGGAGGTGGCTGGGGAGAGGGAGGTCTGGGCTTCTCTGCTTAGGCTGCTGCCCCCGCGACCCGACTTCGGATAAAGCGGATGAGGATGGATGGATGGATGGATGGATGGATGGTCAACAGTATCAAATGCTTTTTTTTTAGATCTAGAAAGACTCCAAGTGCATACTTCTTCTTATCCATACATTCAGTTATTTCTTCCATTAAATCCATCAATGCCAAAACTGTTGATCTGTTATTTCTAAACCCATACTGGCAATTTGCCAACAATTCATGTTTATCCACAAAGTTATCAAATCTCTTTAGAAATAGTTTTTCCAGTATCTTAGAAAACTGAGAGAGTACCGACACTGGTCTATAATTTGTAAAACAATGCTTTTCACCTGATTTATAAATGGGAATAATTTTTGCAACTTTCATTTTTTGTGGAAAAACCCCTTCCTGGAAAGACAAATTAAAAATATATTGTAGCGGTTTTACAATACCATCAATTACTCTCTTTACCGTTACCATATCAATATCATGACAGTCAGTACTTGTTTTGTTCTTAAGTCCACTGACAATATCATATATCTCCTTCTCTTCCACTGCTCTTAAAAACATTGAACTTGCATTCCTTTCAATGTTTCCTCCAGTCTCCCTTTCTATCATATCAACCTTTATTTCCGCAGCCAATTTTGGCCCTATATTTATAAAAAAAATCATTGAATCCATCTACTACTTCGTTCATTTTAGTAATAGTATTTGTCCCTTCCATAAAATGATGTGCATATGTGAAGAATGAAGGGACCCTACAGCGAAACAGAGAGCCCACCCTCTGACTGAGTGCCTGTTTACGCAGTCTGACCACCTGTTGAAGGTAACGTGCTAACATGGCTAACGCTAAAGTGTAAAGTGTGTACAGTGAAGCAGTGGGCAGCCACCAGTGCAGCGCCCGGGGAGCAGTGTGTAGGGACGGTACCTTGCTCAGGGGTACCTCAGGGTAGCCGTTCAGTGGGGTCGAACCCCCGACCTTCCGATCATGGGGCAGACACTCTACCTACTGAGCTATCCCTGCCTAGCATCACCGCACGTAGCCCCATTATTTTAAGGTCATCTTAGATTGTGAAAATTTTACATCGCAGCTATACGAGCTAGCTACGTGTTTTGTAAGCTGCTGTGCTCTTCACAAATAAAGCTGGAAGCAGCTCAGACTGTTAGAACCAGCATTGAGCCATGTTACATTTATACAGTGTTAGAGCAATGGCTGCGACCTACAGCCTTTAAACTAGCGATTACAATGCTGACAGTAAACTCGTTAGTCTAGATGTTACCACATTACTTTATGATAATTAGAGTTAAAACAACTGAGACAGGCTGATTAAAATAACAGCTGTCAGTTCTCTCATTCCTTATATCAAGACTGGAGATCACACTACTGATTTCAGTTCATTTAATATGTGAGTGCACAGATTCATTCTCAACTGGACATAAATGATGATCAAAGGTTGTATATATGATGAATTCATCAAATCCCAGCCTCTAACACAGTGCGCTGAATCTTAGCTTTGAATGTCCAGTATAATCTAATCAGTGCAATTTCAGCATTCACTGAACCTACAGTATCTACACCTGTGTGGCAAATGTGTGGTAAAGATACAGATAATGAAGTTTAATTATTAATACAATATACATCATGAAAAACGAAAGCTGAAATTGATTCAGTTTAGTACTTCTCTCTGTATGCTCTGTGATTATAAAGGCCTTAAATTCTGTGATATATACTCTAAATGATTTTCACAGAAGTCTTAAAGTACTTAAATCACTGCTGATAGTCTGGTTGTTTATATTTTCACGTCTTTGTGTCTGTAGGGCTGTTTGATGACGATTTGGACTCCTCTGGGAGATGAGGACACACCCACATCTGTTCCATACTGCAGCCATGGATGGTGTTACGGCTCTGAGTCAGCTTTGGGGCATCAGACGCACACACTGGAAAACCAGCACCTGGACTTTCATGCAGGAGAGACGGCCTCAGTGATGTAGGTTCATAAGCGAGTTCAAACACTTCTGACCTCTTATCACTTAGATTTCTTAATCTTAAAAGTGAATGCATTTAAAGCAGGAACTGCACACCAAGCCATCAGAAGTTTGGCAGCATGAGTACTGTAAAGTTTTGTAGGGTCCTTGTTAAAAATTCCACAAGCACCACACCACATTTGTCATATACAGTTCCATTTTGTACAGTACATTGTTGAAATTATAAACTATATATTCTAGTTATCCACTTGTCAGCAATTTTTGAGTAAATGGATGTCACTGATAAATCAGTGGTGATTCACCTTCAAATGTTTTTAACAAACTTTGTTTTGTGTAAAATTCAGCAGCAGCTGTGAAGAGATGCATTTGAATATCTTCTGGTTCCACTTTTCCTTACCTGAAAGCTGAGGATGGCTGTTTTCTGACAAGGACACACACCTCAGTGCTTATCATGGGTGTTACATCCTCTGTGCAGCAATTCCAGAGAAAACGAGAGAGCAACGACCACTCATTAAGACCAGCCAGAAATCTGTCCCTTTCTGGCAGCTGTGAAAACTTCCAACAAGAAAGTTTGCATTCTTAGAACAATGCTGGGTCGTGTGTGATGTGTCATTTGACTTAATTCTGCTCAATTTAGTGTTTTGATCGTTGATCCAATATGACAGCTTTGTGTTGTGCTGCAAGTTAAAACTCATTGTCCTCATGAGCACAGCATCAAACAACTCTCCTTAAAAAAGTCGATTGACTTTAACTGGACACAGTGGTTTCCAGTGGGAGATACATTCATCACTCATCCGTGACACTGGAGAAGTCACCTGAGTGAGTAATAAAACAATTTTCCATGGAAAATCCAGAGGACCTAAACTTTGTTTTTGTTTCTTTGGGCTCAATTTCAGCCTCAGGAGCATCTCTCAGAAG